>NC_048298.1:154135519-154488170 GCF_013100865.1 Trachemys scripta elegans
GGAGTGGGGACACCCTAGCCCCTGTCCTGGGTGACCACAGCAGGGTTGGGGGTCGAGTCCCCCAGGAATCCTGGGCCCAGCCTTGTCGGGGTTTACGAGGACACTGCCAGACAGGAGAGTGGAAGGGGAGTCCTCAAGGGCAGGGAGGCCTCTGGGTAAAGGAAGTGGGAGCGAGGACTCGGATCCTTTCGCTAGCCCACCTCACCGGGGTAGTGCAGAAGCCAGGAAAGTTCCCCACAATAGCGGGACCATTCCCCCGCTTACACATGTATCATTTTTGTATTTGAAGTTATAAGTATTGTCTCTATAGCTGGATTTCAAATGTTTGCTCCTGGGGTAACACCCACAAGGTAGCTGGCCAGCATATCTCGGGGGGACTATTCAAATTGGGTGGCCCATCGAAAGGTCACTTAACTGACAATGGACCATGGGAGACACCCATCTACATGGAGTGGACTGTCCTATAAACGTGGTGTTTGGGGTGTAGGTAATGACTTCCTGCAATGACTGAGTGAAGTTGGGCATAAACATATGACTTGCCCATGTGACTCCAAACACTATCTGGTCACCCGTGATTCTCCACTAGCTAAGCTGAGGTTTTTGTCTGAAAAATAATGGTTTCCCTCACCACGGCAGGGGATATAAATGGCCCAGGAAATCCCTCCATTTTGCCTCTGTCCTGCTCCAGCCTCTGTCCTGCTCAAACCTCTGGACTATGAACTTATCCTAATGGCAGGTTTCAGAGTAGCAGCCGTGCAAGTCTTTGGATGCATCCAAAGAAGTGGGCTGTAGTCCACGAAAGCTTATGCTCTAATAAATTTGTTAGTCTCTAAGGTGCCACAAGTACTCCTGTTCTTCTTTTATCCTTAGAGATGTGCTCTCCAGGTTGGGGGACATGGGCAGGATAACGTGTAGGAAGTTTGCACCTGAGTTTGCTCTACTGCCCCCACTCTGGATCAGCAGCATCCCCATTTTTTAGCATGGCCATTAAACTCACTATAAATGAACAGAAAAGTAAGAGGAAAGGTGGTTTTTTTTTTTTTTTCTTGCACCCCATTATCCTAGCACCATCATCCAGCAAGTTCCAGACATACAAATTTGCCTTTACCAACAGATTGCGCTTCTGCAACTTAGTCATTTGCAAATGCAAATAGCAATGTGCTGAGAACACACATTTTTGTCAGGTGATGGTGCTGCCAATATTTTATCAATAGGCTCCCAGAAAAGTGTCTCCCTAGTCTGTGAGAATTGTTGTGTAACCAAGAGGGTATGTGTCCACAGACAATAGGGCTGAGGGACTGGGGGACTCTAGTAATTAGATTCCTCGTAGAAGGGGGGGAAAAACCATTTTCTTAGAACTACAACCAAGGCAGAGGCAAAATTGCTCTAAGGGCTTCAGCCACCACGTTGCTGAAAACTCCGGTCCCAACCCAGCAAAGCATTTTAGCCCATGCTAACTTTAAACGGGAGTAGTCCCACTGAATTCACTTTCACATGTTTGAATGCTTTGCTCTATCAGTGTCAGCGTGCTTAGCACCTTGCCAGGTCGAGACTTCTGGCCAGGGCCGGCTCTAGCTTTTTTGCTGCCCCAAGCAGCAAAAAAAAGCGCCGCCCCTCCAGCACCCCCCACCCACCGAGCGCCACGCTGCCCCCCCCCCCCCCACCCAGGTGCCGCCCCAAGCATGTGCTTGGGTGCCTGTTGCCTGGAGCCGGCCCTGCTTCTGGCACCGATTTAGCAAAGCATTCCAGCATGTGCTCAAGTAATTTGCTGAATAGGGCCTTAGCTCAGAAATTGACATGAAGACTCTTCACAGGAAACGTGCATTTTGTTCTCAGACAATATAAGACCTGATCCTCTTTTGAAGTCAGTGAAATTTTGCAACAATTTAAATCAGCAGGATTAAGCCCATTGTGAGTAGGGCAAATTGAAGGTATAGTACAGGGTTCAACTTGGGTAACTTGAAATGGGGGTAGCCCCTTTTATGGACTCTGAGGCTGTCATCCCCCACATTTTAATACTTGATAAATATGCAATGGTGCAACCTGGTTCATTTAAAAGACTAAATTGTCTCTCTTCAGAGTATTTTTAAGAGTCAGAAGGAGTAAATTATCTGGCAGAGATGATTTGGCACATCTAGGTAAGGGGTGTTTCCAACAGAAGCAGAGAAATCCACCCAACCATCCCTTCTATTAGGTTGCAGAATTTTACTAAGAGGCTCTTGAAAACCTGTAAAAAGCAACAAGGGGTCCTGTGGCACCTTTAAGACTAACAGAAGTATTGGGAGCATAAGCTTTCGTGGGTAAGAACCTCACTTCTTCAGATGCAAGTAAAAACCTGTGAGTCCACTCCAGCATGCCAATGGCTTTATCTTGCATTCCTCTTGACTTTCACAGCACGTCATGATGACAGTTTTCACTCAGTGCCTCCTTATCCACTCAGACAAGTCTGGCAAGCTGTTAGTTCATCAACCATAAAATACCATATCACTTTCAAATCAATGTGATTCTTAGTGAACGGTGTCAGATGTTTTCAGAAGCAGTGAAAATGATGATGGCCAGAAGCATGTGGAAGCTGATAATTACTCCATTTTAGGACAGGCAGAATGGTGCTGAAAATATTCCATGAATATTCGTTCGAATTTTGAAATGAATTTGCTTCAGCTGTGTTGATGCCCCTATTATGCTGGCCTTCTGTGGACATTTGTGCCATCAAATTTGACCAGCATGGAAACCCAATTGAAAAGTCAAACATGTATTGGTGGGAAGGTCATAGGCAGGGCCCTTTTTTGGTTGGCTTGCCACAAATAGTCAAGGCCCAGATTTACAAAGTCAACTTCCAGTGAGAGTTAAGCACTTTCCAAAATCCTACCAACTACTTATCTGCATCTTTACTTTTTGTCAATCTGTCCCTAAGTGATCAAATTGGTCTGGCTGAACAATCCTGGAAAGTGAATTTGAACATCATGTGCAGTCAGGGAACAGAAACAATACTATGTGACTTATCCCACTACTCACCACCAACACTCACAGCCGAAATAGCAAATATCTAATACTCATACTCGTGTCCTAAACATACAGCTAAGGGTAGCATAAAATCCCTCATTTACCTGTAAAGGGTTAAGAAGCTCAAATAACCTGGTTGGCACCTGACCAAAAGGACCAATGAGGGGAGAAGATACTTTCACATCTGTGGGGGAAGATTTTTGTTTTGTCTCTTTGTTGTTCTCTCCAGGTCAGTGAGGAACCAAGGCAGGGAAAATACATCTCCTAAAGTCATACCAGAAATAAGCATCTAAGATTACAAATTGTAAGTAATAGGAAGGAAATGTGTTAGATTATCTCTCTTATTTTAGCTTGTGAATTTTCCCTATGCTAGAGAGGGATGTTTATTCCTGTTTTTTTGTAACTTTAAATTTTTGCCTAGAGGGGAATCCTGTGTGTTTATAAATCTTATTACCTGTAAAATTACCTTCTATCCTGATTTTACAGAGGTGCTTCTTTTACTTTTTTCTTTATAATAAAGTTCTGTTTTTAAGAATCTGATTGGGTTTTTAGTGTCCTAAAAACCCAAGGGTCTGGTCACCTTGGTTACCTATTTGGTTGGTATATTATTCTCAAGCCTCCCCAGGAAAGGGGGTGAACGGGTTTGGGGGGATATTTTGGGGAAACAGGAACCTCCAAGTGGTCCTCTTTCTGAATCTTTGTCTAACTCACTTGGTGGTGGCAGCATACTGTCCAAGGGCAAGGAAGAATTTGTGCCTTGGGGAAGTTTTTAACCTAACCTGGTGGAGTATAAGCTTAGGGGGTCTTTTATGCGGGTACCCACATCTGTACACCAGAGTTCAGAGTGGGGAGGGAACCCTGACATCATGTGATCAAATCAGAGGGTTTTTTTTAAATGATGTGAATAAGTAAATGAAATGATATCTTGGTTCTCTCATGGATAACTAGGGTTGTCAAGTGATTAAAAAATTAATCACGATTCAGCGTGCGATTAAAAAAATCATGATTAATTACGTGATTAATCACGCTGTTAATAGAATACCATTTATTTAATATCTTTGAATCTTTTCTACATTTTCAAATATATTGATTTCAATTACAGCAGAATACGAAGTGTACCATGCTCACTTTATATTTATTTTTATTACCAATATTTGCATTGTAAAAACAAAAGAAATAGTATTTTTCAATACACCTAATACAAGTACTGTAGTGCAATCTCTTTATCATGAAAGTTGAACTTACAAATGTAGAATTATGTACCAAAAATACGTGCATTCAAAAATAAAACAATCTCAAACTTTAGAGCCTGTAAGTCCACTCAGTTCTACTTCTTGGACTTGAGAGGCTAAAGAAGAGGTTTTTTGTACTCTGTAAAAGAGTTAATAAATAAGACCCCCAACAATGCAGGATTTTGTTCTCAATAGTCGGGTCTGTGAGTCCATTATTGTAAGAACCAAGCAGGAACTGTGACAGCTTGCCGGAAGGGTGTGCTGTGCCTCAAGGAGGCATGCATGGGGACAGCACTCTGCTGCACTAGGCTTGTTGAATACATTATTTTTTGGGAATAACTTGCTCTTCTCTACACCAAATACTATATACTGGGCTTTAAAAAATATTTCTTTCATGTAGGCATGAGGTGGGCTGAAATGATGCTTCTTGTTTTGGAAGTTTCTCATCAGTTTTCCCTCTCATTCACTTCTAAAATGAAAAGCTTAGCACTCTCTCAGATGAGCCACAATATGGATCCATGCCAGGTAAAGCCATAAGGTCATTTTCTTTTCTGTAGCTTAAATATGAGGGCGAATTGATCAATTCTCTTCCTTCATGCTAGATTTCTATTGCAAAAAATGTGAAGTCACTTCTCTATCTCCTTAGCTTGGCCCAGACGATTCCTTCTGTCTTGTGTCTACGAGATACTGTACCATGTGGCTTTTTTCTTTGTATTGCATTATCCCAACTTTAACATCAATGCTCTCCATTATCTTTTCCAGATTGAATTTAGTTGGATTCTTAAAAGGGAGAGAAATTGATAAGTCTCTTGAAAAGCTCTGCTTTTGTGTGCATCATATCATCTTCTCTTGTGATGAGGATTCAGTCTAATCTTAACTGAAAGATATTGCTTAGGGTTTTCCATTCAGTGTCTTTATTATTGCAGACATTGTACAGCTTCTATAGAACCACAGTCCTTTACTAATTCACTATGTATAGTTTCAACCAGCCTGATTTGCCCTTGCATTTCAATGAAATTCACTCCCTAGAGGAATCTTTTTCAAAGTAAATTCTACCAGTATTAAAAGATTTCCTAGTCTAACAAACTTGCCACACACAGACACGCAAACCACCATGTCTTCCTACTTAACTATACTATATTACATTATAAGCCCAACTCATTGTAACTTTACATTTAAAAAGAACAAAACAGACAAACAAAAAACACTCACTTTGAATCCTGGACTCCAAAGGTAAGTGCCTGTTACAATGAGGTTAGAGTTACTTTCTTCTCTCTTACTCATCTATCCCTGTTTTGAATCATGATCATGTTTCTATCCTTACTTGTCTATTTTCCCACTCACCCTCTGTTCTGCAAGTTGAATCTCATTTATACGTTTCCAAACTTTTCTTTGGCTCCTTCATCTGAACTGTTTTTGGCTTCATACTCTGCATTAAAGTCATGAAAAGCAAACACGCTGGATTAACCCTTTGGTGCTGACAACCTGGGACTTCTGCAGTTTAAGCCTTGATTGAATTCATTCCTCCTCTTTAAGAGAGTTAATAGCTGTTCTATCTCTGTCAAGTATACTTTAGTTATTTCATTTTAGAGAAATGCTATCTATTGACTATTCTCTGTAATTTCGATCTTATGGTAGATTCTTGCAATGCCATTGAATAATTTGAAGGGATTCAACAGTTTTTGGATATTTTTCATCTGTAAGAAAAAATTATCTGGGGACTGAACTGAAGACCACTGAAGTCCAAGGAAAGATCATTTTCTCTGGATTTTGGATCTGGCCTTTAGAATCCCAAGAATTTCAAAGTAAATGTATTTGTATTTCTCTTTCATAAAACTGTTTCTTCAATAGGATCATTTTCCATATATATTTTGCAGTCCAATAATTTTCCATATCAACCTGGGAAATACTTCAACTATTAACACTTATAAATTCTATATTTCCTGGTCTTCTCTCTAATTCACTCTGGATGCTTTGGCTCATAAGAGTATTTAAATTTCAGTTTAAGATTCTGTACTTCCTGACCAGGTATTCAATTATTCAATTCATTACATTTTGTTATCTTACAAAAGAACTCCTTCGCATTCTTCTCATCTAGCAAAGTCATTCTTGAGAATGGAATGATATTCTGTGAAACTTTAAAATCAAGTATAACAAAATCAGGAATGTTAAACCAACTTTAACTACATGCGGCCTAAAGGGAAAATAATTGTGTATGTATGTATGTGTATATACATATAAAAAAGCTGGGTGCATGATATGGAATTGATCTTGTGATCTTGCAGTAGAGGATTTCATATGAGGTGAATGATATTGAAAATATTGGGTTTGTTTCTTTTGGAAAAGAGAAGACTGAGAGGGGACATAACAGTTTTCAAGTACATAAAAGGTTGCTACAAGGAGGAAGGAAAAACATTGTTCTCTTTAACCTCTGAGGATAGGACAAGAAGCAATGGACTAAAATTGGAGCAAGGGAGGTTTAGGTTGGACATTAGGAAAAACTTCCTAACTTTCAGAATGGTTAAGCACTGGAACAAATTGTCTAGGTAGGTTGTGGAATCTCCATCATCGGAGTTTTTTTTAAGGGCAGGTTAGACAAACACCTGTCAGGGATGGTCTAGATAATACTTAGTCCTGCCATGAGTGCAGGGGACTGGACTAGATGACCTCTCAAGGGCCCTTCCAGTTCTATGATTTTATGATAATTAGGAGCTATTAATTTCACAGGGAAAGAGTTACACAAAGAGAAACGTAAGCAGTTCCAGCCAATTTTGAATCTTAAATATTACGAGTATATTCTTGAAATATACAAATCTGTTTTCATTAGTGCAGGTGTTCCAGCATGGGAGGAAATTAGACAGTGACCCAATGTCCACTGAAGCCAATGAAAATGGGATCAGGCATTTGAAGAAAATCTAGCATAGTTTGTTACATAACAGATGCAATTTTGCTAATTTAATCTCAGAAAAATATTAGGGATTTACTGTGAGCACAGTCCAAAAAGCTTTAAGTGGATTACGAGTATTCATGCTAACAAACTGATCTAGGATATGTGCACTCAAGCAAAATGAGACTGGATATAAATGGGGAAAATATTGGAATTATAGAACAATGTGAATTCTGCAGGAGTCTGTGTGTCCACTCTACAAATTAAGGTGTAACTGTAGCACAGGTAGGCATACCAGCACAAGCTTTAATCTAGCTGTCATTGGCACCAATAGCAGTGAAGACGTGGCAGCATTGGCTTCAGCACAGGCTAGCCGCCCCACTTGGGACCCTGAGTATGTTTTTGAGTTGCTAGCTCACACTGGGGTCCATGCCACTGCATCTTCTCTGCTCTTGTTACTTGTGGTAGGTAGATTAAAACTATGATGGTATGCTTCCCTGCACTGCAGCTACACTTTAATTTGCAGTGTGACCATATCCTTAGATGCTTAAGTCCCATTGAAAGTCAATGATTCTTGGGTCCAGATTGCCTGAATCACTTTTTTGAAAATGCGACTTAGATTTCAGAGCCTCTTAAGAGGTTTTGAAAATTTGACCCCAAATATCCACACATGTGGAATCTGCTGCCCTATGCATATTTTTGGCATACAAGTAGTTCAATCTAGTTTTGGTGTGTGGTTTTCAGAAATTTCTTTTGGTGATGATGGTGTGCTGATCTTGCTCTCTTTGAAAATTAAAATTTAAAAGTTCTTTTTTGTAGGATTCACTTATGTTTGCGCTTTTCTTTCTTGTATGTCAGATGGCATTCCTGAGCCCACGGCTGTAACATTTTTGGTAAGTTTCAAGTGAATGAATTCATGACAATTATGCATTTGATTTTGTATTATTTTTGTGTGCGATACATGGCATCCTTAATTATTAACTTTGCTGCTTCTTCCTTCTTCCCAGATTTCTTGATAATGTTATTTTCAAGTTGGAAGTTGCTAATTCCTTTTTGAGATCAGCCATATGTTCTTTTTTCCTCTCATAATTACTTTCCTTTACTAAATTGCTATGGTATTGAATGTGCATTTGGGAAGGAGTTTGTGCTTGGATTTGCTGAGGAAACATATATAGAGGTAAATATAATAATCTGCATTAGAGCTTGTTAAAAGCTTTATTTATTTTTATGAAACAGTTTTTTGGCTAAAACTGCAGTTTCAGGTAGGAACATGTTGATTTTAATTAAATTTGATGGGAAGAAGTTGAAACATTTCTCTTTAACAATGTCTAAATGTTTTGATTCATTTTGTTTTCATTTCTGTATGATACGAACATATTAAGTATAATATATTATATGCACATTACATACACATTACAGATATTTAATATACCAGTCAAAACAAAATGAATTAAAAGGGCAATATCAAAATGAATTTTTTTTTTGAATTTTTGTTTAGAAGAAAATTTCAAATTTGGGGGTGGGGGTGTTTTGATTTGGAATGAAAATTTTTTTGAAATGTCAGAATGTCCAGTGACACAGAAATTCCATTTCCTGACCAGCTCTAGTATACAATCCTGTCACCTTTGGCAGAGAGATCTTCAAACTGCACAGACCAAATAGGGTCAGATCTAATGAAGCAGGAGACCTCCAGGAAAAACAAAAAGGCTGTAGAAAGTAGTGCTGAATATTCAGTTTGTAGAATTTGTTTTCCTCTTTTTCAGAATTAAACCACTGTCCTATCTTGGTATTTACCAATGTTTCAGCCTGGGCTCTCTGAGGTGTCATCTTTTCAATCAGCACTGAATCAGGCTGCAGTTTACTCTAGAGAGGTATAAGTCTCCTGACCATTTCTAAGCATTACAGGTCCCATGGCACCCTCTGGCATCTCCGCTGGTGTCAGGGGTAGTTTCCAATACAGGTAATTAAATTCTGCCTACAAAAGCTTGCTTTCATACAACATGGTATTCTTCATTTGCTCTCCTTAAGATGCTGTGTAGCTTTGTTGGTACTTCTGCAGCCCTGTCTTCTGTTTTTCTGCAGCCCACACACCGGTGGCTGCATTTGGATGGTCGGTGAAGTTATATAATTTATTGTGTGCATAATTTTAATTAGAAAAAGAGTCTCAATCAAAACCCTGGATCTGCACAATCCTGAACTTTGGGGAATCAGTCTCTGAATCCAAGTCTTGCTTTGGCATCACCTCTGCTTCTAGGTCTGTAAAGCTGTTCTGAGACTTGTTCTAGGAATTAAGTGAGTTACTGTTAGATCCTGCCCACCTGAAGGTGCTATTCACTTTGGGATAGGTTGCAACATTATAATCTGCTCTGCCCTAGGAGCAGACCCAGGAATGAATTGTGACTCAGTCACAATCCCTCTCTCCTGTCCCTGCTACTTGAGCAAAGAAGGGGAAGAGAATTTGCCCCTCTGTGGAGCAACTTATTTTTCCCTGCATGCTAGGCCAGCTCCTTCTCCACCTTTCTCCTCCTACGTGCGCACAGTAGGGAATATTGTGTGAGCAGCCTCTGCAGCTGGATTTGCAATCTGAGCATGGTATCAGACGCCTGCTGAGGCGGGCAAGGGGTTGTGAGTGGAATGCTGTTGTCATCCAGCAGTCCTCAAGTGGTGTGTGGCTGCAAACTGAGAAATCCAATATTTGCTCAACTCTAGTCAGGAGCTGTTTGAGTAGATCCCTGTGCCTGACGCAACAGCAGATTTGTTGGGATCTTCTAGTCTGCTTCAGCAAGAGGTAGAAATCAGAGTTCCAATGAGAGTGAAGAAAAAAAGGACAGACTGGTAGAAATCCCAAACAGAATTGTAATTGGGGCTGCTCAATGCCAGAGTACACCAAACCCCTAAGGTTATGTCTACACTGTAGCTGGCAGGTGTGATTCCCAGAGTAGACCCATGGAGTTAGGTGGGCTGGACTTGGGTAGCTAGCCTGTCCACACCGCTATTTTTAGCACACTAGCTTGAGCTGAACTACTGCAAATCTGTCTACCTGCTCTGGGAAATGCATCTCCTAGATGCAATTTGGACATACCATACGGTACCAGTAACACGCCGTGCGCTATTACTTATGTAACCCTTCTGCCCATTTAAGTTGGCAGCAACAAGGGCCGGGTTCTGTATCTAGGGGTTCCGTTTCAATAACACAATGCAAAACCGGCTCGAGCCCCCACCCAGTGACCTGGGACAATTACATACCACCCCCTGGGCGCCTCTAAGAGGCAATACTTCCCCTCTCGCAAGCACGGAGTCTGAGTGTAACAGAAAATGTTTAATAACATGAGGTAAACAACATCAGCATTAAATTGGAAAAACACCAGAACTAGAGTTCTTAGACCAAACCATGAGCGAAGACCCACCCCAGCAAATTGGGCCGTGTCCTCTCCCATTGGTTCTTGAAACCAGCGACCCAAGAATCACCAAAGTCCCAAAAGTCCACCAATCCCAAAGTCTCTTGGGTCCAGCAACCCAAGAATCACAAAAGTCCGACAACCCCCCCCAAAGTCTCTGTCCATGATCAGTGCAGCCCCAGAGTTCAAAAGGGGGGGAGAGGGCGAGCAGGGTGTTAAGGGGCACCTTACGTGATCCAAGGCCAACCGGCTGCTTCTCCGTGGGGTTCCACCGCAGCCTTCACCACGAACTGCTCCATTCCACCTGCCGTCCCACTCCTGCCGTCCCCGAACTGCTCTGGCAGCTGCTCCGCTCCGCTCCGCTCACCGACCTGTGAGCCGTGCCGCTCCACTCCGCTCACCGACCTGTGAGCCACGCCGCTCCGCTCCGCTCCGCTCACCGACCTGTGAGCCGCTCCGCTCCGCTCACCGACCTGTGAGCCGAGCCACGCCGCTCCGCTCACCGACCTGTGAGCCGCTCCGCTCCGCTCCAGCCGTCCCTTGGGCTGCTCCCACAAGGCTCTGCTCTGCTAGCTGCTCCTCCAGCCGCTCCGCTCACCGACCTGTGAGCCGCTCCGCTCACCCCCGCTAAGCTAAGTTAGCTTAGCAATAGCTTCAGGCTCCCCCACTAGTTAACACAGCCTCTGTGATCTCAGCTCTTAAGTAGCTTTAGCTCTTTTGTGATTTCAGCTCTTAGCGATTTCAGCTAGTAGTAGGGGAGCCCCAGTGCTGGTGCACTATTGGTCCAAAGTGAACTCAGCTCAGCAGTCTGTAACTAGACTCCTAAGGGAATCAAAGTTAGCTCTGACATTCAACAGTGGAGAGAGGAGGAGGTGCAATTGGTGTTTCAGGCCCACAAAAAGGACCCACACCACCAGGTACCAATACCTGTCCCCATCCTCTCTCAATTCACTGGGTTTTGTAACCCATGCCCCTTGACAAGCAAATGCTACCTAGGTAATGGTGAATGATTCCTCAGTCCTTCTGTCATACAACAGTTCCACTGGCCTTGATTCACAGAATCAGGGTAACAAAACTTTATTCTTCCTGCCCCAATAACAGAGAAACTGGGGATCCCACACCAGCCAAAGTAACCACTTTGAGTTGCTGTGGTTTCATGCCAGGCGAGTGGGTGTGCCTATGCAAACAAGATCAGCCCCTGGAGTTCTTTTCCACACTCGCCATAATTCACCACCAGATGTCAGGGTAGAGCTTATCCTGACTCTGCTTACACTTAGAAGTAAGCAATGTAGGTGCTTCAGCAGCTAGGCTAGCTCTGGTGTGTCCCATTATCCAATCAGACACATGGCAAAGGGATAGGGTTGCCACCTTTCTAATTGCTGGTAAACAGACCCCCCAAGGCCCTGCCCTGCCTCTTCTCCAAGGCCCAACCCTCTTCTCTGACTCTGTCCTCTGTCTGGATCGTTTCCACTTCCCTCTCTCCCTCACCCCCCACTCCCCCAGCTGGGCTCCATCTACTCCGGGGCTGGAATAGGAGCTGCTGCAGCCTGACACAGCCTGCCTACAAGTAGGAGGGAGCCCCAGATGAGCAGGTGTGGCACGGGTTAATGACCCAGTGCCTAACACCACCTCAAGGTAAGCGGACTTTTGATGTCCAGTCAGTAGGTCTGACTGGGCACTGCCAGGTCCCCTTTTCAATCAGACTTTCTGGTCAAAAACTGGCAACCCTACTAAGTGAAAGAGCATTTTAGAAAGCTGCAGGAAAGGGAAAAGTTGCAAATACCCTAGGTACAGAGGCTTAAATAGTTCCAGTTCAAAGTGAGAAATTTCAAATAGTGGTTCTTGTTTGGGTCCCGAGGCAGTCCATTTGAGAGTTAGGGCTTCAGGCGTAGTGCCCTCTATTCCAGTCTCTAGTCAAGTAAATAGGAGCTTGCAGGTTTCCAGGGTAGGCTCAGTTAGTGTTGTGTCTCACTGCTGCCCCTCCTAATTGGCTCCCTATCCAACCACTGCTGTTTCCCCATAAATCCCACACAGACCTGCACCCAGCCAGGGCCGGCTCCAGCGTTTTTGGCCGCCCCAAGCAGCCAAAAAAAAAAAAACCCCGCGATCGCGATCTGCGGCGGCAATTCGGCGGAAGGTCCTTCGCTCCGAGTGGGAGTGAGGGACCCTCCGCCGAATAGCTGGACCTGCCGCCCCTCTCCAGAGTGGCCGCTCCAAGCACCTGCTTGCCAAGCTGGTGCCTGGAGCCGGCCCTGCACCCAGCACTGCCTGTTCCACGCAGAGCTCTGAAGACCATTCCTGTGGGATTTCTCTCTGCATCTGGCTTTTTTGAAGCTCATGGTTAGCCATGTTGCTGCTGCTTCCCAAAAGTACTCTGACACTTCCTGGTTCAAGGCCCTTCTTCTTATCTGGCCTGGGGGAAGAGATGTGCAGAGGGGAAGTGTAGTCTTCTGTTTAGCAGGTTCATTACGGAATGAAGCACTCCATCAAATCAACTGTGTGGGGAGTGGATTCTCTCAAATGTCCTGGATCACTCTCCTTCCTTTCAGACTTGGAAGTTAAACATGTTGTCTTATGTATGGTACTGTGAGGTTCACTGCTTCTTTGCACAGAACTAAAATATTTGCTTTTAAATTCACATTACAGCTGTTAAAAAATATGGACACATTGTCAACCGTATGGCATTTGTTTCCAGAGCCTATAAAACCTGCAAAAATCGCATTGCCAAAGCAAAGCATCAGGCTAATCATTTGCACAGCCTACTAGGTACTTCTTTCTGAGGCATGATATTTAGCATAGTACAAACATTTTGTTGGTAGTTGTCTGAACCGTTAATTTTATATCCATTGCACACTGTATGATGATTAAATCCAGATTGGCTAGTTCTGCTCTTATTATATACGATGCATACACAGATGTAATCTTAAACAAAGCAAATACTTACTACATCTAATGAGTTAGAAAACATTAGTTGAATTAAATGATGGTGCATGGAAGATCAGGTTTGTTTAGCAAAAGATATTTGCTTGAGTCTTTCAAGTTCCAGTGAATGGAAAATATTTCTCTTTACTAAATATGTTTGTATAAAGAGGATGCATGCATATGGAGGGAAAGTATAACCTATGAAAATAAAATATATAGCTAGTATAGTGTCTTTTTCCTTAAGGAGAATGGTTGAAATTTTCAGAGCTGCCTAGGGGATTTAGATACATGCATCCTATTAATTTTAATAGTAAATGTGTCTGAGTTCCCTAGACTGCTTTTAAAATTGCAAACTATGTATTTACCGAGAGAGTAACTCGTTCAGTTATAATTTCAAAGGTACAAGTAATCAAACTGGGAAAAGAAAAGTTTGGCCATCAGAGAGAGAAAAACAGCCACATTTTTGGTGGTTTCAGGCCAAGTAGGACTGATCAAAATTTTTTTGATGTAATCGTTTTCCTTTGAAAATGCTGATTGGACAGCATTGAAATGTTCTATGTCAGGGATTTGGCCCGCAGCCCGCTAGGGTAAGCCCCCTTGTGGGCCGGGCCGGTTTGTTTATCTGCCATGTCCGCAGGTTCAGCCGATCGCAGCTCCCACTGGCCGCAGTTCGCCTCTCCAGGCCAATGGGGGCTGTGGGAAGTGGTGGCCAGCACATCCCTAGGCCCGCGCTGCTTCCCGCAACCCCCATTGGCCTGGAGCGGTGAATCACGGCCAGTGGGAGCTGCGATCGGCCGAACCTGCGGACATGGAAGATAAACAAACCGGCCCGCCAGGGGGCTTACCCTGGTGGGCTGCATGCCAAAGGTTGCCGATCCCTGTTCTATGGGAACACATAGATTTCTTTGAAATTTGTGATGCAAAATTATCAAAATAATTAATTTCAATAAAGTCAAAACGTTTTGTTTTTGATAAGGTCAAAACATTTAGTGTCAGCTTTATTGCTTTAACTTGTAGGCTCTTATATTACAGCATATTATAAAAATATAACGGGTCAAAACATCTTGATTTAATATTCTAAAATATAATTATAAATTTTATAAGTCAAAATGAAATATTATTTTCATTTTTCCAAAATTAAATTTTGCATTTCCCGTTCTGTGGGACTGGTCTTTTCTTTCTGATTCAGAATGGAAAAAAAAAATTAAATTTCAGAAATTCCCCTGAAATGGAAATTTTGGGTTTCAACTAAGTCTGAGGCCAACTTCTAGTGGTGAGATGTCCATATAAAAGTATAGCAATTGACTACTTTGTTGGCAGTCTCAGCAGAAACCCAAAGACTTCAATGCAAAATGGCAATGGTAATTTTAATGCAACTACAATACCAAAATGATGTGTGGCGGCAGGGGAGTAAAACTAAAACCAGCCAGCAAACAGAGTTAATTTAGTACCACGAAAGCAATGGGTGTCTCTCCCTATTGCTTAAAAAGAATCAAATTTATTACAGAGTTTAAATATGCAGAGAATGTTCAATGTGCACAATATGGATGTGCAAATACAAGGTGTTCATATACACAGTTTCTTAGAAAACATTTATATCTCTGGATGCTGCAAACAGAGCCTCATTCTCCATGGCTATACACCTTGCGTGGCCATTTAGGGCCTTACCCAAAAAACACTTATGCACTCCCGGTACGACTGCTCATGAGTAAAGTAATACATTTGTGTAAGTTTTGCAGGATTCAGGGCTTACATGTTATCATCCGTTTCACTCTTTACCCTGGTAAAAAATGCCTACACAAGGTGCAAGGCAGCAGAGAATCAGATCCACACTATCCTCTCCTCAGTGGTTTTTTTGGTTGATGGTCTGGAAAGTGATAGAACTTCAAGTGACCGCATTAGAAAGAGTAAAAAAATTATTGTGTTTTTCTGTGGAAATATTGTATTTTTGGTGGAAATTCAAAAACTGAATTTCAGGTGAAAACCAATTTTTTTTACTGAAAACTTAAATACACCTCTACCTTGATATAACACTGTCCTCGGGAGCCAAAAAATCTTACCACTTTATAGGTGAAATTGCGTTATATCGAACTTGTTTTGATCCACTGGAGTGCACAGCCCCGCCCCGTCCCCCCCGGAGCACTGCTTTACCGCGTTATATCCGAATTTGTGTTATATCGGGTCGCGTTATATCGGGGTAGAGGTGTACTTAGATTTGAAAATGTTGCTGAAGTGCCTCATAGGAGTTGTAGTTTGGGTGTCTCATTCTCCCATTCCTTTGTTGGTTTGGCTCACTTTCCTCCCGTGCTTAGCTGGCTGGTTCTTGCTCACATGCTCAGGATCGAACTGATCACCATGTGTGGGGTTGGGAAGGAATTTTCTTCCAAGTCAGATTAACAGTGACCATAGGGGGAAGGGAGTTTGCTTTTTTCTGCAGTGTGTGGGTCACGTGCAGGCATTACTTGGTTATATTTCATTTAATTAATTCCCTGGCATTGCAGAAGTCTCAGGCACTGGTGCACCCCAGTCCCTCCAAATTTCTGCCACAATCTAGTCTCCCGAGAGCTTTCAAACTTTGGTCTAATTTCAGTTGTTGAGTTTAGTGTGCACGTGCTGGGTGGCGTTGGTGGCCTGTGATATATACAGGAAGTCAGACTAGATTATCTGGTGGTCCCTTCCGGCCTTAAACTCTGTGCCTTCATGATTACATCTCCCATGAGACACCACAGCCTCTCCCCTTGAAGAGGGGATGTAATACATCAGGGGAGTCACTGGACATAGTACATTATGGGAGATGTAGTCCAGCCAGGAAGTGCAGCCCATAGAGGATATTTGGGTGCCTGTGACAGGTTGGATCACAGAAACCCCCTTGGGAGCTGCCACCCGATGTGCAAAGACTACTCCTGTTTCTGTTTTCCCTGCCAGCTCAGGACTCCAGCACCCTGTCTTGCTGAGCCAGACACTCCCGTCTGCTCCAACACAGACCCAGGGTCTGAGTAACTTGCCCCAAAGCTGCAAGTTTACCTGAAAACAGCTCACAGAAGTGTGCTTGTCTTTAGCACTCAGATGCCCAACTCCCAATGGGGTCTAAACCCAAATAAATCAGTTTTACCCTGTATAAAGCTTATGCAGGGCAAAACTCTCAAATTGTTCGCCCTCTATAACCCTGATAGAGAGAGATGCACAGTTGTTTGCTCCCCCAGGTATTAACACATACTCTGAGTTAATGAATAAGGAAAAAGTGATTTTATTTAAATGCAGAGAATAGGATTTAAGTGGTTCCAAGTGGTAACAGACAGAACAAAGTAAGTCATCAAGCAAAATAAAATGCGCAAATCTATGTCTAATCAAACTAAATACAGGTAAGTTCCTCACCAGTTCCAGAATGCTCCCTTTTACAGGCTAATCTCCTTTTAGCCTGGGTCCAGCAATCACTCACACTCCCTGTAGTTACTGTCCTTTGTTCCAGTTTCCTTCAAGTATCCTGGGGGGATGGAGAGGCTCCTTCTTTAGCCAGCTGAAGACAAGATGGAGGGGTCTCCCACAGGTTTAAATAGACTCTGTCTTGTGGGTGGAGACCCCCCTCCTATGCAAAGTCCAGCTCCAAGATGGAGTTTAGGAGTCACCTGGGCAAGTCACATGTCCCTGCATGACTCCGTTTTTACAGGCCAAAGCTGTTGTCCACATGGTATCTTGTATATCTCCAGGAAGACTTCTTATGTGGATTGGAGCATTCCAAGATGCATTGTTCCCCAAGTGCTTCCTGATCAGGTACTTAACCTTGCAAATTCCTTCCTAAAGAAACTGATCAAATGCCTCACAAAGCTTACTTAGAAACCAAGCAAGTATACAGCCCATATTCTTAACCTCAAGTAGAAAATGATGTGTACAGATAAGATGAATAGATATAGTAGACCATAACCTTTACGGAGATATATTACATGGCACAGGCAGCACAAAACATATTCCAGTTATGTCATACATACATTTATAAGCACCCCCACCACCCCATAAAGCCTTATGGGGTACACTGTCACAGTGCCTCATGTCGCTATACTCAACTCCCATGAGGCACCATGGTGGCATTTCAGAATCTAAATATTTTGGTTTTCAGGCCTTCGTTTTGTTGTGAAAAATCACACACTTCTAAAAATAAAATGGTTTTGTAAAAAACCCAATTTTCCATTGGAAAACATTGTCAATGGAAAGTGTTTGATCAGTGGTAGTCAACATACATTTTGTTTCCTTTACAAAGGACCCCAGCCTTCAGAGCTGGCTCTGAAGTCAGTGGAAGTCATTAGAACTGCAATGTGAAGCCTCCAAAGGTACGAACGTTTGTTGAAAATATTTCATATTGTTCAAGATGATCAAATGTTGGAAATGTAGGGACATCATTCCAGTGAAAAGGAAAATGTCAAGTATTTTAAATAAGAACAAAGGCAATAAGACTAAACACGTCTTTAAAATGTAACAAACGTTTTATTCACTTGGAAACACATCTGGATTAAAATCAAAATAGCAGTTGTTATTGTACCAGAGGAAGCACATATTGTTCCATGCAAGAAATAAAATGTGTGAATACATATGCTACAGTGTTTAAACAAAATGTGTTATCCTAGACCCTGACTTAGCAAAGGACTTAAACTTGTGTCTGAACTGAATAGTCCTATAGACATCCCACTGATCTTGGAACTAAATAGGGCCCAATTCAACAAGGTACATGAGTAGTCTTATTGATTTCACACTTCTGTATCTTGTTGAGTAAAAGCCCAAGTTAGTATCAAGATCTATAGAACAAGATATGCATGAAAAATATCAAAAACATCAGACTTACTCTATACTTCTAGTGCTAAAAAAGAGAAACAATTTTGAACAACTTAACAAAACAATGTACTTTTCTCCATAAATAGGTCATCTCATAAAAAAAATATATATATATATATATTTTGCATGTGATGTTCAGTGGGTTAGATCTGTGGGAGTAGAATAAATGAAAATAAACCTCCAAGAGGATGAAGTACAAAGCTTCAGTTTTTGATGTTGTCTGTCTGGGTATGTATTGTATAATAGCGATTGTGCTGTTTTCCCCTTAATGTTGTTTTTGAGACTCTCAGCAGTGATTCAGAGCTGGAATAATTGAAAATAAGCCAGGCTAAAGGCAAATTAAAACATCTCCTGTTCTACCTGTCAGCGGTGGTTGCTAGTACTCACTACTGCTCAGTGGTATGTTGACTTTTGGCATAAATACATTTTAGAAAAAGCAGCTGTGTCCATCAATGGTGTGAAGAGAAATGTAACGGAAGAGTTTTTAATTTTAATTAGTTTTCTCTTCCTGAAAAACATCTTATAACTACCAGCACCGCCAAAATAAAACCTACTGGAGAGATCAAATTATTCATCCAAAATATGTGTAGGCTTAAACATTACAAATATTATCAATTAAACACTATTTTAAAAACCAGTTTCCTCCTTCACATACCTAACCAGAACTAAAATCAAGGGCTGGTATTTTTCCTTCCAACAATCTGTAATACATTAGCTCAGGTGCATAGTATAGACAGTTGGAAATTTCCATATGGAATGGGTTTTTTTCATCGGAGAATGCCTGATACATCAAACTAACAGTGTTTCGCAGAGATGGTTCAATTGTATCAAAGCTATGATGGAACACAGACACAGTTCTAATAGAAATTTGCCTGATTTCTTGCCAGCTCATCTGCTCAGCTATTTAATGTGTAGACAAACCCTTAGACTGTAAGATCTTCAGGCAGGGATTGCCTTTCATTCTGTGTTTAAACAGCGCCTAGCACAATGGGGCCCTGATCCATAATTAGGTCCATTAGGTACTACTATGATACACATAATAAAACAGAGAAAACAAAAAACCTCTAAGATCAAATTTTGGCAGGCAAGTAAAGGAAACATGGATACTGTTTTTAAAAATTCAGATGTCTTTACTTATTCTTCCAAGTGTCTCGTTACAGAGTAGTATATCCAGTAGACTTGGATACTAATGTAGGAGGCAGGAAGAATTGCATTGGTGTAAAGTACAGATGGCTGCTAGTAATGGGGAATTTACACTCGTTCGTCATGTCTTGGCCAACTGTGTTTATTTGGATTTTATTTTTTAATAGAAGGGAGAATAAAGTGTTTGTCAAAACAGAAAATGCTTATTTCATTAATAATCATTCAGAGTGGAGCAAGGAAATGGTGCAGAGAGAAAAACCCCTCTCTGCTTTACATTTGCACAAGAATAAAGAATTTCAATGTCATGTTCGCTCTTGAATTTCATTTATGAGATGTCAGCCTTCCAAAGCCTTGGCATATGACATAGTAGAAATACAATCATATGATCATCATAATCACATGATAAAATTCACATTATAATAAGCAAAAAAAAAAAAAGGGCGGCAGGTTGTATTGCTATTCATTATTACCTTAATATTATTTATATAGCACGAAAACTGGGTTGGATGCTTTGTGATTGCAAACACCCATAAGAGAATAAGGTCCCTGCATTCGGGTATTGCAATCTACATAAAACCATAGTGTATATATGTTATCTGCCAGTAGAATTCTGAGTTCTCTTGTGAATGTCCTATCTCCTAAGAATATATGTAACTTGTTGCAGTTTGCCGATATAATTGTTTTCGTAATCTGACTTCTATCTGTCAGGATTAAGAAGCACAAGCAGTGATAGTGGCATGTTAATGCTTTTAACGGAATATAAGCTATTTGGACACGGTTGCTTTACCATGGCAACACATTGCCATTGAACTGTGATATTGACTGCTGTCAGTAACGTACTGCTAGCCATTGTTCTTGTAATCCTACTGCTCTTCTTGTGACATGGGAGATGAAAGGGCATGGCAGAAATTACAGTGGTGGTGGTAGCTAAGATCTGCTGTGCAAGTGAAGAGTTGCTGGTGAATTTCTTAAGAGACAGGTAGACATTGTCTTCAGTTGCTGTCAATTGGCGTAGCTATAGTGGAGCTAGGCTGATTTATCTCAGCTGAGTGTCTGGTCCATTGTTTCAAGTAGTCAGAAGCTTGCTTTTGAAGGACACAATGCATTTAAGCATCCCTAAATTGCAGAGAATTAACAAATTGGTAACAGCTGAGCCAATATAGTCTGAAACTAGTGACATATCCAGTGCCTGCATACATGTTCTTGATGGTGTGCCCAGCCAGACAGTAAGTGATCTAAGACAGTGCTGTTGCAAAGCAATGTTGTTGGCACTGAAGGAGAAAACTGCAGATTCCTTTTGCCAAAATATGCTTCATGATCCTGGCAGTTGTTCCAGCTACAGCGCAGCTGTGGTAACTCTACTGTTTCTGTGCATAGAGGTTTGTTTAATGTTTTCTTCAATGTTGATTCGGAGGGGTTGGCACCTTACTGAGTTGTCTTTGACATGAGCCCCAAAACCCAATTAAACCACTAAATTATGGCTGGTTCTCCAGTATGTAACTGTTGTTTTTTTTTTTTTCATCCAATTAGGTATGAGCCAAAAACAGAACTCTGGATCCTTCCATCCTTGGATAATGGGAAAATTCACATCTAAATTCGGATACAATCTTTGCTATTGGTTCCTATGTCAACCAGAAATACAGATCTAGATACTACTGGACCTTGAGAAATCTGGATTCAAATCGCAGTTTTGCAGCTGTAATCTCTATCATTTTTTATGCTGGGAAACCACAAATCATTCAGCACTCATTCCAATTTGGATCCACATTTCCTCAGTGAACCCTTTAGTGACCTTTAGATCAGTTTTAAAACTATATAACAAAACCCCCAAAATGGACGTGTGTCAGGTTTTCGCTTTCATTATGGACAGTTTGCACAGCTCTGTTCATAGTGGTTAATTGTTTGCAAGAAGTCAAACACAAAGGAGATGCCAAAGAACACTTCTTGGGCCTGTCTTAATTCTGTCCAAAACTTTCAAACCTAGATGCCTAAGGCAAGGCTCCTAAATCCATGTTTAGACACTTAAATATAAAAGACATGAGTTCATTGAACTCAGTCAGAACTGCGGGTGATCTCTACCTCTGAAAATCAGGCCACTTCTTTTTAGGTGCATAATCTGGGATTCAGGAGCCTAATTTTAGGCCCCAGGTTTGGGAAGGTTGGCGCTTTTTTTTTTTTTTTTTTTTTTTTTTTTAAGAAATAGGGACCAGGAATATTGTGATCATAATGCTGGACATGAACATTTTCCAACTATTTTCCAACTATGTGCAGGGGGGTTTGCTACACACACTACTTAGATATCACCTCATTTATTTATTTACCTATATGAAACAAAGCCCAGTTTACAAACTTTCTGCCTAAAAGTAGGCACCTAACACATGTACTTTAGCCATGTGGCTGCCGATTTAGGAGCCAAAAATTGATATTTAGGTGACAAATTATAGATTTCAGTGACTTATTTTAAGTACCCATTTTGAAAATGGGGCCTATTTCCCTGGTTGGTATGTAGTTCTCTCTAAATTGGCAAAGTGACTGAGCGCCTGATCCCTGCTCCTATTGCAAACAATTGGAGTTTTGCCATTGACTTTAATGGGATCAGGAGCAGAGCCTGAAACCTGTGCGTGCATCTTGCAATGTAAAGGTCATGTGTAGATTTCCATTTCTGACTAATGTTTTGGCAATTGGAAGAATGTTGTAATTTATAAATGTTTGGTATGAGCTTAAAATCCCCTTAATAGAGATTTGGCTCACTGGGAATATCAATGTCCAAGTTTATATATGTTCTCCTTATTATCCCTTTCCCAAAAGGAGTTCACCACAGGGACACCTCCAGAACATATGTACAGTATTAAGTCCCCATTCTCATTTCTTCAGTTGTTGCACTTACTCTAAATTAAGGCTGCTTTCTTCATTCAAGTTTGGGTCAAGTATGTAATTTTTTTTGTTTCATAAACCTTTTGAGGAATTATTGAAGTTCCTGCAGGTTCGGCTTCCAAGTTTGTTTCTATCATACAGCATTACATTGTTCAATTTGCATTTAGTGAAAGAAAGGGGAAAATTACAAATTATGGAGGTTGTGGTTTTGGGACTTGGCCAGCATTTCAATAAATATTAGTAATGATTGTGGTTCAGAGAGAGCGTTCCAGGTTTTGTTTTACTTAACATATTTTAGATGGTATTTTCTTAAAAAAAGCTTAGACAGAAAAGAGAATAATAGATTTTACAAATTGAGTATTAACATTGACACAGACGTGGTGTCTCCAACTGTAGCCATTATGCAAAGCTGTGACATTAAGGGCATTATCTGTGGAAAGATGGAATATAAAGAAATACATTAGACTGGTAATACCTTGTGTTCATACAGAGCCTCAGTTCACAGTGCTGTAATTACTTTATTTTATAAATGACCTGGAAAATCTCAAGCAAGGAAGATAACTGGGAGAAATTTGACACTATACTTTACTTGGGGTGTTTTAGATACCTGGTAAAATTTTCAAAAGCCTTTTATGGCCAGATTTTCAAAGGTATTTAGGTGCCTAAAATGCAGATATGTGCCTAGTGGGATTTTCAAAAGTGCCTTTGATAAGTTGTATATAGGGTTAATGCGGGGAGGAATAGCTCAGTAGTTTGAGCATTGGCCTGCTAAACCCAGGGTTGTGAGTTTAATCCTTGAGGGAGCCATTTAGGGAACTGGGGTAAAAATCTGTCTGGGGATTGGTCCTGCTTTGAGCAGGGGGTTGGACTAGATGACCTCCTGAGGTCCCTTCCAACCCTGGTATTCTATGATTCTGTGTCCCAATGAGCCCAATTAGGCCATTCTGTGGCACCTGGAGGGAAGATAGATAATTTATGGATTAGATCCAGCTGGGGAGAACCAGACTGGGTGGCTCCTACAGAGAAAGGACTGCAGAGCAATAGGGAAAGGAGACCCAGGAGATAGAGGTAATTAGAAGTTTCCTGCCTCTGGAAAAGTAACCAAAAAGGGGCCTGTTGGAAGGTGCTTATACCTGAGGAATGTCCCCGAAGGGAGATGGCAGCTGAGGAGAAGGAAACTCCTAAACAAGGCCTGGGAGAAGAGTCTCCAGGGAAGAATCCCTGAGAGTGAATTGCTTGGGAAGTGCCAGACCACTATAGAGACAGCCTTTTGAGGCAGCACTCTGTAGAACCTGGAAGACATGTGACCAGTCTGCGGAGGATTTAGACCAGGAAAGGTGGAAGAGTTTTGTTCCTTTTCACTTTTGTGTTGGGCCATTGTTACCCCAAAGGGCTGGGACTCTTAGTGAGACCTGGTCACGGGGCCAAATCACCACACAGACCCTCTGAAGGGGGAAGAGGCGGCTCTATGTATTTTGCTGCTCCAAGCATGGCAGTCAGACGGCTTTCGGCGGCGCACCTGCAGGCGGTCCGCCGGTCCCGCGGTTTCAGCGTCCCCGCCGAGGAATTGCCGCCAAAGCTGTGGGACCGGTGGACCTCCCACAGGCACGCCGCTGAAGGCTCCCTGACTGCTGCCCCCACAGTGACCAGCAGGCTGCCCCCTGCGGCTTGCTGCCCTAGACACGCACTTGGTGCCTGGAGCCACCCCTGGAAGGGGGCAGGTGAGGCAGAGGGGCTGCAATGCTGCATACTGCCAGCATGGTGAGTCTGACCATTCCTAAGTGAGTTAAGTGCCTAAGCCCCATCAAAATTAATAGATAGTATAGATGTTTGGTAAAGTGTTCTGAGATCTACAGATGAAAAGGGCTGAAGAGGGTTTATTATTGTTATTCCACAAAACCATATCTTAGACTGTGTAAAGGATTCTTTTTAATAACTTTCCATGATAATGGCACAATCTAGGATCATCTGAGATTCAGTACACACTGTTGTCTTAAGGTTCCCATGTTTGAAAATTAATAGGGAATCCCAGTCCTGTAATCTGACATTCAAGCCAGCACTTGGGCACATACAGGATGAAATCCTGGCTCCACTGAAGTCACTGTGAGTCTTGCCATTGACTTCAGTGGGGCCAGCATATCACCAAAATGTCTGCTTTTACCCATTTAAATCCACATTTGGACATCCAAAGGTGGGTATTTTGTTAAGGTCACCAGGATATAAAGTTGTCTTCCTTTCCCCATCAACAGAAGAACAACATTCCATCCCATTTGTGGGAGTGAGTGTCTTTTTTTTTTTTTTTTTTTTTAGCTGATTGTACGTTGGATATCTATAATAATATGGATGAAGATATGTATCCATGATATATATTGGCTACTCATCTGATGTATTTTCCTCCTCCTCTCTGATCTCTGGGATTTATACAAGTTAGGCTGAGGAAACCACTGCCAGGACTTGCTGCTCAAATTGCTAATTAAATAGCACACTGAGGTCATATGGAATCTGTGTCCTGGTGCATAGCCCTGCTGTCCTTTCTGAATATTCTTGCCAAAACTAAGTGCACTTCACCCATAATATAATACGTTTCTCTTATCTTCTTCCAAAACCAAACTGAACAAATGGAGATATATTTGGGGTTCTGACCTAAATAAAAGTATGAACAATAGTCTGAAGTAAAGATCAGTATATGGATATGTTGGGAGAGCCACTACACAGACTGAAAACACTTTATAATACATAGTGGATTCCAGTCAAAACATACAAGCTTGCTCCTGCTCTCCTTCCAATCAACACACTCAATAGTTGTAATAACAACATATTCTGTAGTCTTGTTTGGCCTCGTGTCATATGTTGTGGAAGCCACAACAAGGAGACAGATCTTCAGCTGGTATAAATTGACCATAGCGCCATTGACTGGAGTGGAGTTATCCTTGATTTTATACCTTGGGCCAAATCTTCAGCAGGTATCTCAAACTAATTTTTAGATGATGATCTCACACTTGATAGTCCCAGATCTTCCTCTGGGGCATGGCAGGCTTATGCTAACTTCCTCATAACAGATTTGGGGATTGGCCCTGTTCATCTCCATCTCGATTGGCAGCCCAAGCCAAACAAATCTGGGAGCTACAGCAGAGCTGCTTGATTAGGGTTCCTGCAGCATGCTCCATGAAGGGGGTTTGGAGAAACATCCTGATTCCTAGGAAGTTGAAGTTTTTATCCCCACAAAGTTCTCAGGTGGCATAAAACCACTCCTGCCTCATACCAGACAGTAATGGACCATGTCCTGTTGGGGTAGAGCCTCCTACAGCCCCCAAACGTTTGGCAGCATTGTCTTAACTGGCTCTAGGTATCTCATTTGTGATTCACCTTCTGTCAGGTCAGAGATCAGGTTTCTTTCCAGGGAGCATGCAGCAGGGCTTGTCCACACACAAAATAAGCCTTTAGGCCACCTTTGTCAGCTTTCTGAAAGGATGCAGGGCTTATTTGGCATGTAACTGGGAATGAAGAGTGTGCAAAGGAAACATTAGGCTGAATATAAATGTAGTGAGCCTAGATACAAGTATATTGTCGTTGATAAATAGAAGTGGGTCAAATGATAAGCCTTGCACCGTAGACAGTATTTGTGCCTCAACTCCCGCACTGTTTGTACTGATATAGGAAGTCAGTTTCTTCTTCGAGAGATGTCCCTGTGGGTGCTCCACTACAGGTGTTGGTGCGTCCCTGCGCCTTCGCCCGGAGATTTTTGCAGCAGTACTCATAGCGGCCACGCATGCTCAGAATCTGCCCCCCCCACTGTGACTCTAGGGTAATAGAACGCATGCGTGGCCGGTCTCCTCAGTTCCTTCTCAACCGTCCCCGGCCTGAGACGGAGCTCAGCAGACTCATTAGAGAATCCTTCACTATTGCCTTAATTATCCTTTAGAAACCAGTTTTTCTGTCAGTTTTCTCTGTTAAAATAGTTACTTACCCAGTTTATCTTAAAAAAAAAAAAAAAAAAAAAAAAATTTCCTGTCAGCCGCGGCTATGCCGGGCTCCACCGGTTTCAAGCGCTGTGCTATTTGTAAGGAAGCTATCCCGTCATCGGACGGGCACTCAAAGTGTATAAAATGTTTGGGGGAAGCTCACATTCCCCAAAAATGTGCCCACTGCTGTAAACTCAGCTCCAGGGCACGGAAAGACAGGGAGCTTAAACTCAAACTGCTCCTGCTTCAAAAATCTATCGGGTCAGTTTCAGACCCAGGCATTGAAGCCGGCTCCGCTACCCGACACAGCCCCCTCCCCCCCCCCAAAAAAAGCTCAAGAAGCCTACGAAAAAGGGGCACCTTTCCTCACCGAGCAAGACTATGAGGCATAAAGTTTCTCCAGGCAGATCAACGATCTCTCTGCCTGTGATTCCTCGCCTCAGCAATTTTCATGAGCCAGGCTCCTCCGGAACAGCGCAAAAGCCGCCTGAGGCTTCAGCGCCGCCGAGAAGCTCCGGTGCCGAGGCATCAGGCTTCCAGTTGCCTGCCTCAGTGACGGCACCGTTCGGCACCGCGAATGAGACGGTGCCGACATTCCACAGCACGCCTCACCCGAGGCAGCCCGACATTTCTCGCCCGGCACCGACCGCGGCACCGACGCCTGCGGGGCATTCTGACTCACAGATCACAGCCAGAAGCCCCGATCGCAGGAATGCTCTTGTGCAGCAGCCTCTGTCGGCTCAGCTTTCATTTCCCGCAGGAGCTGCTTTCACTCCTTTTACCCAGACAGCTGATCTGCTAGTATCACCTACCTTGCAGTCTCCGCTCATGAATGCATATTCTGTTTCGATGCCTGAGTCAGGATCTGAGCAGTTTTCCTCCAGTGAGGAGGAAGCAGATCCACAGGGAGTTTTTTCCCCATATCATGACTCCCAGCCCCGGACCCAGAGCAATAAGGGCTATGGAAATACTACCTCATCCCACTCTCAGGACCCTGCCCCTTGGGGGATGAACCCCTGGATGGCAACACTTATGCCCTACCCGCCACCATGGCAATACTGGACACCATGGACATCATACCCTCGGGAACACATGCCCCGTAGCCATTCGACCAGGCGCAACACTGATCCAGTGCCGTCTCCTAATGCATATGCTAGTGACACGAGACGCCTGGCAACACAGCCACGTTCCCAGGATAAACCTAGCCCTTCTCCTGGTCCAACAGATCCGGAGTTAGCACCGGAGGAAGCATTACTTCCCCTTCCTCCCACTCCCTCTGATGAATATACAAAATTCCAGGACCTCTTTAAGAGAGTTGCTAGTGACCTGAACATTAACCTGGAAGTGGTTCCCGAACAACAGCATGAGCTAACGAACATCCTACAGCCCCCTTCTTCCTCCAGAGTGGCACTTCCAATTAACGCAGCCCTTTTAGAACCCGCTAAGTCCATCTGGCAGACTCCAGCGACAAGCCTACCTACCTGCAAGCAAGCGGACAAGAAGTATTTTATTTCTCCAAAGGACTCTGAATTTCTTTTTACCCACCCAGCACCAAACTCATTGGTAGTAGACGCTGCGAACCAGAGGGCTAGACAACAGTATTCTCGTTCTGCCCCACCTAACAAGGATAGCAAACGACTGGACCTGTTTGGTCGCAAGGTCTATGCATCCTCCACCCTCCAATTTCCCATAGCTAATTATACTGCAGTCCTGGCAAAATACGACCATAAAAACTATAATAAGTTAATGGACTTTATTGATGACATTCCAGAACAAAGAAAACAACAGTTCAGAGCTATAGTTTCTGAGGGCCAAGCCATTTCACGCACCGCTCTCCAAGCAGCCCTCGATGTAGCCAACACAGCGGCAAGATCTACCGCTACAGCGATAGTCATGCAACGGGGCTCATGGCTCTCCTCTTCCTTTTTTTCCTCGCGAAGTTCAGAACACAATTGAAGATCTTCCCTTCGACGGTGACAAACTCTTTGCTTCTAACACGAATGAAGTGCTTCATTCAATGAAAGACTCCAGAACAACCCTCCGGTCTTTAGGTCTCCAGACACCTACGGCAAGAAGACGACAATATCGATACCAACCATACCACCGGCCACGTTATCCCGCATTTACACAACCTTCCCATAGACCGCAGGAACAGCAACAGCCGCAACGTCCACGACCAAGATTCCAGCGACGTCGCCCAAACTCTACAGGGGCGCCTCAACCCCCACCAGCTAATAGGCAGATTTGAAAACTTGGTCGAGGGTTTAGAAAGCAATGCCCTCACTTCAGCCGGCACACCAATCTTTGGACACCGCCTACGACCTTTTTTCCAACAATGGAGGAAGATTACCTCCGACAAGTGGGTCTTAGAGGTAGTTACAATTGGATACGTCATCCCCTTCCTCTCCTTACCTCCCACCCACCCACCCTCCCCGTCCCTCTTCAGGGACCCTTCTCACGAGCAGCTACTCCTCCAAGAAGTGCAACATCTCCTTCATCTGGGAGCAGTAGAAATCGTGCCAGAGCGACACAGAGGGAAGGGTTTTTACTCCCATTATTTTTTAACGGAGAAGAAAAATGGGGGATGGCGACCAATCCTCGATCTCAGGCGGCTCAACAGATTCATCAAAAAGCAAAAGTTCAAGATGGTGACCCTCAATACCATAATCCCAGCGCTGGAGCAGGGCGACTGGTTTTCTGCCCTCGACCTACAAGATGCCTATTTCCACGTCACTATACATCCGGCCCACAGACGTTTCCTCCGATTTACCCTTGGTTCCACACATTTCCAATACAGGGTACTCCCCTTCGGACTATCTACAGCCCCCCGTGCTTTTTCCAAACTTCTAGCTGTAGTCACTGCTCACCTCAGGAGACAAGGGGTAATAATATTTCCGTACCTCGACGATTGTCTCCTCAAAGCTTCAACATTCGACGAGGCGCTCCGGTTCACACGACTCACAGTCGAGTGCTTTCTTTCTCTCGGCCTACAAATAAACAGAGACAAATCCACATTACGCCCCACCCAGCACCTTCAGTTCATAGGCGCAGACCTCGACTCTCGGACCAGGCTAGCATCGCTCCCACCCGATCGCTACAATTCCATAAAACAACTGACCACAACTATTCGCAACAGCCCTCAGGTAACTGCCCGAGACTGCCTGCAACTACTAGGTCACATGGCCTCGTGCACTTTTGTCGTCCAGAATGCACGCCTACACATGAGGTGCTTCCAAGCATGGCTGGCAACGGTTTACAAACCGAATATGCACTCTTTAAACAAGACTCTCTCCCTGCCTACTCCAGTCAAAGACTCGCTACGTTGGTGGACCGTCCACTCCAACCTTTGTTCTGGAGTCCCGTTTCTTCAACAGGCTCCATCACGCATTCTGACCACCGATGCATCTATGACAGGGTGGGGTGCACATATGTCTCATCACACAGTACAGGGACTATGGTCACCAACCGAGACCTCCCTGCACATAAATGTACTAGAACTTCGAGCCATTCGCAACGCGTGCCGTCACTTCCTGCCACTAATCAAACATCATCACGTACGCATAATGACGGACAACATTGCTTGCATGTTTTACGTAAACAGGCAGGGCGGAGCTCGTTCCTATTCGCTGTGCACAGAGGCTATGAAGCTCTGGAATTGGTGCATTGTGAACAACATCCGGGTATCAGCTGCTTATCTTCCCGGGATCATGAACACCACAGCGGACGAACTGAGCAGACGCTTCCAATGGGACCACGAGTGGGAGATAGACGACAAAACCATTCACGAGGTATTCAGCATCTGGGGTTACCCAACAATAGACCTCTTTGCAACTGCAAAGAACAAGAAATGTCTCAATTTCTGCTCCAGAGCAGGACTGGGCAAACATTCCCTGGGGGACGCATTCATGATCTCATGGCACCGAAACCTATTCTATGCGTTTCCCCCGATACCAGTTCTCAACAGGGTTCTGATAAAAATACGAACGGATCGAGCCAAGGTGATCCTCATTGCCCCATCGTGGCCCAGACAACCATGGTTTCCCTTCCTCACCAGAATGTCAATCCAACCACCAATCTCCCTGCCGCTTATTCCGAACCTTCTATCTCAGCAGCACGGTCGTTTTCTCCACCCCAACCTGTCCATGCTTCACCTCAAAGCCTGGTTCCTACGTGGTTCTCCCAACGCGAATTAGATTGCTCCAAACAAGTTCAGGAGGTACTCCTACATAGCAGAACGCTCTCTACTCGCAAGACCTATCTTCAAAAGTGGAAACGATTCACACATTGGTGTTCTGCCAAACATCTTTCTCCTACCTCGGTACCTCTTCCGTTTATATTGGACTATCTCTTGGGCCTTAAGCGATCCGGCCTTTCTTTCAGCTCCATCAGGGTCCATTTAGCTGCTATTACGACTTTCCACGACAAAATTGATGATACGTCTGTTTTTGCTCACGCTACTACGAAGCGTTTCCTCAAGGGCCTACAAACCTTATATCCAGACATTAAACAACCGACCACCCCCTGGGACCTTCATCTGGTACTGTCTGCCCTAACTCAGCAACCCTTCGAACCCCTAGCCACGTGCTCCCTTTTACACCTCTCCATGAAAACAGCGTTTCTAGTGGCAATTACTTCTGCCAGACGGGCAGGAGAAATAGCAGCTCTCATGGCTCATCCACCATATACGATATTTTTTAAAGACAAGGTTACCCTCAGATTGCATCCCAAATTTCTTCCAAAGGTACACTCATCATTCCATATTAATGAACCCATACACCTCCCGACTTTTTTCCCGAAACCACATGCAAACTCCTTTGAAGCCTCAATGCATACACTAGATGTTCGCAGAGCCTTGCCATTCTACTTGGATAGAACCAAACCCTTTAGAACCTCCTCTAGACTTTTTGTCTCTGTTGCAGAGCGCTCCAAGGGCATGCCTATTTCTACCCAGAGACTCTCGAACTGGATCTCCCAGTGTATCCGACTGTGCTATCAGATGAAAGGGGTTGCACCTCCAGATGGCATTAGAACACACTCCACTAGATCTCTGGCTGCCTCCATCGCGTTCTTACGCAAAGTTCCCTTGGCTGACATTTGTAAAGCAGCCACCTGGTCATCTGACCATACTTTTGTTAAACACTATGCCCTTATTCAAGGCCCTTTATCTGACATACGCTTGGGCAGGGCGGTACTCTCGACGGCGTTCCTACCAGATCCGAAGTCCCTACCTCCTTAAGATACACTGCTTTTAAGTCACCTGTAGTGGAGCACCCACAGGGACATCTCTCGAAGAAGAAGAGGAGGTTACTCACCCTGTGCAGTAACTGACGTTCTTCGAGATGAGTGTCCCTGTGGGTGCTCCACTACCCACCCTCCTCCCCTCTACTTCGGAGTTGGGGGGCCTCCGTGGTAGAGAAGGAACTGAGGAGACCGGCCACGCATGCGTTCTATTACCCTAGAGTCACAGCGGGGGGGGGGGGGGGGGCAGATTCTGAGCATGCGTGGCCGCTATGAGTACTGCTGCAAAAATCTCCGGGCGAAGGCGCAGGGACGCACCAACACCTGTAGTGGAGCACCCACAGGGACACTCATCTCGAAGAACGTCAGTTACTGCACAGGGTGAGTAACCTCCTCTTCTCTTCTTCAGAGTAACCTTGCTTAGCTGGATGCTCAGCTGTGTTACTGTTCTCTCTGTTTTTGTCCCTCTGGCACTTTGTACTCAAGGCATTAGTCTTCATTAGCATATTGTAGATTACCTCAGCCATTAGTGCTCATGTATCAGTACACAATAAAACAATCCCCAGAGCACTTCTGGAGGCATTGGCCACACTTTTCATAAGTGACTAGTGGATTTTGGTTGCTTCAATTGTTGGGTGCCCAACTTGAGACATCTTAAAAGAGCCTGATATTCAGATATGCTCAACACCAGTCCTCTTAAAATCAAGTCACTGGAAGATCTCTCAAGCTAGGCACCCCAAATCACTAGTCACTTGTAAATCTTGGCCATTGTGACCTTGTGATAGGGTATACAATCCCCACGCTGGAAAGCCAGGAGTTAAGGAACAGCGCTGGATCCAGGCAGCCCCACCCAGGCACACCTGCAAAGCCTGCACAAGTTGGAGGCACGGCTCTAAAAAGGGGAGCAGAGCAGTTGAGAGGAGGACAGTGGAAGGGAGCAGGTAGTTTCTCTGAGGGGGAAGTACTGCCCAAGAGCTCATTGCCCGTGACCTGACAACACAGACCTGTGCAAACACACAAAGGAGAAGCGATTGACAGAATGCAAGCCGGAGACTTGATTGGAGTAATCTACCCTGGTAAGGAGTAAGGTAAGGAAGGAGACTGGGGTAGGGAGTGGTCTGGGGGGAGATGTCTGAGAATCCCAAGGTGTTGGGTGTAGATCCTCCCCCCCCCCCCCCCCCCAGTGGGCCTTGGACCAGATCCCTGTGGAGAAGGCAGGCTTGGGCTCCCTACCCTCTCCAAGGCCTGGTCTACACTATGAGTTTAGGTTGAATTTAGCAGCATTAATTCGAATTAAGCCTGGACACGTTCACACGACGAAGCCCTTTTTTTCAACTTAAAGGGCCCTTTAAACTGGTTTCTTTACTCCACCTCCAATGAGGGGATTAGCGCTAAAATTGGCCTTTGTGGGTCGGAATTGGGGTAGTGTGGACGGAATTCGACGTTATTGGCCTCTGGGAGCTATCCCACAGTGCTTCATTGTGACCGCTCTGGACAGTACTCTCAACTCAGATGCACTGACCAGGTAGGAAAAGCCCCGCGAACTTTTGAATTTCATTTCCTGTTTGCCCAGCGAGGAGAGCACAGGTGACCACGCAGAGCTCATCAGCACAAGTAACCATGATGGAGTCCCAGGATTGCAAAAGAGCTCCATCATGGACCGAACGGGAGGTACGGGATCTGCTTGCCATATGGGGAGATGAATCAGTGCTAGCTGAACTCCGTAGCAGTAAACGAAATGGCAAAATATTAGAAAAGGTCTCAAAGGCCATGAAGGACAGAGGCCATAACAGGGACGCACAGCAGTGCCGCGTGAAAATTAAGGCGCTCAGGCAAGCCTACCACAAAGCCAGAGAGGCAAACGGAAGGTCTGGGGCAGAGCAGCAAACATGCCGCTTCTACTCGGAGCTGCATGCAATCCTAGGGGGTGCAGCCACCACTACCCCAACCGTGTGCTTTGACTCCATCAATGGAGAAACACGCAACAGGGAAGCAGGTTCGGGGTACGAGGAAGATGAGGATGAAGATAATGTAGATAGCTCACAGCAGCAAGGAAGCGGAGAAACCGGTTTCCCCAACAGCCAGGATATGTTTATCACCCTGGACCTGGAACCAGTAACCCCCGAACTCACCCAAGGCATGCTCCCAGACCCTGAGGGCACACAGGGGACCTCTAGTGAGTGTACCTTTGTAAATATTACACATGGTTTAAAAGCAAGTGTGTTTAATGATTGATTTGCTCTGGCAATCGCGGCCAGTACAGCTACTGGAAAAGTCTGTTAACGTGTATGGGGATGGAGCGGAAATCCTCCAGGAACGTCTCCAGAAAGCTCTCCTTCATGTACTCACAAAGCCTTTGCAAAAGGTTTCTGGGGAGGGCTGCCTTATCCTGTCCGCCATGGTAGGACACTGTACCATGCCAGGCCAGTAGCACGTAGTCTGGAATCATTGCATAACAAAGCATGGCAGCGTATGGTCCCGGTGTTTGCTGGCATGCAGACAATATCCATTCCTTATCTCTCTTTGTTATCCTCAGGAGAGTGATATCATTCACGGTCACCTGGTTGAAATGGGGTGATTTTATTAAGGGGACATTCAGAGGTGCCCATTCCTGCTCGACGGAACAGAAATGTTCCCTGCTGTTAGCCACGCGGTAGGGGGGAGGGGTGAAGTGATCATCCCAGAGAATTGGGTGTGGGGTGGGGGGTAGTTGGGTTTGTGCTGCATGTTAACCCGGAAACCACAGCTCCTCCTTTTACATTGCAAACCCATTTTAAATGACCAACCCAATGGGTGCTTGGTATGGGAAATGAGGGCGCTACTGTTTGAAACCATTCCCACATGTTAAGAAGGTTAAAGAAGCCAAAAGACTGTGGCTTACCATGGCTGCCTGCAAGCAGAAATCTGTTGCCTGGCACTGCGTGAGTGATCTCTCTCTCACTAAACCAGCAGGCCCTCAATATAAGAGGAAAAATGGGACCTTGTAACAAAAGCACATGTGCTGTGTAATGTGAACAGCAAAATTTCACATGAAAGAGTGTACCCATTGTTCTCTAAAATGTCTTTTTTTTTTTTTTTTTTTTTTTTTAACCACCTCTCCCTTCTCCTTCACAGAGGCTAGCGAAGATTAGAAGGAGAAAACGGCAGACTCGGGATGATATGCTCTCGGAGCTCCAGATGTCCTCCCATGCTGACAGAGCACAGCAGAATGCATGGAGGCAGTCAATGTCAGACTACAGAAAAGCACAATATGAACGAGAGGAGAGGGGGCGGGCTGAATCACGGGATGAACAGAGCAAGTGTCGGGCTGAAGATGATAGATGGCGCCAGCTTGCAGACAGAAGGCAAGAGTTGATGCTCCGGCTGCTGGAGCATCAAACCGATATGCTCCAGTGTATGGTTGAGCTGCAGGAAAGGCAGCAGGAGCAGAGACCGCCGCTACATCCCCTGTGTAACCAACAGCCCTCCTCCCCAAGTTCCATAGCCTCCTCACCCAGACGCCCAAAAACACGGGGGGGGGGGGGGGGGGGAAGGAAGGGCCTCTGGCCACCTAGTCACTCCACCCCAGATAATTACCCGAGCATCAAAAGGCTGGCCTTCAATAAGTGTTAAAGCTTTAAACTGCAGTGTGTCCTTTTTCCTTCCCTCCTCTGCCACCCATCCCAGGCTACCTTGGCAATTATCCCCCTAGTTGTGTGATGAATTAATAAAGAATGCATGAATGTGAAGTAACAATGACTTTTGAGCACTGCTTGCAGAGGCAATAAGGGGGGAAGGGAGGGTGTGGTGGTTGGTTTACAGGGAAGTAGAGTGAACCGGGTGGGGGGGTGGGGCGGAGGGTTCATCAATGAGAAACAAACAGAAGTTTCACACCGTAGCCTGGCCAGTCACAAAACTCGTTTTCAAAGCTTCTCTGATGCACACCAAGCCCTGCTGTGCTCTTCTAACTGCCCTGGTGTCTGGCTGCATGTAATCAGTGGCCAGGCGATTTGCCTCAACCTCCCACCGCAGGGGGAAGCAAGTCACAAAGTTCCATGGAAGTGCCCTTACGCATGCGAAAGTTTCGCAGCCACTGGGAATCATCCCACATCTGCCACACGATGCGGTCCCACCAGTCTGTGCTTGTTTCCCGGGCCCAGAATCGGCATTCCACAGCACGAATCTGCCCCAGTAACACCATGATTTGCACATTGCTGGGGCCTGTACCTTCTGTTAGGTCTATGTCCATGTCAATTTCCTCCTCACTCTCGTCGCCGCGCTGCAATCGCCTCATTGGCTGGTCCTGGTTTTGCTTTGGCATGTCCTGGCTCTGCATATATTCCAGGACAATGCGCGTGGTGTTCATAGTGCTCCTAATTGCTGCGGTGATCTGAGCGGGCTCCATGATCCCAGTGCTATGGCGTCTGGTCTGAAAAAGGCACGAAACTATTGTCTGACAGAGGGAGGGAGGGAGGGAGGGGCGAGTGACAACATGGTGTACAGGTACAAGGAATTAAAATCAAGAAAGGTGGCTGTGCATCAGGGAGAAACACAAACAACTGCCACACAGAATGTCCCCTCCCCCCCCCAAGATTGAACTCAAAACCCTGGGTTTAACAGGCCGTTGATTTCACGAAGGGAGGGGGAAGTAAATGAATACAGAACAAATCTGGTCCATCTATTTTTTACATCTTAAGCTGGCAGCCGACGGTGCAGCATGACTGATGGCCCTTGGCATCTTCTGGGTGCTTGGCAGAAAATAGTGTACTACGACTGATAGCCACCATCATCATTGGGAAGGCAGCAGAATATGACTGGGGGACATACGGAGTTTCAGCCATCATCTGATCTAACTGCAGTATGACGACGACGGATACCAGTCGTAATACACCATCTACTGCCAAAAGGCAAGGGGCTGCTGCTGTGTAGTAATGCAGCCCCACGTCTGCCAGCCCCACGTCTACCAGCACCCAGATCGCCGATGAAGGCTACCAGTCATACTGCACCATCTACTGCCAAAAGGAAATTAGCTGCTGCTGTGTAGCAATGCAGTACCACGTCTGCCGGCACCCAGATGACATATGGTGACGCTGAACTGAGCGGGCTCCATGCTTGGCGTGATATGTTATCTGCACAGGTAACCCAGGTAAAAAGGCGCGAATTGATTGTCTGCTGTTGCTCTGACGGAGGGGGAGGGGCCTGACGACGTACCCAGAACCCCCCATGACACTGTTTTGCATCATTCAGGCATTGGGATCTCAACCCAGAATTCCAATGGGCGGCGGAGACTGCGGGAACTGTGGGATAACTACCCATAGTGCAACGCTCCGCAAGTCAATGCTAGCCTCGGTACTGTGGATGCAGTCTGCCGACTTAATGCACTTAGAGCATTTTACGTGGGGACACACACAATCGGCTGTATGCAACCGATTTCTATAAAACCGGCTTCTATAAATGTGACCTAATTTCGTAGTGTAGACATACCCCAAGAGGACAATATAACAACGAGACACTTCATTTAGGAGGAGAGGCCAGCTGGAAAAGGCTTTGACTGTTCAAGATCACAGTCTCCAAAATCCCTGTGTGAAAGAGAACGACTGGAAACCACTGGGGCGGAGGCAGTGAAGGACAGGACTGTTTCAAAGGGATGATGACCTGCCAACTCCTTTCTGAACATTAGGCAACAGTGTTGGTGGGTATGCCCCTTCTACAGACTTACAAAGACAAATGCCTCTAGGCATAGCTGCTCAGGTCTCCTCCTACCAGTTTTTTCTCATCTTCTTAAGAGGCATATAACTGTGGCCCTTTCTAATTTTTTACAGTATTTTTTTTTCCCTGTAGGTTTTGATAATATTAATGGAAAATCTCTGTGATTGTGCTGCATTTTTGGGGAAAGCAGATGGTTTTAGAATTATCAAATGGCTGACTAAATCCCATAGATGTCTAGTGAAGATAGATGTCTATGATCAGAGTTCTGTGTATTACCAAGGTTGTATTGATGTATGCTCACTACTAGAGCTGGTTAGAAATTTTCCATCAGAATGATTTTCTGTTGGAAAACACAGCAGAAAGTTTTGATTTCTCTAGGGTTACCATATTTCAGCAAGCAAAAAAGAGAACGGGAGGAGCCCCACCCTAGCCTAGCCCCCCTCCCCCTTCCCGCCCCCCTCAGAACCTCCAACCCTCCCCCCGTTCCTTGTCCCCTGACTGCCCTCTCCTGGGACCCCTGCCCCTAACTGCCCCCCAGGACTCCACCCCCTACCTAAGCCTCCCTGCCTCTTTCCCCCTGACTGCCCCCTCCTGAGATCCTCCCCACATCCTAACTGGCCCCTTAGGACCCTACCCCCTACCTGTACCCTGATTGTCCCAACCCTTATCCACCCCCCCACCCCCAGACAGACCCCTGGGACTCCCACGCCCCATCCAACCACTCCCCACCCCCTGACAGCCCCCCCCAGAACTCCCGACCCATCTAAACCCCTCTGCTCCCTGTCCCCTGACTGCTCCGATCCCTCTCCCCACTCCTGCCCCCCTGACAGCCCCCCACAGAACTCCCCCCCGCTCCTTCCTGCAGCCCTCCCAGCCGCGCCTCGCTCTGCATGGGGGGGAAATCCCGGACATTTTTAGTGATTTACAAATTCCCCCCGGATGCTATTTTTAACACAAAAAGGAGGACATGTCCAGGTAAATCTGGACGAATGGTAACCCTAGATTTCTCCCCCCCCCTTCCAAATTTTTCAGCTTTTCATTGGGAAAATCTATTTGAAAATTTCAGTTCAGTACAAATTGAAAAATTGGGTTTTTTTTAACTGACCCCAAACCATTTGTTTTGAATCAGTTCAGAAAAACATGAAAACACATCTTCCTACTGTGGTATGTTGCTTTATGGGAATTGTAGTTACGGCTCCCATTCTCTCCTATGGGCCAGGTTCTGTGGAGGACTACATCTCCCATGAAGCAATGTAGTGATTTCACTTTGAGCTGTATGGTGCATCATGAGACACATATGACTCTGGATGCATTCTGGGAGATGTAGTCCGGCCAAGGAGCCTGGCTCATCAGTGAGAATGGGAGCATCAGGCTCCCTAACTACAACTCCTATAAGGGAATATGCCACCCCATAAGAAAAACTCAGTTTAATATTGACATGGCTTCAAACAAAGGGGGTTTCAAGTCACTTGAACAAATCAAAATGAAATATTTTGATTTTGGGAGTTTCAAAACGTTTAGTTTTTGATTCAAAATGTCCAAATGAAACAGTTTTACACTTTCAAATAGAAATTTTTCAGTTTCCATTCCATGGAAATAATTGACATGTCTACTTTTTGTCCTATGTTGGGATGAAAAGAAACGTTGGCATTTCTTGTGGGACAGAAATTCCAAATTTAGCTGAACTCTACTTGATACTAACAAAATATTTGTAACAGTTTACAAATAATATGGAGAAAAGATTTGGGAAACATACAGAAACTGTGGAAGGTGCAAAACTAAAATAACTAAAGGGCTCCACATACTCTGAAGTCTGTCAAAACGTTAGAGGCTACAGTTATGTTCCATAGGGTCATGGTGTAGGTGTAAAACTGAATAGCACAATTTTTGTAATGTGCTTGTATCGTATAGAAAGTCCAGAGCGGGACAGCAGTTTTGAAGAAAAACAGCAGATTATGTACCCAACTGCAGGCTATTCTAGCTTGTGTGTAGTGAACACTTTCCCACACATCACATAGTGAATATTTCTTGTAGCAATAAAAAAAATATATATGTATGGTGTGAACAATAGCAAAACAATGCTACTAAAAGGAAATGACTGGATCTACTCTTTTGTGAAGACCCAGATTCAGCACAGCATTTAAGTATGTGCTCAACTTTAGGCATGTGCTTCAGGCTCATTGAAATCAATTGGACTTCAGTATGTGCCTAAAGTTAAGCACCAACTTAAGTGCTGTCTTGAATAGGGATGTTTTTCCTGAATCAGGTTCTCAGACAACAGACTATGAAAGAGTGTTATACAGACTGTTGTAATATCTTCATTTGATAAAAGCTTATTGACTATTTAATGAGACTTGAAAACTGAAATGGCTTGTTAAAAACAATGATGGTTCAAACACTTCTATAAACTCATGAAATAACATTTGTCTGTTACTCCGAATATAGAGATAATGATATCTTCCTGAGAACTGCATGAAATGTAGTGCTTCTTTTTGTTCATTTTGTATATTTTGCTTTTTCCCTTCTTTTTAGAAATGTGTTCATATACTCTTAAGGTTGTTATAATCAAAATACCGGTCTCTTAAACAAATACTATGTTTTTCTTAACACATCTAAATTATTTTAAAAAATTTTTGGCCTAGGAGGACAGTAAGATAAATGATGCTAGTAAAGTTATTGTTTTGACCAAGGCACGTACTACATCATTAGATTTACTAGTGTGTGAACAATTTAGATGGATTCCAGATAATTTAGATTTTTAACGTCAGAAGATCCACTATGATCTATTCTGACCTGCTGCACAACACATAAATCTCACCCAATAACTTTTGCATCAAGCCCACAGCTTCTGTTTGAGTTATAGCATTTTTTAAAATCTTGTCTTGATTTAAAGGCTTTAAGTGATGATAATCCAACACATTAGTAGATGTTCCAATGGCTAATTGTCTTCATTGTTAAAAATTTGCACGTTTTCTAATCTGAATTTGTCTGGCTTCAAGTTCCAGCCATTAGATCTCCTTATTCTTTTTTGGGTAGATTAAAGAGCTGCCTATTAACTCTCTTCCCCATTTAGGTACTTGTGATCAAGTTGCCTCTTAAATCTCTGCAATAAACTAGATTAAGCTTCTTTAGTAACTCACTGTAAGGCATGTTTCCCAGACCTGTTTCCAGGAAAATCATAGCTCTCTTCTCTCCCCCTTTCCAATTTGTCATCATCCTTTATGAAGTGTGAAAACAAGAACTGCGTTTATCTGTAAGGTATTTGACCTGGTACCATGTGACATTTTGATTGAAAAACTAGAATGAGAGAAAATTAACATGGGACTCGTTAAATGGTTTGAAAGCTGGCTAACTGACAGGTCTCAATGTAAGTGTAAACAAGGAATCGTCATAAAACAGATGTGTTTCTAGTGGGGTCCCACAGATTGATTCTTGGACCTACACTATTTGACATTTTGATCAATGATCTGGAAGAAAACATAAAATAATCACTGATAAAGTTTGTAGATCACCCAGACTGGGGAAGTAGTAAACATTAAAGAAGATAGGTTGCTGATACAGAACAATTTGAATCTCTTGGTAAGGTGGGCGCAAGCAAACAATATACATTTTAATATGTTTAAATGTAAATGTATTCATCTAGGAACAAAGAATGTAAACCGTATTTACAGGATGGGGGACTGTATCCTGGGAAGCAGTAACTCTGAAAAAGACTTGAGGTTTGTGGTGGATAATCAGCTGAACATGAGCTCCCAGTGTGCTGCTGTGGCCAAAAGGGCTAATGCGATCCCTGGATGCATAGACAAAATAATCTTGAGTAGATGTAGATATTTTATATTTGTATTTGGCACTGGTGCAAAAGCTGCTGGAATACTATGTCCAGTTCTGGTGTCAACAATTCAAGAAAGATGTTGATAAATTGGAGAAGGTTCCAAAAACATCCATGAGAGTGATTAAAGGATCAGCCTTTGTCCATGGTTTCATGAAAACAGAGTAATGAGGGGTAATCCTGCTTTCAAAATTGATGGTAAAATGATATCTTGGAAATTGCAATTATTTCTATCTGTGTAAGTCAGTTATTTGACATAGGAAAAATGTTCAATAAAAGTGGGGAGAGGCAGAAATTGATGCTAGCAATATCTGCAGCTAATTAATGTGACTAAGAATGATGGAATAGAATTGGCAGGATGAGCTCTAAAAGCCTGGAATGCTGACTCTTCTTGGGCTACTTTATTAACCCCAACAAAAGCAGGGATTCATTAACTTACTGTATAAAGCCCTGACCTTGCAATAAGCATCTTAGAGTACAAGGTTCTACCTGTATCTCCTTCTAGTGGGCCACACAGAGTTGAGACTGCTACGGCCTAATAAAGCTGCGTCTCTTAATGTATAAGCCTCTACTCTCCGACCTAAGAGCTAAAGGTCCAGGTTCAATATCTAACAATAGCAAGTTACTCAGGGTCACTGGTGTTACAAGTGAAAGAGACAAAGGCTCTGTAGCTCATAACCTTTTCAGCAAGAGAATGAAAACCAAGCTCATGCTCTCATGGATAGGATCTTGAACTACATAATATGAGACATGGAACAAAATACATAGGGCCATAAATTAATCACTCTTTAACTTTAAGACTGAAATGAATCCTGCAGAAATTATTATTTAGGATTTATTGGATTCAAAATCACAAGATGAAAACTTGTATTAATACAAGTGCTTGAGCTGAGGAAAGAAAAAGCAGACCTCAGTCATAGGATATGACTCTGGCTGCACAAGTACTCTTCTGAGAGAGAAATAACCAGAAGGTTAAACATGAAATTGGAAATAGATTTACCTACAGAGCCTAAGATCTCTATCCTCTGAGACTTTGCTTCTATAACAAGTACTAATGAAGAACAAGAACATTTTTGACTGAGGGCAATTCTAGCTGGGAAAAATTAGTTTTACAAACTTGGAAGACTACTAGAAAAAATGAAGTGGCATTGTAAGTAGGCCTGAGTGGTCTACCTTGAAAAGAATTAAATTTCAACAAAATGGACCAAAGGAGCAATTTAATCAGTCTGGGCTTGTTTTCTAATGGCCAAACTGCACTGTTTGAATAATTGCTGTTGGATTGTGGAAATTAATTGGTAAAATCTGAGGCTAGAGCTGAATGAGCTAGCCAACGGTTTGGTCTATTTTGTCCTCTTTTTTGTGAGTTATCCACAAACATGTTGACTTTCTCATTTGTCCATTACTCAAAATGGCTCAGCAAACATTTTATGTGGACCTTCTTTTGGGTCTCTCATTGTATTTGAGACAGCATGGTCCTGCAGATAGGCCACTCGTCAGGACATCTAAGCTCTCTACCATTGATCTTCAGGTGATCTTAGGTCTGGTCTATACTACCCGCCTGAATCGGTGGGTAGAAATCGACCTCTCGGGGATCGATTTATCGCGTCCCGTCGGGACGCAACAATCGATCCCCGAATCGGCGCTCTAACTCCACCAGCGGAGGTGGTAGTAAGCGCCGCCGACAAAAAGCGGCAGAAGTCGATTTTGCCGCCGTCCTCACAACGGGGTAAGTCGGCTGCAATACGTCGAATTCAGCTACGCTATTCACGTAGCTGAATTTGCGTATCTTAAATCGACTCCCCGCTGTAGTGTAGATGTACCCTTAGGCAAGTCACCTCCCCTCTCTGTAACTTTGTTTCCCCATCTGTAAATGGGAAAAGTGATACCGCTATTTTAAAAATAGATTGTAAAGCCAGAAGGACCACTAGATCACCTAGTCTGATCTGCTGTGTATCACATCCATAACATTTCATCCAGTTACCCATACTGAGCCCAATAACTTGTTTGACTAAAGCACCTGAGAGCTTCATTACAGGGTATTTTGAGAAAAATAGTTAAGTGCTATGTAGGAGATGATTATTATATTTGAACCTACAAGCTTGTCTGCAAACTATCCATGTTGACTATTCATTAGTCTTAGATAAATTGTCACATGTGATGACCAAACATTTTATAAGTAGGAGGTTAGAGAGTTCACAGCCATGTGAACACTTCTTCTAGCCCAAATATTCCATGCATAGCTTTCCGGCAAACATCCTTGCAAACAAAAAGCCAACTGAATATTCATGGAAAGCAAATAACATGTGTGAATGCTGTCAAAGCAAATGTATGCTTTTAGTCAAATTAATGTTCATGAATACTTCTTGCAGAATTTTCCAGCCAAGAAAGGCACTGTGTAAATGTAAGTTATAGAATTACTGTCACTGCAAAATTGGAATAAGCCTTGGTTATCTGAAACCAAATTTCAGATAACTTCAAGTGGAATTCTGTCTTAGGTATTTAAATGGCCCCAGCACCATCGTATCTGAACACCTCAGAGTTGTAAATGTATTAATCTTTGCAACATTCCTGAGAGAGAAGATGGGACTATACCCCTGTTTTACAGATGGGGAACTGAGTTCCAGAGATAGTAAGTGATTTCCTAAAGTTGCATAGGAAGCCTTTGACAGAGCAGATAACTGAACCAGGGACTCCTGAGTCTCAGGCTAAGGCCCTAACTACTGGTCCTTCTTTAGTAGTTAAAGAATTATTAATCCCATAGCTCTTTTTTGAAAGAATAGGAAAGTCTATGTCCTAGCCATATATATCAATAATTAGGTGCTTGTCGTTTTAAGGATCTGCTTGTTTGTTAGTATGTCACTTGAGACACAAAAGGTACAGTGGTACATGGCATAATGAATGCATAATGGCTTTTACCTATAATCACAACAGTGAGAATACATTGTGATGAAAGATGCTGTCTAAAACTAAAGTCTATTCTACATAGCATATAACTGGGGGAGGTGTTATTGATAGGAGAAAACTTTTTTCCCTGCAGAAATGAAGCCAAAGTTGTGTCAGTGCTCAAAGGGTTTTAGCCTGGTGAAGGAGACAAGGGAGAGTGATTAGAGTGCTTTGTGCTGGAATCTCTCCATTTTATTCAACAGGAAGACATGGATCATTGTTTAACCTTTATTAATTCCTCTTTTTCCTTCTCTTTACCCTTATAAGAGAGACATTTGGAATGTTCCACCTTCACTGGAATAGGATGGAACTACCAGATACGACCGTGTGACAAGCCTTCAGCTGGCAAGCCACATATAGTACTTCATGGAACACAATCCTGTGACTATTTTACAATGCTCAGGGATTTCACTGATAATAGTTCTAGGACCTACAGTTAAATTATGATCCTGATCAGAAATTAAATTGCTCTTACGTTTCTTGCTCTGTATGTGCATTTGGCAGAATGGCAACCCTGTACTGTCACATTTTCTCTATCTATTTGGTGATTTGAAAAGCATGTATAAAATCAGAAGGAAATGTATTAGTGGTAGTGAGGTTGCCTGATGAAGTGTTTTGCTGTTCTTTTCTGACTTGATTGTATACAGTGAGCTTTAAAAATTTTATATAGTTTTTAGAACAATTTTTTTTCATTTTAAATGAGCAATTTTTAACCTAGAAGGAGCAATTTTGCTCAGCACAAGGATTCCACAGGTCTTTGGATGTTTCCCTTCCTTTACTTTTGTATGCAGATGGATAGCCCATAACAATCCCACTAAAGGTGAGGCAATACGTTTTCTACTGTAGAAGAAAAGAAGGGATGTCATGTTGCCAAGCACCAGCAAGACTCTTCAGGAGTTCTCTTAGAAGATAAAAGCAAAAAACCCTAAAATCAAAACCACAGAATGATGATCCAACTATACTGTTTTAACCCCTCAGTGTAATCAGTTTTGGAGTTTTAATGCATGCAGCTGAAAAATCCCGACTCCTTATTTCAAGGAGTTAAAAGAATCAGTATTAAGTGATGGTGATGTGTGTAAGAAAACTTTGTTAGTCTATTGACCAGGGGTAAGACATTGGCAGTATCAACTTTATAGGCAGAGGTGACCAGGTATCTTACTTCTCAAGTATCTTTACCATATAGTCCAAGATAAACATTATTAGGGCCAATTGTGTCTTGCTGCTTGGATAACTTAGGACAGTGAGCAATTGAATGGAAGGTCAGGCATACTATAGACCACATTCAGATATCAACAGCATAGCTGAAAACGGGCTTGAGGTCTCATATCGTCATTCAGAATCCCAGCCTTCACTTCCTTTTTTTTTTTTTTTTTCTTTCTTCAGAGCCATGATAATACTTCTTCCTTTTACACACCTGCCCGTCTTGGACTAGGGAGGAAATAAACAGGATAGTGATCAAATTTGAATCTCCTCTAAGGCAGTACAGAGCTTACCACAAGATAACTGAGAAAACACAGCCTGTCCATCTAGTCTCCTTTTATTCTAAGTGGTCGGCATTGTTTGTTTGTTTGGGGGGTGGGAGGACAACTTTTTTTTTCTGGGTTTCCTATGTTAGGTTTGGGTAATTTGATCCCCCCTGACATATCTCACGCTTCCTGAGCCTAAACTGGCTTTTCTCAGGGCAGCGCTTCCCCTTTGTCACTGACAGGCAGATCTGTTGCTGTCAAGATGGATTTCCTGTGTCTGTACTTCTCTATCCTATGTTCTGACTCATATGTTTTTCTACTTTCTGCATTTCTCCTTTTCTCCCCCTGAGGATCTCCTTCCATCACCTCTGTCTGCCTTCTCTCTTTCCCCAAGCTGTATCTTTTCTTCCAATCTCCCATTCTCATTTCATTTTTCTAACCTTACAAACTGTCCTCATCTTCATCCTCCTCCTGAAGGCGTTATACACCATCCTGTGGTCAGGGCCGGCTCTAGGGTTTTGGCTGCCCCAAGCAGCCAAACAAGCAAAAAAGCCGCAATCGCGATCTGCGGCGGTAATTAGGCGGGAGGTCCTTCGCTCCAAGCAGGAGTGAGGGACCGTCTGCCGAATTGCTGCCGAACAGCTGGATGTGCCATCCCTCTCCGAAGTGGCTGCCCCAAACACCTGCTTGGTAAGCTGATGTCTGGAGCCAGCCCTGCCTGTGGTGCACTTTCACATTCTGTGCCAGATTCTCTTTGGAAGGCCTTTGACAACTTTATCTAATGCCAGGGTAGACCTTGGAAAAGTTTAACACTTTAAAAATATACTTTGTTTTCATTCTGTGTTGGAATAAAAATGAGACTCTTAAAAAAAAAAAAAATAAATAAAAAGAGAGAAAGCTCCCAGTATAACCTGGTAGTTAGGGGGCAGTTGCATTAATTTAGGTGGAATAAATGATCCAAAGGTGTTAACATAACCTAGTCACTGTCCAACATTAAACAGTGTTAAATAAGGTCCAGAGTTTGGTATACAGAGACCTGCGCCTCTTAGTAACATGGCACACAAACCATTAAAAATCCTTTGTATCTTTTATTAAAGATACAGAAAAGAAGAAAAACCCATGAAAGCATTTGAAATATAAAGTATTAAGGATTTCATTTTAACATTTTTTGTTCCCTTTCCCTTTTGCTGGAGAGAGTTCTTAGAAGAAAAAAAAACCCTTTCTGACAGTCTCTTAGCTGGAATTTTAAATAGTAATAATTGTCCTTTTGGGTAAAATGGAAGATGTAAGTTGAGATATGCTGGAGCTCTTGTTGCTGCTGCTATTAAAGTCGGATCCATTATTACCTCAGGGGGTGGTTAGGATTGAGCTGGCAGGGGTGGTGATGTTGTCCAGGTCTCTGTTTTTAGCCTGCTCTGGTCAGGACATCTCTCAGGATCAGGGTGACAAAGGCCTCCAGTTCTCAGGGAAATGGTGGTGGTGGCGGCAGCCATGATGGTGAAGCTTCTCAATTCCTCCTGGGCCCCCCTCCCCATTTTTCTTTCAGGACCCAGAAAGGGAGTGGTGGGAGCAATAACCCATCCTTTCATTATTTTGTCCACCAGTTAGGCAGAATATCTGACATACCCATTTGGGTTCATTGATTTCTGGTTCTACATCTTCTGTCTCTGACCGAGCATGATTTTAACACAATCCGTGAACAATGTCAGTAGGCCTTCTTATTCACTAATTCAGGTTTTCTGTCGTCTTTCCATACCTTTTCCCATCAGCATTTGTTATGTTATTGTGACAGCTCATGAACTTTCACATACCTTTATAGTTGAGCTTACAATTCCAGTACATTTTTAGGCCCAATTATCACAACAGCACTCACCTGGGATGTGGAAGGGCCAGGCTCATGTCCCTGCTCCAGTTAAAATGGGGGTGGGGCAGGAGATGTCTGTGCATGGAGTAGCCATCTTGTTTGGGTTGATATTGCCAGTTCCATAATTGGTGTTTTTTCTTAAATCCCTTGCTCCTGGAGTCATGTGATTAGGTGGTATTTCCAGCTCTGTATTTTTTTTTTTTTAAGTTTCCATCCCTGATTGTTGAGGAGAAAAGCTTTAAAACATGAGCCCTGAAGTCTCAAAGACCAGCAGGCTAATGGAGTATCCAACATGTATTATTCTTAAACCAATCTCATGGTTTTATGGGGTCTGACTCATGATTTTTTTAACACTTCAACTGTTCTATGGAGAAGATCTGTGAGCAGAAAAGAAAGTAACTTCACAGTGAGTTGAGGAGGGGAGTGATCAAGACCTTTAGACTCAGAAATCTAAACTGTATTGAATTGTGTCTGTGGTGTGTGCAGGTGCACAACCAGAATTTTCCTATGGATGAGGGCCAGAGCTCTCCCTCTGCTGCTCTGTATCCGGATCCCACACTCCCTGCTCTCTCATAAACAGCCTCAAACTCTCTGGCTGCTTGTGCACCCTGTGCTCTCTCCCCTCTCCCCCATGCCTCCAGTTCCACACACTCCCCTCCTGCTACCCCACACCCAGCTCTGAGCTCTCCCCACTGCACCCAGCCCTGTGCACTTACCTAGAGAGGTGGTCAGACTGCTGAGTACCACCTACACCAGGGTTCCCAGGCCATTCTGGGAGCCCCAGACCACATCGTTCTTTATTTCCACTTTCCCAGAAAGCATCAAAAGCCTGGATCCAATCCTCCCACCCTCCTGGGAATTGGGGTTTGCTGATGCCCCCCGTTCTTCTAACTAGGCTACCCAGAGCCCTGCACACTGGAAGGGCTCCAAAGGGGGGGTGGGTGCATGGGGTTGCAATGCCACTCAAATTTGGTCTGTCCGCCCCTCTGTCATGCTCTGCCTTTACACTACCAGCTCCAGTCAGAGGCCAAGGCATCCTCCCCCTTTTGTGCCCATGGGTAAGTGACTATATGCTGTGCCTTGCTAAACTAGTGTTACTTATTTTAAGAGAAATAAATTCAGCCAGAAACTTGTGTGTATATTATATGTTCGTTTGCTGATCTTATGTTTCAAATGGCAATTCCTATGAATGTTGAAGCTATGAGAATATGCTTAAGGGAGACTATTTAAAGGAATTATTTGGTATGAGCTGGATTATTTTATTTAAAATATATGTAATGGGAACTGACCACTTTGGAAGAAAAATTGAAAACATATATTGAGGGAAATGGAGCTGAAAAAAATGTTAAGACCTTATGTGCTGTGCATTATTCCAATAGCTGGAGGTCAGCTGTAAAGGGAGTCAGAGAGAAGTTGTTATAAATACAATGACGGATTAGATTATAAATGTTTACAAATTAGGGCTAAGATTTTCAAATGCACTTAAAGGGTCCTGATGCCTAATTCTCATTAACTCCCTAGACTTACTGGAACTCTGATCCTTATTCTCCCTTGACATCTCTGATGAAGACTGGGATTGTTATAATACCAGAGTAGGAGAAAAGAATTGTCCCCAAAGACTAGATCTCCTGTTACTTCTACCATAGGAACTGGCAGTATGTAAGAATCTGCAACTTAAGTATCTCAAGAAGATAGACAGATATCTTTCAGAGACATTTGTTAGACAATCCATTGTCCCTGATTGTGTGTGAGGATTTGTTAAGGGATATATGGAACCTTGATTTGTGTGGGTGGGGGGTGCGAGGGTTGGGCTGGGGCTAGGTTTTATTTTTTTCCCCAAATACACTGAACTCTGTAAAGAGAAATTCATAGAATGGGATGAATTTTGTAACTTTGTGAACTTTAAATATAATGACAGGTTTCAGAGTAGCAGCCGTGTTAGTCTGTATCCTCAAAAAGAACAGGAGTATTTGTGGCACCTTAGAGACTAACAAATTTATTTGAGCATAAGCTTTCGCGGGCTACAGCCCACTTCTTTGGATGCTGTAGCCCACGAAAGCTTATGCTCAAATAAATTTGTTAGTCTCTAAGGTGCCACAAATACTCCTGTTTTTTTTTTAATTTAATGTTCATCACCATTTGGCCAGATGATCATCCATGTTGCTTGTTTGTTTGTTAATGTACATTCATTTATCACTGACTTTAGCTTGCTCCTCCAGAGGTGAGGCTGGCAACCAAGGAAGAACCACCTATTTTTGTAACCTTCTAGGGACTACAGAACAGGGTCAGAAAGAGTAAAGTAGAGTTACACTGACTAAGAGAGATGCTTTGTGTGAAGCAGAATGTGTATAGTCCTACTCCTACAGATTGAAGATGTGGGAGCAGATCTTTCAATACAGGGGGAGTGGAAGAACACAGGATGTGGGTTTCTTTGCAATGTTGGATAGCGTGACCTAAGATGCTGAACTGTAAGTCAAGAGACTGGGATTCTTGTCCTGGCTCTTCCATTGATTTTCTTTGTTACCACAGGAAAGTCACTTCACCACTCTGTGCTTTGGTTTTCTCTCCCACACTTTGTCTGTCTAGATTCTGAGCTCTTTGGGAGAAGAGGACTATCTCTGCTGCCCTGAACTTGCTTGGACCTCTATATGCTACTGTGATATAAATAATAATTGGAGATGGTTTTGTTTAAAAAAAAAAAAAATTGTCGTACATGGGTTTATTCCACTTTTTTAAATTATTTTTTGTAAAATTTCCTGAATAAGCCTCAACTTTTTATTTGTATTTTTGAATTTTTTTTTTCATTTCACAGTTGTGGGGAAAATATCCCCTCCTTTTTTTCAGTAGTATTAAAATGGTGGTGGGGATATTAAAGTGAGAAGCTATCAACTTTAAAAGGCAAAAGGTAACTAATACTTAAAATGGAAATGCTAAAAGTGAATTTAACTGTTACCTTTAAGGGTTACTTTCAGAGACAGAGTAACACTTCCCTTTTAAATGAGAGAAAGTAAAGCTTTGACTTATTTGGCAGTGTAATTTCTAATTTTTTTTCACACCATTTTCATTTCATTTTTTAACTCTCCTCCCTACCTTATTGCCAATATAAATAAAAGGGGGGAAATAAAGTGAGAACAGTGAGATCTTTTCCACCAAAACAGGGGGGGGACACAAATCCAAAAATAAAATCTCTTTCATGAAGATTTTCATGGGGGGGGGGAGAACCCCCAGTTTCTAAATGCTCTAACTGAATATCAAATGTTCATAGTTATAAAAAGCAAAGAAGAGAAGACAATAGAAACATTTTTTTGGAAATTTTCCCATAGACATTGCAGATCTTTAAATTGCCTTCCCCTTGATATTGTGGCTGGGTACCTCTGAAATCAGTAGTTGCTGTAAGTTATTGAATGGCAGCACTGCCATCAGAAGTCCTGGCAATACAGAAAGAAATTAGGACTTGCCATGAAAATGGGAGACTGGTTATAATAAATAACAATACTTACAAAACACCTTTTATCCAAGGATCTGAAAGGGTATCACTAACTTAATATAGGGGACCTTACACAACACGAAAAGACCAGGAGAAAATGAGTGCTATAGAAGAATAAGGAAAGAGTAAAGGAGAATCATTAGTGTTGAAAGGGAATTAGAATGTATCCTTGCTGATCCCTCTGCTTGGAGAATAGGAGTGACTTTATTATACCTGAAACATCCCTGAGAGATGTTTCTAACCTTGATTGTCTCCCACTGATGATGATTTTATAACCTCCCTTGACAATTGGTTCATTTGCCTAACTCCTGTTCTTATTGTGTGAAACTTCCCACATTAACTGTTTGACCTAAATTTCCCCCGATGCAGCTTAAGTTCATTACTTCCTGTTCTGTCCTCGTTAATTAATGGGAACAATTGATTCCTGTTCTCTTTATAACATCACTATGTACTTGAAGACAGCTGGAATGCGTGCGTACACACACACACACTCTTGCTCTTTCTCTCTCCTATATGTAAAGGGAAATATTTCTCTGCCAGGTCGATTTAAACAAAATGGCAGCTGTTTGAAACTGCTCCAGGGTTTGGAATGTTGGAATAAGTCAGGGAGAAGGTGGATTAGTAGGAAGAGTGCACTGAAGTGGTGAAAGGGTCATGATAAATAGAGCAATCTTTCACAATTTTGGATAGGCCTGTGAACAATTTCTTGTCCCTCCTCTTCCTGCCCAATGTAACAGGTTGGTGTCTACTATTATAAATTATAATACTATTATCCTATCTACCATCATTGGACACAGGAGACTGGATCTTCAGTTAGCGTCAGTGGAACTACCTGTCATGTAACCAGCTAGAAGATCTGACCCTCAATTTCTGGCAGTTTCCTGCAATATCCTTGAGAAACCTTATTTTATTAAGTTCATGTATTATTATGGGCCAGGATGGTATGGAACCTCTTGTGGAGGTGGGATGGGGATGGTGTGAGGCCTGAGAATTCAAAGGGCTATATTGCAAATGTGCCAGACAAGAATTGACTTTTGGGACAATAAGTGCTAAATGGATTTCCTGGGAAATACGTAAGGTGGGGTTAATGCAAATTCTCCACCCCCAGTTATGTGAAAACCCATCTTTTGAAGCTATGCCCTGAAGTGTGGATCACTGTTTGCTGATCCAAGAGATGAGATCAAAGGCCTGACCCATATAAAGGAACAGCTGAACTGCCTAGCCTGGGTTTTGGTTCTATATCTGAGATAGTTATGCACTTGTAATCATGGGGAAAACCCAGATGTGGGTTTTGAAGGCCTGACATCTACTAGATCCTGAGGTTGAAGTTGGGGTGACCTCTGATGAGCTTTTTAGCATGTGTGTAGGTTTGTACTGGTTTTCAGTGTTGTGTCTCTAATGTTTTCACCTTAAAAATTAAATATGCTTGCTTATAAAGAGCTGTGTGGTAACTCATAACTGGAAGCATTACTCTGTTCATAGCCTCTGGAGGGGAAGCATGTCTTAGGCAGCTTGGTCTCCTGGGAATATCCTAGTGAAAATCAGGGGACTGAGCAGCCCTAACATCTGGGGAGGGGGAGGATTGGGAGAGTTACATCTTTCTGCCCAAGAGAGGTGATGGTTGAGGAGCCTTGAGTGGGTGCCCTTGAGGGACCACAAAGGGAGAATACAGGTGCAGCTGCTTTGAAGTGTGTGGACGAGGTGGGGAGAGTTCAAATATAACTGACTTACACACACACTTTTTGTATATCTTTAAGCACCTCACAACCAGTCTTCTGCTGAAGTTGAGCACAGCTGCTTGTTCCATTCAGCCCTAGCAATCTGTTTATCACTTTATATCAGTTTACATTTTCAAGGTTATCTCTGCAAGGAAAAGAGCTAGAAACTTTTTAAAAAATGAAATTTGTGATTATCTTTTACACCAGGGGTAGGCAACCTATGGCATGCGTGCTAAAGATGGCACGCGAGCTGATTTTCAGTGGCACTCTCACTGCCTGGGTCCTGGCCACTGGTCTGGGGCGCTCAGCATTTTAATTTAATTTTAAATGAAGCTTCTTAAACATTTTAAGGACCTTATTTACTTTACATACAACAATAGTTTAATTATATATTATAGACTTATAGAAATAGACCTTCGAAAAATGTTAAAATGTATGATTGGCACACACAACCTTAAATTTGAGTGAATAAATGAAGACTCGGCACACCACATCTGAAAGGTTGCCAACTCCTGTTTTACACACACAGTTCCTTCAAGCCAGACTTCACGAGTCCCAGAGGATGGCTCTGGATACATATAGTTTATTCTGCACTGTACCACATAGATATCACCCTCACATATGTGGTATCTGTATCTGTCTAATGTAAAATGTATTTTCATTGTGTTATTTCTCTGTTGGATAATACCAGGAGTGTAGATGTATCTTAAACTTCCCTGAAAGAGGAAGAGTAACCTTTTTGATTACAGGGATTATTTTGTCTGGAAACATAAGGCTGTTTATAATGCCATAATAATAAACAGAGTGAGTGTGCCTTTTCTCCTGATACAGGGATTATTATGTTATTCCAGAGTTATTGCCATTGACTTAATGCTTTAACACCTCAATTCTATCAGTAAGTGTTAGTAATTTTAGGAAATTGTTCATTTATAACCTAGTAGCCCCACCGTCCCCATCTATCTAGCTAGTGACCTCACTAAAGTACAGTTCCTGAACATGGTGGATGCTCCATGAATAATATTATTTCAATTTATTTTGGTGGTGGAGAGGAACCACTGATTATGTCTCTCTTCCCAAGCAGTTCAGATACCATAAAACCTTTTTGCATATTTCTTTTATGGCTGTGTTTTTCATCTCTACTTACTGAATTCAGTGTATGTCATTGCAATAAGTAAAACTATTTAGTAATTATGTTGGGCTTTCCCCCCATAGATTTCAGTGTTTAAGAAACTGGGGAAGTATCAGTTATCAACACTTTGCAGATGGGGAAGCTGAGTGTCAGAAGTTGAGTGATTTGCAGAAAGTAATCAATGGCGCAGCTAGGAACAGAACCCAGATATCCTGGTACCCACTCTGATGTCATCTCCAAGGTATCATGCTTCCTCTGAGTCCTGGCAGCTAACCATATTGTGCACAAAGATAATTTCCAAAGATTTCATAAAACTACTAGCTCATATGGGAGCCTCTCCCAGCTGCGGTGAATGTGTAAACCAACACAAATGGAACCTCTGCTGTGCTTTGACTAGACGGTTGCCTCATGCTGTTCACAGATTGAATAGGAGTGCAGACACTGGGAGGTTAACCCACTGAAATTCCAATTAATATTTATGGCTCTTTCTGTAAATCTGTGAGGTGCTGGAGTGAGAGTTTGGCACATCACAGGTAGAAGAAAAGCTTTTTGAAATTCATGGGAAGACTGGAATTTATTTATATAGCAAATACTTGGTTTTCATATGATTTTGTAGACTTTTTTTTCCATAAAAACAAAGTGCTTAAGAAAAACGAATACTTTCCTTTCTGTAAAATCCTCTCATGTCATTTGCTAACTTTCCACTGGGATAGTAAATAGGAGTATTTTAACCTGTCCTCTTGTTACGACTGGGAAGAAAATTGTCCTTCAAGTTTAAAATAAAAAACAGACCTCGACTATTTGAATTAAAGGTGTTTTCCTTTAGCAGGGACTGGTGGTATGTCCAGTATCCTCTCTGTAAGCCTGGCACTGGTGGTGCCGTAATTACATACACCGACACTACAATCAGCATTCACCTTCACAGTGTAGAACTATATATTCACAACTTGAAAATGAAGGACTGGATACCAGGAAGTGTGGAATACCTTTGACACTCAGTGTTCAGTGGAAGTTGAGTGCTCAGCGGATGTGCCATATCTCTCAGTATTTGGCCCACATTTAAACAATAGCAAGAATATATTAGTAAATGGTACTGTTTCATGCCAAGGAGAAACAGGTAATGACACCTGCAAATGGGCACTGGAAAGCACAGCCCCTGCCCCCCATCTGCAGATGCAAATCCCTGCATGTATTTGGCAGACACTGCTTATGTTTTCTCATAGAAATAGCTAAGAGATGCTTTAGAACTTTCTTTTGGAGCAGTAACGTTCAGTCTTTTCCATACTGGGACCCTCGTCCCATTTAGCAAAATGGAATGGGCAGGGTGGCACCAATCCATCATCAGCTATGTGCAATTTTCCTCCAGATCCTGTGTTGAGTGGGGCAGGATGGGCCTGAACTTGTGTGGGGCTGGTTAGTGGGAGCTTAGTGCTGAGCATAACCCAGGATTGGGCCTAGTCTGACCTACCTAACTACAGCACAGAGATAGTCACAGCCTCAGCTGTGTAAGACTCTTTCCAGGCTTCAGGTTTAGATACTTGGATCAAGTGTGCAGAAAAATTCAGAGAGTTGCGTACCCTTTTTTGAACCACCCGGGCAGAATTCTGAGCAAAATGGGTCTGTATAAAATGAAAATCAGAGCATTGTTTTCTGTGAGTTCTACCCAAGACCAGTCCAAATCATACAATTTTTCATCTAACTTTGTTTCTTAGATTGGGGCTTTTTTGAAGTCAGAGACCCAAACCAAAATTCAATTTTCACTCTCTGTTGTGTAGAAATCCATTGGAGGGAAGAATACAGCTGTAGCTGGGTGACCTTGGTTCAGTCACTTCTCCGTGTCTTTGTTCTCATAATTAAAGGAGATATTAATACCAACACCCTTCACTGGGTTATTAATACCTAAACAATTCAATTGGGTGTTGATGCTCCTACGATGTTTCTAAATCATTTTGAGATCCTCAGATTGGTGCAGTGTAAGTGAAAAGTTCTATTTTTATAATTGTTGCTGAGGGGGAAAAAAGAGAATATCAATGTGACTTTGCAAAGTGCTCAGATATCACAGTGGTGAGCACTATATGAATACCTACACCAGGGGTTCTCAACCCGGAGCTCACAAGTGCCCTTCCTTTCCCATCTTGTTAAATGGCAGGAGAATCTCAGCTATATCCTGACTAGATGGGAAAGGTGTCTCAATATAGAAAATGGGGTCATGATGAGCAAAATATTGAGAACCACAGACTTAGAGACTTCTAAGCAATGATGATCTGTCAGGCTTCAATTCGTGTCACGGACCTCATGAAAGCATGGAACTCTGCCATAGCTAATCTGATAGATGTTCCTTCGACTTGCTGCAAGTGTGTGTGGTATTTCAATAATGACTAAGGGGTGGGGATTTAGGATATCTTATGTAACAACAAGGAATTATTTATGAAGTAAACAGCTCTGATGGTGCTGTAATCCAGCCAGGGCCGGCTCTAGCTTTTTTGCTGCCCCAGGCAGCAAAAAAAAGCGCCGCCCCCCCCGAACCGCCCCAACCGAGCGCTGCGCCGCGGGAACCCCCCGCCGAGTGCCGCAGCCTGCCTCCCCCAGCGCCGAGCCCCGCGCTGCCCGCCCCCCCCAGTGCCGCCGGAACCCCCCCAGAGCGCTGCCGGAGCCCGCCGAGCGCCGCGCCGCCGGAGCACCCATCCCCGCAGAATACCGCACCGCGCTCCCCCCGCCGCCCCTTACCAGGTGCTGCCCCAAGCATGTGCTTGGGTGCCTGGAGCCGGCCCTGAATCCAGCCTAGCTGTATTCCGTGTTTTAATCTTGGCTACTGGTTCTTTTCTGTGTGTGGAAGGAAGTCAGTCAGCAGGAAATGTGGCACTGCATTATCATGCGGGATGAGTAGCAATCCAATACTTCCTGATGCGGCTTAAACCTTTAATAGTATAATATATTTGTTTTTTACTTGGAGGCAGAATAGTCTAGTGCAATGTTTCTCAACCTTTTTGATACCAGGGACCTTCCTAAACTGTGTCAGGAAGATCTCAGGAACCGGCGTCCGTCCACAGACTGGTCGTTGAGAAACACTGGTCTAGTGGATATTGACCTAAAGAGAGACTCAGGAGACCTGGGTTTTTCCCCCGGCTTGGCTAACGCCCTTGGCAAATCACTTCACTTGTATATTCCTCGCTTTCCTGTCTTACCTCTTTTTTTTTTTTTTTTTTTTGTCTTGTGGGTTTAGATTGTAAGCTCTCTGAGGCTGGGACCATCTCTCACTATAGTGTTTGTACAGCACCTAGCACAGCAGGGCCTTATTTTCAGTTGGGGCCGGTGGGAATTTCCTCAGAACGTAGGACTGGGTGGGACCTCCTGAGTCACTGAATCCAGTTTCCTGATATCACAGGTAACCCTGTCATATAATCTCTTTTAATAAACATATCAAGCCCCATCTTAAAACCAGTTAGGTTTCTTACCCCCAATATTCCTACTGGGAGGAACTTCACTTCTCTGATAGAAGCCTTCTGGCTTAAATTTATTTATGGCCAGTTCATACTCTCTGCGCTTGTGCCAACATTGCCCATTAGCTCTTCTCCCTGGTGTAATCATTTCCCCTCTTAGCTCTTTTAGTCTCCTCTTGTAAGATAGGATCTCCAGTCCCCCAATCATCTTAATAGCTCTTCTCTGCACCTATTCCGCTTTGAACCCATCTTGCTTCAACAGGGTGACCAGAATGGTACACAGTATTCCAGAAAGCAACAGAGGATCCTGTGGCACCTTTGAGACTAACAGAAGTATTGGGAGTATAAGCTTTCATGGGTAAGAACCTCACTTCTTCAGATGCAAGTAATGGAAATCTCCAGAGGGAGGTATAAATCAGTATGGAGATAACGAGGTTAGTTCAATCAGGGAGGGTGAGGTGCTCTGCTAGCAGTTGAGGTGTGAACACCAAGGAAGGAGAAACTGCTTCTGTAGTTGGATAGCCAACTACAGTATTCCAGAAGACACCACACCAGTGCCTTGTTCAATGGCAATAATTCTTCCCTATCTACTGGAAATACCTCACCTGAAACAGACTTCTGTTTTTAAAAAAATGCTGTTTTTTATCAAAACTTACCCCCAGGAATGTCCCATTTTATTAACGCTTTAATCAGGAAATGTTTAAGTCCAGGATGGAGTTTCTGGAAGGGGTGGGAGAGCGAGCAAGCCCACCCTAAAATACCCAGGGCACTCCCCTGGGATGTGGGAGACCAAGGATCAAGTCCCTGGCCTGATTCAGGCAGAGGAGGGACTTGAAACTGAATTTCCCACATCCTAGGTGAGTGCCTTAAGCACTGGACATTAAACATGTGCTTTCAGTCTCTCCTGTTGGAGTTGTTCCACTTTGTATAAATAAATAGAAATGGAGCAGGGACTTCGTGATATATGAAGCGGAAGGTAGCTCCCTTTTATGGACACCGAGCCAGCCAGTTAGCTACAAAATCCCTGTTAGTAGCTGTTCTCTACTTGCTTTACCTGTAAAGCATTAAAAAAAAAAAAGCCCATAGGTAAAAGGAAGGGAGTGGGCACCTGACCAAAAGAGCCAATGGGAAGACTAGAACTTTTTTAAATTGGGGGGAAAAAACTTTCCCTTTTTCTTTCTGTCTGCTCTCTGGAGAGAGGAGACACAGAGCAGCAATGCTGTAAGAAGCTTTAATCCAGATATGAAAATCATCAGCTCATACCTCAAAACTACTTATCTGAAACCCGAATTATGTAAATAGATCAGGGAATGTCTTGGAAGATGCGATTGGGTTTATCTCTTCATGGCTTGTGGACTCCTCTGTGCTAACCCCAGGTGGTTTTGTTTTGCTTGTAACCTTTAAACTGGACCTCAAGAAAAGCATTCTTGATGGTTAATTATTATATTCTCTTTTTTAAACCTAGCAGTAGCCTACATTCCAGCTGTATTTTCTTTCTTTTTGTTTTTTTTAACAAAATTTACCTTTTTTAAGAACAGGATTGGGTTTGTGTCCCCTAAGAGGTTTGTGCATATGTTGTTTAATTAGCTGGTGGCAACAGCTGATTTCCTTTGTTTCCTTTCTCAGCTCTTCCCTGGAGGAGGGGTGAAAGGGCTTTGAGGGTACCCCACAGGGAGGAATTCCCAAGGGCGCCTTTCTGGGTTCAAAGAGGTTTTTTTTGCATTTGAGTGGTGGCAGCACCTACCCATCCAAGATCATAGAGAAGTTGTAATGTTAGGAGTTTAATACAAGCCTAGAGTGGCCAGTATTATTTTTTAGAATCATTGCTGCTTTCCCCCTTCTGCACTCATCTTGATGCAGAACAGGAAACTTTTTGAAATCTCTTTTTTTTTTTTTTGTGGGACAAAATGTTTCCCGCCAGGACTGACTACAAATAAGTAATGGAAAAGTCTGCATGCATAACTGTTCTGAAATTTTACCTGCATGAAAAATATTTAATTCCTTTAAGTCAATTAATACCACAAGTCAGTTTTGTTGCTAGTAGCTGATGTAGTGTTGTACAGAGCTGTGGCAGCAATGTCTTGAGGGCTACTTGATTTGAAGTAAGATTGAAATGAAACAGAGCAACTAATCGGTATGTCAGGCAGAGATGGTACAATTCAACTATCAGCCAATCACTTGGCACTTGTGAACAGAGGAATGATTGACTTTACATGAGCAACATTTCACAGCAGTGAAGCTGGTACAGGTAGCAGTGGGTAATTACTCCTGTCACCTAAGGGTAGAAATAGGGAGCAGATGTTATGCTGACAGCATATCTTCAGTTTCAACAAGTTTCGGATATGAATGTAGCTAGTAGGGATGAACCAAAAATACGTGGGTCAGTTGAGATTTTGTCATCTCAGTTTTGAAGATTATAATTGAATATTTGCCACTCTGACTTGATTCTTTCTAATGCCCTTTGTATTGTTCTAACTTTTATTTTTTGTAAGCCTCTTCCCATTCCTTGAAGAATCGCTGTGTGTAAAGCTCTTAGAGACAAGGTGGGGGAGGTAATATCTTTTAGTGGACCAACTTCTGTGGTCTGAGAGAGAGAGAGATGCTTTCGAGCTTACACAGTGCTCTTCGTCATGTCACTTATGCTGTTACAGAGTCTTATTACTTATGCTGTTCAGGTCTGTTATGCTGCTACAGAGTCGACTGACAAATCCATCCACTTAAATGATTTATTACTCCAATTTGCTGGGCAGTAGAACTGATCACTGAAAGGACAAATTTGTCAGTTTGTTTCACAGAGATCTTTATGATCTGCAACAAGTGTAGAGGAACCGGCGTTAGTGGAAGAGCTTCTGTGATTGCAAGAAAAATGATGGAGAAAAACAGTGACAGAGTAGGAAAAGGTAGAGATTGGGCCTGGGAAGAAAAAGGGTTTAATTTTCACTTGCTATGAAATCTATACACTACTGGGATGAACTTAATTGACATCTCACAAGGTTGCCCTGTGGCCAGTGGATTACTGGTTCAACATGCTGCTCCAGCTAGCAATCTTTTCCCACCCGCTCAGAAAAAAGGAAAGGAGGCTTCTATGAAGAGTCCTCAGCTTTGGAGCCTCTTCCTCCCCCAACCCTCTTCATCTGAAATACTCCAACTTTGTTAATCTTTTGTGCACACGGCAAAGCCTGTGACTGAGATTTTCAATGTAGCCTCAGTTAACACTCAACTCCATTGAAAACCAATGGGACTTGAGAATACCACTCCATTAGGCTCCTTCAGAAATCCCAGCCTCCACACTGACCAAAGCTTTCGGAGAGGAAGTGGTTTAGGGGGCTTGCGGTTTGTGTGGGGATGATGGGTAGCATCGTTTTTTAGCATGTGAGTTATTGTGGGCATAGAGTAGCTGCTGGCTTTACTTTTAATGATTTAAGTGGTAATTTCAGTGAAGGTGCCTAGAGCCAGTGAATTAATCTATTTATCTGATTGATAGAACAATCTTAATGAACTGCTAGTTGTAATGTCACCAGACCACCGCCACTTCTTTTGTTTTTTGTCTCTCAATCCTCCCCTTGGGACGTATCTGCTTTTGTTTTGCAGAGTGAACCCTTCTCTCCATGCTCTTTTGACTGAGATGAGAATGGGGTGTCTAGGTTCCAGAACTCTTCGCCTCTTAGCCCCTCACTACCAGGTTGCTTGGGTGCTAGTCTCCGAACTTCTTGAATTTTCTTCAGCCTTTCATTGTATCTTTCATTTGGAGAAACCTGGATTTTCAATAGAAACCTGATAATTATCTATGGAAACAGAATGTTTCTTTTTCTCAAAAAAAAAAAAAAAGTTTTTTTTTCTGCTTTGTGGAAAAGCCAATTTTTGTCAAAGTTGTCATTCCCCAGGTCATTTGAAGATGAGCTGTGGAAAAACCACAGCAGCACTCTCCTCCTTGTAAAAATAAATGGATACCCTAGCTTCTCCAGGGAGCAACGTATCAGATGAAACCACATTTTGAATGGTCTGTGTTTTTGTGTTGCTTTTCAGAAATACTGAGTAGCCGCAGCTGCCATTGCCTTCCCCCGGCTCTCGGCAGCTCTGAATATCAGACAAGCATTCCTTCACTCAGATTTGAATTGATGTCAAATTGCCATGCTTACAAAAAATGAGCATGGTTAACTGGATGTGGAAGGACACAGAGGTTTGGATTTGGATCTGCAGCAGACCTTTCTGTGTCCCCTTTTTTATGTACATTGTGACAAAAGTGCACGATTTGTGTGGGGGGGAAAGGTCCCTTAGCATGTTAACTGAAATCTCCCTTTGGAGTATCTTCCCCAAGCAGTGTTTCTGGACCCTGCCTTTCCCAGTCTGGTTCTAGTACATTCTCAGGCATGTACTCCAGCTCTTAACTTATTAATTTCATAAATATCCCACTTCCTGTCTCACCCATCCCCCACCATTTGCCCAATTTGCAGGCAGTCCAGTTGGTGACTAAAAGCTCTTTGAGTCTCATGCAATGAAAATGGTTTTTTAAAAGACTTATTTCTAATCTTTATTTTGGATAAAGGTTAGAGAGAACAAGCCAGGGAATCTCAGCCTACACAGATCTCTTCATGAATACGACAATGTGTACACAGCATCCTGTGCCCTTTCCCTTTTTCTTTTACAGCTCTGAGCACACACAGTTCCGAGAGGATCTTTATAAATTACATCTCTTCAAGGTATCATTTGAGAAATCTTAAGGTAGTCAGAACAGTAGAAGAGGAAGAACGGGGTTTACAAGGGGAAAGAAAAAACAAGGGTAAAAGAGAAGTGTCGCCTGCTATCCTCCCAGTTGAGTCATAGTAGTCGATCTGCATCTAGTCCAACGTGATACCAGACACCTGTTTATGCAGTTTAGTCCTAATCTAGTCTCAATCTGAACCCATTTACTTTTTCGGAAAGTAGTTGACCATGGCCACGTTATTGCATATCTGTCTGCATGATTAGTGTTCACATACATAGATATGCTTTTGGATACCACCGTGATGAAAGCATTATAAATATCTACACCACGGGTTCCCAACTTTGGGGTTGCCATCAGATTTCAGAGGAATATAACTATGACACTGGTAGACCGGGTGCCAGCTCATCCCGGAGCCCAGGCCAATTCACTTGTGTTTTAGTATAGATCAAAGTGATTGTTAAATGTATGAGTGTATTTGGTGTTTAAATGTCAAGAAAGCTAATGGGATGTCACATGCATTGTTTTTACTTATCTGTATCCTGTTATAATGTATTGGCAAACATTTACATTGTGTATACCCCTGTAACTAAATAACCCATCAAAGGAGAAAGAAGCCTTGTGGAATGCAAATGAAGAACTTCAAAAGAAAAGTGCTAATTTCAAAGCAAGTGTGTGATGAATGGAAGTCAAAGACTCAAAATGCATTCCTCACTCTCCAGCATTAAAGAAAAAGCTCATGGGGTAATGACGCTGTCAGTTTGTTTTCTATGAGGAGAAACTATAAGTATGGATTCAGGGAAAGATCATGGGTCTCTGGGCTGTTTGTACTCTTATAGGGAAGGGTACCAGTGCAAAGCGGAGATCCCCAGAGATGATCTGGGAACTCTGAAAAGACTTTTGGGAAACTGGCACTTTATTACATCACGGCCGCCATTTGGAATTACAAACCGTGACTCACCTGTGCATATATTTTATCTGCTTTAAACTCTCAATAACTCTCACTTCCTTTTCTTAGCTAGTAAATTCTATAGTTAGTTGACTATAGAATTGGCTGCCAGCATTTTCTTTGGTATAAGATCTAGAGTACCAATTGATCTGGGGTAAGTGACTGGTCTCTTGGGACTGGGAGCAATCTGATGTGATTTTTGGTTTTATCACAAAGTTCAGTTTGTCTGGGTGGTAAGATAGACTGGTGAGTCTAAGGGGACTGTCTGTGACTCCATGGTAAGACTGTTCTAGTGATCCAGGAGTTCACGTTGGTGAAATCTAATTATAGGACATACCACTAGTTTGGGGTATCTGCCCTGTTTTGGGACAGTCTGCCCTGCAGTATGCCCGTCACAGTTGAGAGCTACTCCAGACAGCGTGACAATGACCACCCTCCCTTTCCTTATGGCTAGATGGGAGGAATGTAATATAAAGTAGGTGTAGGGATGTGTGTGTGTGTATTCTACACATACACAGTTAAAAGAACATTACTATTGTTGCAAAGCCTTCAAAAGTCAGGAAATTCCAGAGTTAAGATTGCCTGTGCAACCTTAATTCAGTCCCTTGTGTATGTGTATATAGATTGATAGCCTTTAGTTACATGATCACATACTATCTTTTCCACAGACCCTGCACCTCATACAGCGCCCAGGGTGGAAGGTGCTCACTGAATGAACAACTATTTAGTATTTTGTTTTCTTCTCACTGTTCAGTGTCTGGCCCCAGGCTTATTTATTGTATGCTATTCAAACCCTGCTCTGAATACACAACTATTTAACCTTCTCAAGGGCTTTTCTATGGCATTTGTCACTATAGCATGAGGGCTTCACAAACATTTAATTAATCATCACAACTCCTCTGTCAGATGAGTGGGTGATGATATCACTATTTTTAGATAGGGAACTGAGGGCAAGCATCTGCTAACTTTGGATGCCCAATTTGAGACACCTAGGACCTGATTTCTTCAGAGTACTTAGCATTATAGAGCATTTTATATGTTCGAAACACAGTTCCCGTTGACTTCAGTTACAGATATTACTGCTCTGTACTTCTGCAGATTGGCTCCAGCATACCAAATTAGGCACCAAGAAATTGTGAACACATAATTACTGACCACCTGGGCAGGACCGGCTCCAGGGGTTTTGCTGCCCCAAGCGGCGGGAAAAAAAAAAAGCGCCGCGATCGCAGTTGTGATCAGCGGCACTCCGGTGGCAGCTCCACCGCGCCGCTTTCTTCTTCGGCAGGAATTCGGTGGCAGGTGCTTCCCTCCGAGAGGGACCCGCTACCGAATTGCCGCCGAACAGTCCGATGTGCCGCCCCTTCCCCTTGACCGCCCCAAGCACCAGGGAGAAGTTTGGTTTCAGTGACTTGCCCAGCATCACACAGGAACTCTGGGGCAGAGGCAGGGATAGAATCCAATTCTCCAGGGCAGCATTCAGCTCTTTTAGCTATGAGACTGTCCTTTCTTTTCCTGCAATCCCTAGCCTCATTCACTGCACATCTTCCAATTTCTGCAACAAATGAAGCAAGGGTCCTGTGGAAAAATACTATGTGATTGTGTAACTAAAGACTGTATCCTAATGCATACACATTAACTTGAGTGCTTAACATTGCAACCTTAATGTGGTTTTAACGAAGTACTTGTTTGAGTAATTTCTTAGTTATTTAAAAAAGCAAACTGAAAAACCAATTCTATAGCGTGGAGTCAGATTGACACCCACATGGGTAATCAACAGGACTGGAATCTTCATTTCCTCTGCCACTGGAGCCAGGGCTGGCTCCAGGCACCAGCTTAACAAGCAAGTGCTTGGGGCGGCCAAGGGAGAGGGGCGGCACCTGTGGCAATTTCGGGAGTGGCCGGTCCCTCACTCCCTCTAGGAGCGAAGGACCTGCCACTGAACTGCTGCCGCCGCTGGTTTTTTTTCCAATTGCCGCCGCCGATTGCGATCGTGGCTTTTTTTTTTTTTTTTTGCTTGGGGCAGCAGAAATGCTGGAGTCGGCCCTGACTGGAGCTAATGGTGTAACGAATAGAGCATGACCACTTACTACTCCTATGTGGACCAGAACTAGGCGGGGAATGGGATACTTTGCTCAGTGGGCTTCACAGATATTTGGTGACAGCAGAGTAATGGTGAGACTCAAGGATGTTGAGGGGAGGGCAGTCTGCGCACAAACTCCTCTGCCTGTTTTCCCTAAGCTTAACCTTTCTGTCCCATCGTCTCCGTTCTGCCCTGTCCTGTCTCTTCCTAACCTCTGGCTCAGTGTCCCATTCCCATTCTCTTCACCTAGCCACAAACAGTTTCCATTCCTGTCTTTCCATTCTCATCCCAGTCTTTCCTGCCCAGCAACTCCTCAGGACTCTCTGTCTTGGTTCTTGTTTTCCCCCCTCCTTCCAGTCCCAGTCTCCTTGCCCAACCATTCCCATTGCCACCCCATCACCCAGCTCCTTGTCCCCAGCCAGTCCCACTTCCTCCCCTTCTTGCTTCTCATCAGATCTTTCTCTCTCCCTCTCCCTGACCTACTGTAGCCCCCATCACCTTTGGCTCCCAGTCCCAATTTCCCTTGCTGTGCATCTCATCCAATTTATATGTGCCCTCAATGCTCCTTGTACCAGTTCTCCCTGTCCTTTGTCAGATCTCTCCCCCTTTCCCTCCCAGCCCCTCATCCAATCTCTCTCCTTCCCTTCCTACCCTAACTCACAGTCTTAGTTTCCCACTCCTCCCTGGAGATCTGGCTTTGCGTTATCTGCATTTGAATCAGATTGGTTCCTCCTCTGTGCTGCCTGTCTGTCAACATGGGGGATATTGGGAGCAGAGGTCTTCCTGCTCTCATTTCTAGGAAACCCAGAGTAATCCAGAACTGCAACGGCAGGAAAAGCCCCACTCAGCCCTGTGAACCACTATAATTGCTCCACAATGTGAGATCAAGCCCTACATGCTGAACAGAGATCTTTTTGCTCCTCTTTGGGGTGAAGTAATCATAAGGTTTTCTTGTGTTTCTAGAACACCCAAAGAGAATGAGCTCAAATAAATTAGTAAAAATGTGTCAAATTCCTCTGAGTGATACGCTATAGGAAATGAGCCAAAGCTTGTTCATGGGGTTAGGTAGGAAGGATTGTACAGCGAGTACTAGTCTAGGACTTGGGTTCAAGTCCCTGATCTGCCAGAGACTTCCAGTGTGACCTTCAGCAAGTCACTTAGCCTCTCTGGGTCTCAGTGCCTCATCTGTAAAATGGGGACAATAGCACTTCTCTACCTCAAAGGCATGTTGTGAGGATATATGCATTAAAGATTATGAAGTGCCATATGAGAGCCTTGCATAGATAGGTGGGAATATCATATTTCATTTTAAAAATATGTTTGTAAAGGTATACCCTCTACATACAGAAATAACAGAAGGCAAATTAAAAAAATACACACTTTTTAAATAAAAATCTCATGAATTCTTGGGGGCCTGACTCTTGATTTTGAAGGCTTCTTAGGATCTGCAACATTGGACGATCCACACCCCTTAGATTCTAGGATCTGACCCAGTGTTACCGCCAGAAGTCTCTAGCCAGTTTCAGAAGATCCCAGAATAGGAACAGCTAATTTACAGTTCTTGCTTCAGCTACTGGGGGTAGGCTTTCTGGCGAGAACCCATGTGCATGCTTGCCAGATTTTGACTGTACATATGTTCGTTATCAGTTTCTTTACTTAGCTACATGCAGAGAACACTGGATACAGGGTAGGTGGTGTAGACTGGAATACATTTGTCAGCAGTTACTGCCAAAGCTGTTCTCTGATACAAAAACAAAAGGAGGAGAGCAGCATGAGGGTAGCAAGCCTTCCCTAGTATCTGGAAGCAAACACAAAAATAACAACTCCTTTTATTTAAACTGGTGGTTTACAGTCTGCTTGCTTAAGGTCTTGATCCTCTTGTCCCTTTGGAAATCTCTGCGAACTGTTTTCTTCTCAGGATAATCTGCCACCACACTGTAGCTGCTCAGAGGTATTGCATGTGCTGCACCAGCATTTCATTTGTAACCTTGGAAATCTCAGGAGCTGAGAACAGAAGCTTTTCCACAGTAAAACGAATTTAAAAATACAGGTACAAGAACTGACCTTACCTCGGTGAGAGGAGATCACTGAAATGCACCCTGGCTAGCAGGGGCAGATTGACAATGGGAGGGGTCACTGGGAGTGAATGGAAGGTGAGACTCTTGGGAAGGGTGTGTATGACACACACACGCCTATAGAAATGCTGGTTGGGAAACCAGGCCTGTGATTTGCCCCCTGGAGATGGTGGAAAGAAGTGAACTTATGGGTTGCTGCAGAGGGTGGTGGTTAGTCACCAGGCCTTCTTCAAGAAAGCAACAAGAAGGGAGGTGAGCCCATGACCTGATAGGCTAGGGAAAAGGGTGGCAGGGCCTGTTGGGGCTTCATAGACTTGTGTATGGTTTTAGTACTGTTGAAAGGTGCCTGGCTGACTTTGTTGACAAATGAAGACCTGTTCAGTCATAAGGGTTGTGAAGTGCATAGAACTATTAATACTAGTAGTTGAGAGAGGTGAGACTTGAACTCTTTTTGGCTGGGTTTTTTTGTTTTTCTGCTCTGTTCATTGTACTTTCCCACACACACACAAGGGAAGCTTGTGGGAGATAGAGAATCTGTTCTGAGGTCAGTCTCTCTTCTGTTCCATTCCAAACAATGAGATACATGACTGTCTTTATTAGAGGCTGTCTCTCTCTCCCATATGAAAAGGCTTTAGGAAAATGGTGATAATTGAAACCAGGGGCAAGCTCTGGCTTCTTTTTGGGGGTGGGGGGGAAATGACATTTTGAATAAGGGCAAAAACTGTGTTTAATGCCAGCAATCCTGTGATCATGAGAAACTTTTATCATTGGACTTGTGATGTTTATTATTAAACAATAAAATCACAAGAGTTGCCAACTGTGCAAATTATATGTAAGAATGTATGAGGTGGTTGGTTGATTGGTCAGAACTACCTGAAAACTCTGTTTAGAAGATTTGATGATAGATTGTCCTATAACACCTTCCCCCTCCCGAAAAAATAATAATAATAATATACAAATAGCTTTCCTTCTATAACTGGGTGACTGCTGGTCTTAGACCTGAAGCTAATTTAGAATCTTATCCCCATCAACTATGCAAGAAAATATTTATTTAAAAATTGTTTCCACTGAAATGAACAAAACAAAATGGAAACTTTTTTTTTTTTTAGACAAGGTTACATAGTAACTTATTTATAGAACCTAAATCTTGGATTAAATGTGACCTGTCAGTTTAATAAATGTGCCTTTTACATATTACATGATCACACAAACTATTTACAAGGTGTGGGCTAGTCTGTAACTAATCTATATGGCCTAGATCTTCCTGTGACAATTGCTGTAGAAATTCCAGTATATGAATATCTACCCTTGCTAGATAGACAGTAGGTTTTTAATTGTAAATCTGGAACTCTGGTGCCATTTTGGCATTCAGCCCTGTGGGAATAGGAAATACTTTGCTTCAGAACAAGTCTACTCTTGAGATGTATTCCCCTTCCTTTCTGCAAATAATTTAGATCTGTATCTGCTAAGATTTCCCTCTTCTGTTGATTTTTTTTATTGAGACACAAAACCTGAAAACTGGATATATATATATATAAGTGAGTTCACAAATTATGACTTTGTAAAACTCTGTTTCTAGCCTTTGGGAGCAGAAGAGAAAGGAAGCTGCAGCACACTGTGCAAACTCTGAGGCGTGTACTTGCAGATTGTAAACAGGGAATCACTGAGGGGTGCAGTTGTGGCCCCACTGATCTTAATAGACTTCAATGGGTGGCACAGAATAAATTGATTTCAAAGGGGCTAGGATTTCACCCTGTGAGTGAACCATGAGAACACCAGGATAATGTTTCACATTCTTTATAGAACTGTCTGCCAGCTGTTAGATTACATCACAAGCATTTATTTTCTAAAATATTAACAAAATATTAACTTTCTTTTGTGAGATTGCTTAAGTAACTTTTGCAGTCTGTTAAAATACATATTAATAAAAAGTGTGCTATGCACTTTACCTACATAGTATAAAAATGGCAGGTCCTTTTCCTAAAGAGGGCAGGGCAAGCAATAAAAACAAGAGAAGTGGGCAAGAGTGGGGTGGGGAGTAGGGAGAGAATATGACACAGCTTAAAATGGATGTAAAATATATATCTATGTAGGTATTTTATGTGAGCTTCATTTACTGAGGTATCTGAGCCCCTCCCAGTGAAACATCAAAAAACATCTCTCCTTTTCTCTGCAGGAGTAGCTTTAAACATAGATGTTTCTTCTTTCCTTTTTCCATCCCCCCACTAACTAACTGTAACAAGCAGTGCTGTGATACAACACTTTGAGCTCCCTCTTATTAGGATGCCATATTGATCTTTCGCTTTGATTTTTGCAAATGCAATAATCAGGTACATGAACTGCAGTTGTGCTGGGTTTGTGAACGAAACCTATTGCAATGTCCTCTCATTTGTAAAGTGGGGAAATGTAAAAACTAGAAGAAGCTGAAATCAGACTTTGGACACCTCAAAATGCATTGGGCCGAGTTCTTATTGAAGTAAATGGCAGCTCCATTGACTTCAGTTTACTCCAGCAAAGAATTTGGCACCCAGAGTCAGATTCAGCTCTGGCATGACTCCATGATTTTTGCCTATCTGGTGTATATTTCCCGTAATGCATGGCACTATGCGGCTGAGAAACATTGCTTTTCTAGGAGGTGCCACAGAAGGGATAGTTTCATTTTGGGGCAGTACTCATTTCCTGACATAGTCACTCTCATTCCCAAGAGTAACTTCCTCATTCTCAGCTATTCTTCCTGGAGCCATATAGCCTCCTTAATAAAATAAGTTTGTGGACAAGCCTCCCCTGAAATTTTATTCAATATATTTATAGTACTGAAAGCAAACAAAACTAGAATTTGTGGTTTTGCTGTTTAGAGTTTTCTTACATAGAAAAGAGGAAAAAGCTGTATATAGCAAACTTAAATTTAACTCCTCTGTCACCTTGCCTAATGTGGGCCAATTTGTCTCTAGTCTGTGTGAACTAGGTTACTGATTTTAGCTGAGGGCAGTGTTTCTGCTGTTAGTTGTTATGGATTTCTTTTAATCCCCCCAGTGACTTAGAATGGTGAGAATGAGAGTGTTGGGCTGTTTGGAGATCAAAGATTTTGTTGACCGAGATGAAAAAAGTTACAACAAGCTAACTAGGGGTCTGTCTACACTACAGCAGCACAGATACAGTGCTGCAGCTGTGCCACTGTAGTGCTACAGTGTAGGTTCTTCTCCTAAACTCATAGAAAGGGGTTTTCTGTTGATGTACTTAAATCCACCTCTCTGAGGATTATTCCATTCACCTAGCTGCATCTACTTGGGAAGTGGGGGTGGAGGATTAGGTTAACCTAGTAATGTCACACAAGGAGAGAAATTTTTCACAGGCCCCTTGGTGATGAAGTTGGGTCAACCTAATTTTTACATGTAGACCAGGCCTGATTAAATGTTAGTCTAATCTCTATTAGATTAGATTACAAATCAAAATGCTCATCCTTTTGGTATCTGCATGTGGCCTCTGCCCCAATGAATTTAGGCCCAGAGACTCAAATTGTCTGTCTGTCTGTCTCTCATGAGAGTTAGGACAGGTCTACGTGTAAAACGCTGCATTGGCGCAGCTGCATCACTTTAATGAAGGTGCTCTATGCCTTAAGAACGTAACATAAGAACGGCCATACTGGGTCAGACCAAAGATCCAGCTAGCCCAGTATCCTGTCTTCCAACAGTGACCAATGGCAGGTAACCAAGAGGGAATGAACAGAACATTATCAAGTGATCCACACCTGTCTCCCATTCCCAGCTTCTGTCAAACAGAGGCTAGGGACACCATCACCATATCCTATCGGCTTAGTTAATCCGTGTCCACAAGATACATTAACAGTCAAAGCTCTCCAGCCGATGAAGCGCTGTCGACACCAGCACTTAGGTCGGTATAACTACATTGTTCAGGGGTCTGGATTTTTTACACCCCTGAGTGGCATAATTATACTGAAGTAATTATACAGTGTAGTGTAGACCCGCCTTTAGACACACAATGCAAATGGACAGTGGAAGACCTCCAGCAATGATACTTATTAGAACAACTTTTTGAAACACTAGAGGCAGAGCTAGTAATGCTGCCTGGAGTTGAAGTTGTCCAATACCATGCATGATAAGATTGTGTTTTCACTTGCTTATAACTTTGACGAACTTTTAACTAGTTAGGCTGAGATTTATCATGCTGGGTGTCTGCCTCAGGTTGAACTTGTTGGTAAAGTAGAGCTAAAATGGCTCGTCCATTTCAAAGAATAAGATGAGGGGGAAAATACATTGTCCATGTTAAATATATTCTTACAGGCATTTTGTGAAAATACTGTAGCACCTGCATGCATTAATAGGGTATGGACTTGGAATTTAGCAGGGGGAGTCAACCTGGGCCAAGGAAAGTGCCTTTTGCTGTCCCCATGAAAATCCACCCAAATTTGGACATATTATAGACTTCTAAAAAACACACGTGAGTGGGGGGGTTGGATTGTGTATGGTCATGCAATTAAACAGTAGCATAATGTGTATGCACCAGGGGGCTGAAGGAAGGCTGCGCTGGCAACCTTAACTCTGGAATTCCCTAGCTCTTGAGTTCTGAAGACATCAATTCTGTAATAGCATGGTGTGTTGTTTTGTTTTTGTTTTTTACGATTAGTGTGTGTGCTCTGTGGAAGAGGTGAGATTTAACAAGTTGAAATGCTTTATATATAGCATTCTTATTTATTTTTATAACTATATTATTCCCTTCCCCCTGTCATGGGGCAAGAAGATAGGCAATCAGGCATATAATTAGTTATAGTACTAAAAGATGCAGATGAACTTTGATATTTAATTGCAAAAGTGTGGGTACTGTAATGGCATGTAACTGTTAATTGCAGTAGTACATTGTCCTTAACATATGTATCCTTTCCTTCACTCTTACTGGTTCCTACTTTTTCTCCCCCTCTTCTGGCTTCCTAGTATTTGCCCTTCTCTATGCCACTTTTCCTCACTACATTGTCTATCCCTCTTCCCTGCCATATTAGAGAATTCCTCATGCTGTTTCCAGGTTTCCACCAGGTTAGGTTCCTCTGACCATCTCACTCTGCTCTGTTGTGTGAAATCAGGGTGTAGCATGTAGTAAATGGGTGAGAAAACAAATGATGGTTATGTCTGCACTGGAGCTAGAAGGTAGTGTGCTTAAAAAGTGTAGCCAGGGTAGCTACCCCATCCTGCCACAGCTACACTTCTATTTTTTAGCATGCTAGCTTGATCAGAGCTAGCACCAGGTATGTCTCCTCAAGCTGGAATATACACTTTCTAGCTCCAGTGTAGACATACTCTCTGAGCACTATGTCAGGAAACTTGAGAGGTAGGCGCTAACCTTGGTGTAATCTGAGACAGTTGAAAAATACCTTAAGCAACAGGATGAGAATGGGATAACTATGTATGTATTTATTTAATGTGGCCCCATTTCCATACAGCAAAATTAAGACTCCTCTGAGAGAAGACAACTGTGTTGCTGCAGTAGTAGCAATGCAGAATAAAGCAGTTTTTGTTGGAGAAAATGAGGAGGAGGAAAGGAGACTACTTTGAACATCTAACAAGACGACACTGGAATGTGCCTGATTTAAAAACTACGGAGGATACAACAGGCTGAATAACATCAGAGAGGGTTAATGATATAGCACAATGAACATCATAAACAGAGGGTAATCGTGACCACTAATCAATCATGGCATAAGCTAACGGTCCACCTGCCCTCTCAGACACTACTGGCACTTGATAAGAATTATGATTACACTTCTGTATGTTGCGAGAAGCCTGTAGACATATTAGCAGGCACATTGTACTCTAGCTAAGGGATTTTCTTATAATGGGTTCCTGAAATCTTGTTTGTCGCATTGAAAAGAAGGTCATTGTGAAAGTTATATTCTGATATTAAAAAGAATAATGTGCATTGCAGAGTAGAATAATCATATTTAATTAGCATGGGAGGTTCTCTGAATCCATCAGCCAGCTGTCTGCTTGTTTCTCCAATGTAAGAGCTGAGGTAAGGTTCCAAATATGACATAAGATGTGCTTGGATGACATAAAAGACCCCAAAAGCCATAGGTATGAAGAGGTAGCAGAAGTTTATGGGGAAGTTACAGGTCTGATTGTATTTCACATTACTGTGGTGACAAATGGCACTAAATGCTTGTAGAAATGTTGCTAGTTTCACATGGCCTTTTTGAGGGCAGGCTTTTCTTGGCAGGGGCTTTGCCTGACGAGAAAATAAATGTAACATTTATAAAACACCATACACAACTCCTAGCCATTATCATCATACTTTGCCAGCCAATCATACCTACCAGTGTGCTCCACTACATATTAGTTAAACCTTAAAAGTGACTTGCAAACTTAAAATGGGAAGGGAAAGTGCGCTTTTTGCTTTTCATGATGTAGTAAAAATTCTTTACCCTGAAAATATCAGAACTATCAATATTTTTTTCTTTCCTACTGGTCTCATTGGAGGATCAGGGAATTAGAATGGGAACATTCCTAGTTCTTCATTGAAGGAGTATGTTTTTTTTTTAATCTTACCTCAGATATTTCTTCCCAAATGTTGTTGGGAGTTTGTTTTTTAACACCTAGTTCACTCAGAGTTTTAAACAGTCTATTTAAAAATCCCTATCACCCCGAATTACTTAGCTGCCACGTCTTGGTGCTTGTGATGTCACAATCCTACTGGTTTGCCAAAATAGCGAGGTTGATGAGACCTGAATTTTTAATGTAAAATAAGCCAAAAATGAAGGTAACAAAATATATTTCCAATCCTTGCCCCTTTTTTTTTTTGCTTTATGATAAAAATCCAATTATTTTGCTTCTTGACGTCACCTTTAAAAAAATAAAAATAAAAAACCACCTATTGCAAGTAAATAAAAAATTAACCATGAAAGAAAACTAAATTCTTTAAGGTTCTCTGGCAATGCAAATTAAATCTATCTAGATAACCTTGTGTGCCTTTTATCCTCATTATAAAACTATCCTTAGAAGCTAGATATTCCGGAGCATCTTAAAAAGGAGCGTTCTAGTAATAACTTTTCTTATCTTGAATTATAATCGCACTGCAATTCATTGTGTTAATCGGGCAAAAAGGATTGAAAATAATAGCATATATTTTATATCCCTGCTTGGGAGTTACCTGAGTGTAGCCTTCAAGAGTTAAGGAAGTTGGGAACCTAGAGTCTCCGCAGACTCTTAACACAAGGATGTGTTGCAATAAAAAAAAACTCAGATTCAGAGTGGAGCGAACCATTAATTTTCTCAGTGTTCTGTTCCCTCTAACCTTGTTTGTTCTTTTGTCTGTCTTCAGCAGATGGCTAGATGACTGGCATCCTCTAACAACATTCCGTGCTCATTATCGCCATGTCATTTCAAGCACTGTTTCCATCTTTCTTGCTTTTTCTCCCCCTCCTCTATTAATCAACCTATACTTTCATGTGTTTAGCAAGTCATTGACAGAGTTGTAGATTTTAACAGTTGACTTTATTTTTTCCTCCATAAATCCTACTTGATATTGGGTGGGGGGAGGGAGGCGGGGAGTTTGATGCACAAGGTGATTAATGAATTATTCACCTCAGCAACTACTTTCTGAAAACTTTTAGAAGTATGACTTATTTTTTTTTTACCCATCAGTTGTTGTTCAGACCAGTGCAAACACTTTAAAAACTATAATAATAAAACTGGCAATAATAAAATAGTTCTGGGTTGAACCGAAAACCATTTTTTTTTTTAAATTTCTAGTGTGTTGTAAAGTTTGGAAAAAAAACAAATAGCTGGGGTAAATGAAATGTCTCATTTTGGTCAAAAACACAGCATTTCATTTCTATTTTAAGCATTTTTAATGTTTAAATTACAAAAAAAAAAAAAGGAAACTTTGATATCAACGGTTTCAAATAAAAAACTTTTTAGGTTTTTTTGGGGGGTGGGACTTTTTAGGGTGTCTTTTGACCAAAACAACTCAGGAAAATTGACACAAATTTGTGAAAGAGCTTTGGTGTTCCCCAAATTACTTTCTTTTTCACTGAAAGTCTTGGTTGAAAAATGTCACCCAGTATTACTAGCCTGTCAGCTTTACTGGAAGTAATTCATCATCAGTCTGATAACACTCGTCTACAATTTTTGAGAAGTCGTCTGCTTCAGAGATAAAATGTGCTATTTATTATGTATTTTGATGTGCTGAATTCAAATATGACAATTAAAACTGATTGGCTACTGTTTCTAAGATATTTAAGTTTTTACATTTTATGTCTATGAATATTGTGTAGATAGAATTTTAATAATAAATTGTAAACCTAGGTCTTTTCATGTGTTTATGGTTGCTTTACATGATAATATTTCACCTGTCCTGTTTATGTAACACTTTAAAAATCAGCAAAAGGGTTATATAAATAAAATTTATTATGAAACAAAAGGCAAAAAACTATTAGGTGCATAGTTTAGTCCTATTCAGTGTCTACACTGCACTTCTTGGCTTGTCTTATGTATTCATTAAATGGAGCATCTCTTGTCACTGTCCAGCAATAGTCTGAAAGCATTGATGGGCTCCATTTGCCCTGATAGAGTTTCTCCATTGTTGCAATGTCCTGGTGAAATCGCTCGCCATGCTCGTCGCTCATTGCTCCGCAGTTCGGTGGAAAAAAATCTAGATGAGAGTGCAAAAAATGTATCTTTAGTGACATGTTGCAACCAAGGCTTTTGTATGCCTTGAGAAGGTTTTCCACCAACAACCTGTAGTTGTCTGCCTTGTTGTTTCCGAGAAAATTTATTGCCACTAACTGGAAGGCTTTCCATGCCGTCTTTTCTTTGCCACGCAGTGCATGGTCAAATGCATCATCTCGAAGAAGTTCACGAATCTGAGGACCAACAAAAACACCTTCCTTTATCTTAGCTTCACTTAACCTTGGAAATTTTCCATGGAGGTACTTGAAAGCTGCTTGTGTTTTGTCAATGGCTTTGACAAAGTTCTTCATCAGACCCAGCTTGATGTGTAAGGGTGGTAACAAAATCTTCCTTGATTCAACAAGAGGTGGATGCTGAACACTTTTCCTCCCAGGCTCCAATGACTGTCGGAGTGGCCAATCTTTCTTGATGTAGTGGTAATCTCTTGCCCGACTATCCCATTCGCAGAGAAAACAGCAGTACTTTGTGTATCCAGTCTGCAGACCAAGCAAGAGAGCAACAACCTTCAAATCGCCACAAAGCTGCCACTGATGTTGGTCATAGTTTATGCACCTCAAAAGTTGTTTCATGTTGTCATAGGTTTCCTTCATATGGAGTGAAGGCAACATAGTAAGGGCCTAATGAAGGCCCAGTATGAGGCCTGAACCAAACTAAAGTAATGGTCAAGGCTTTGCTAGCATAGAAAGCAAAGTTAAGCTGTGAGCAAAAGGCAGGCCCTGCTCACAGAAGTTGGCAAGGAAAGGGCTGATGTTGCAGAAATACATATTCATTTAGCATAGTTATAGTATAAACATGGTACCAAGACATACCATACCGGAACATTCCACAGATAACAGGGAACAGACCAACCCATCCCAATGACAGGGGCAAAAGGGTGAAATGATGGATAGAGTTGTTTTGATCGAACCAACAGGTACAAGGTGCAAGGTGGCACCTTACTGCATAGAGGGGTTGTACCTTACTGCGTAGAGGGGTTGTACCTTGCTACGTAGAGGGGTTGCACCTCAATACGTCAAGAGTGATGTGTAACTTGTTTGTACCTGTGTATAAGAATGTGTCCCTGGGGTGGTGTCTTTGTCCGGCCACGGGGGCAGTGGAAAGTCCCGCCACTGAGCCGGGTCCTTGCCAAGAGGCATCTATTAGTAGTATGCCCGGTAGACTAAGTAATCTACGGGGAACTGCAATTGTGTCCGAGATCGCAATAAACCTGGCCGAGGTGCCTTTGTATCTTAGTAGACTCTGTGGTTATTGGGGATTCTCGTTGGGTCTGCTGTGTCAGCTATCTGCGCAGAGCTGGGGCAGCACACAGGGAACACATGCACGCAGCCGAGTGATATCAACAGGAGAAAGCAGAAGCACCACACCGGTAGCCTCTCACAACAATCTGGATCGTGAACGATGTTGAGGGCTGCCATCACACCATCGATGTTGCAGGCTACAAGATCACCTTCCATGAAGAAGAATGGGACAAGATCCTTTTGACGGTCACGGAACATGGAAACCCTAACATCACCTGCCAGGAGATTCCACTGCTGTAGTCTGGAGCCCAACAGCTCTGCCTTACTCTTGGGTAGTTCCAAATCCCTGACAAGGTCATTCAGTTCACCTTGTGTTATGAAATGTAGTTCAGAGGAGGAGGATGGGAGAAAATGTGGGTCCTGTGACATTGATGGTTCAGGACCAGAAGTTTCATCCTCTTCCTCGTCTGACTCAAGTGAGAATGATTCTGGTGCATCAGGAACAGGCAGTCCTTCTCCGTGGGGTACTGGGCGTATAGCTGATGGAATGTGTGGATAATGCACAGTCCACTTTTTCTTCTTTAACACACCTTTCCCAACTGGAGGCACCATGCAGAAGTAACAATTGCTGGTATGATCTGTTGGCTCTCTCCAAATCATTGGCACTGCAAAAGGCATAGATTTATTTTTCCTGTTCAACCACTGGCGAAGATTTGTTGCACAAGTGTTGTAGCATATAGGTGGGGCCCACCTCTTTTCCTGATCTCCAATTTTGCAACCAAAATAAAGGTGATAGGCTTTCTTAACCATAGTGGTTATACTGCGCTTTTGTGATGCGAAAGTCACTTTACCACAAACATAGCAGAAGTTATCTGCACTGTTCACACAAGTATGAAGCATCTCTGCTCACTTTGGCTAAACAGAAATGTGTTCCTTTGCAAAATCAAACACTGACAAATAAGAGAGCACAACACTGTATGATTTCTAGAGCTGATATAGGGCAATTTGTTCAGCAGAGTGATGTAAGCTTCGTTATAATTGAATCATCCATGACTTCTAGGAATAACAAGATGCAATTCATGTCATGTATGATGCAATACCAGCTTCAGATTGCATCATTCATTGTTTTGCCTAAAAAGCAAGTACTGTCCAAACCCAGTCATAGATTTATTCATAGATCCAGCCAAAGATGTATTTTAGTAATTTCTGGTTTAAATTGAGATCCCTTCCCTTTATAACTCACTTATGCTCCGCCATTCCCAAGTCAAGGGTCGTATATACTGACCCAATAGCATATCTTGAAAACTAGAGCCAATCAACAATTTTAAGCATCATTTTCGTTCTTAGTGACCCAGAATTAGTAAAGTTTGACTACATTTATTTCAGAAGCATTTTGGCTGTAGAGCAGTGTAATTGGATACTAAGGAACTGATTCTCCACTCACTCATGCCAGTGTAAGTTGGAAGGAGCTCCACTGAAGTCACCAGAGTCACACCATTAGTGAAAGTTCATTAACTTCAGTGGAGGCATTGCTGACTTACACTGATGTGAATGAAATCAAAATCAAGCCCCATGTGTATTCATATCTATTCAAAGTAATGCTCTGATAGGAAAATATTTCAGGTGGTTGTCAAAAACACTCTCAGCATTGTCCTAACTCTGTTCCCATTGACCCCAGGGGAACACAGTTAAACCAACATTGAGTGTGTTTGAAAATACCACCCTATAGCTTGGATCTTTGACAGGTAGGGACAAAAAGTGAGCTATGAAATGCAGGGCAATACAAGTACACTAGAACCTCAGAGTTACAAGCACAGGAATGGAGGTTGTTCGTAACGCAGAACAAAACGTTTTGATCTTTCAAAGTTTACAACTGAACATTGACTTAATGCAGCTTTGAAACTTTATTATGCAGAAGAAAAATGCTGCTTTTCTTTAATTTTTTAGTAGTTTATATTTAATGTAGTACTGTGCTTGCTTTTTGGGGGGGGGGGAGGGGAGTCTCTGCTGCTGCCTGATTGCATACTTCTGATTCCAATTAAGATGCGTGGTGGACTGGTCAGTTCATGACTCTGGTGTTCATAATTCTGAGGTTCTACTGTACTTGGTGTCTATATGAACTTTACCCAATGTGCTCTGAACCTAAATTAAAGGAGCAGCTTTCCCCACACACACCATCACATTTACCACAAGAATATATGCTAAAAATAGCTTCTGCTGTTAATTCTCTTAAAATCTGTGCTTTCTTAAATTATTGGCAAAAAGTGTCTCCCTATGAACCTTCTTAGTTAATTTGCATTTTCCACATTATCATGTAAGTAGGAAAAGTGTGACTACAAATCTTTTATTAATCATGGGAAATTCTACACCTGCGTGAAACATGATTCATGCCTGCTTCTTGACTGGTAGCTATAGCATTCTAGATGTGAATTTTCATAAATTGAGTATGCCACCATAGTGGTGTGAATGGATGTAATCACCAGTACAAATCAGTAACATCTAATGAGAACAGTGTGTATGGAAGGAATTCTAGTCACAAACTTCATATTATTTAGTGCAGTGAATTTTAAAGAAAGGGTTTATTCTTAAAATAGAAAAACTATAATTCCTTCTGAAAGGAGATGGCTGAAGGACGCAGTGCTACACTGCAATTCCTTGAACTATAGGAATATTTAGTAGAAACTGATGGTAATGAACACTACAGGTCTTTCTCATCTTATGCTGGGGTTACGTTCCGCGGTCAGCATGTAAAGCGAAAACCGCATATAGTCAAAATTACAATGAGTGTAATGGCGGGCGGAATCGCCCACACTACAGGAACAGTTTTTAAATTGTTCTTTTTCTCTTTTTTGTTTGTTTGCTTTTTTGTTTTTGACGACCGCGTAAAGCTGAATTTGCGCATGTTAAATGTACGTAAGATGCAACAGACCTGAACTTGGTAAGGAACACATCATTAACCAAAAAATTATATAGAAGTAAAATATTTAAGTGTATAGTCCATTACATTTAATAATCAAAGGAAACAGCAACTTTGCAAGAGTTCAGAGATATTATTCAAATAATATGGGATGTTTACTCTATTACTGAATAAATTAATTTAGTAGAACCAATAATTAGTGAAGGCAAATATTGAGTAATAGGAGGAAAAGTTGTATTTGACAATCACTGCGTCAGTTGTGGTTAATGCAGACTGCATTCAGCACAATAACATTAAATGAAACGAATAAATATTAGAACAATCAATAAAATTATATATATAAATCAATAAAAATAAACATTGGTTTGAGCCTAACTAAACCCTTCTTCCTGAGGCATATTTCAGAGCAGCATTTCCATATAAATAGAAGCACTTCATTTTGTGATCAAATTTGTAATGGACTGAGCTAGGTGTCTGTCACCTAAGAGACCTGAGTTCAATTTGTGGTTTAATCATAACTGAGAATTAATCTAATTATTTCCTCTGAACCCCCATATATAGAGCCCTGCACAGATACAAAATTTGTATATGCATCCGATCCGCAAACATGGTCCTCAGTTATCTGTGGGATGCAGATATCCGCAGATATAAAGTGGATATCTGATTTGCACGGCTCTACTCATATATCCAAAACAGTAAATTGATCTATCTGCTGGGCAGCTTGCACGTTTGCTGAAGAGAAGCCTTTGTATGGAATAGCCTGGGCTGATGAGTCCTGGGGATGCTTGAGAAATGTCCTTGTAACCCCGGGTCAGCGTGTGGTGTCTGACACACGTGATGTGAATTTGTTAAAGGTATCTTTAGCTTGGTAATAGAGGCTTTTAGCTCTGGAAGTTCAATTCCCATTGTTGGCTAGGGTGGTGGCTGTCAAATTTTAGGTATACCTGTGATATACAGTGGTCTAGGCCTTGATCCTGCAATGAGCTCCATGTGGCTAGATCATGTACTCATGCAGAGCTCTGCTAAAGTTAAGTAGGCTCTACCAGTATGCCTCACTGCAGGATTGGATCCCTCATGCTTCTACATACTCAGAACAACAACCGCAAGCCTCTCAAGATACAAAATGGCATCATTGCAGCAGTTGGGAAAGGACCGTGTGGCAATTATTTCAGAAGTAGGTAGGTGAAGCAGTGTTTTGATAACCATTTTAAATATGGTTACAAGCCCAAATGTGGACAGGAATTTCAGACCAATGTAGACATCCACACTTGCATCTTTTAAAGTGGAGCAGAGAAAGCCAGGGGTTAGTAAGGAGGCATGGGCTGAGTTGTTGTCAGTGGGCTGGTGATACCCAGATGTATATCTCCGTTTCCTCTGATCTGGCGCGTGTAGTGGAATGGATGGCTCAGTGTCTGTTGGAAATTTAGGGCCTGAGTGAGAACATGCTGGATGAGGATTAATCTCAATAAAGACTGAGATAATGTCTTTAGGCAGGGGCAAGCAACCTAAAGACTTGAGTGTGTATTCTGTCCAGGCTACCAGCTGCTAGGAAAGGGCTTGCAGGTCTTATCCTTGGTCATCACTGAAATAATAACTACCTGCCTTTTAGACAGTGAGTGTGAGTGTGTTTTTTAAGACCAAAATTTTAGGTATCCTGTGTGTCCAGAATTCTAAACTAAGACATCCGTGACTAACTATACTCTAATCCGGGGACGCTGTCAAATTAAAAATCACACTTCTGTCTGCACAATTTTTAGTATCCCAGAATGGAGTTATTGTTTAGATTCAATATCCGTAATTTAGAGTAATACATTACACGGGTGTTGCAGTTAGCCCAAAAGCAAGTGTTAAACCCAGTGGGACATACACAGTGCAGGGAACTACATGCGTAGGACATACACATTGCAGGGAAAGGAAAACAAACAACCGTAACTCTGCCCTGTAGTGAAGCCATGTGATGATGGTATGATTATGATTAAGGCGTTTTAGTTTGTGTGGTCCCAGATTAGATTAAACTGATTTTTAAAGATACGTTAATTTTCTTTTCCCCTTTTGTTGTGCCATGGTCCTGATTCAGGGCAGCGCTTAAGCAGGTGCTTAGGTCCAGTTGACTTTCCTGGGACTTACGCATGTGCTTAAGTGCTGTCCTGAATAAGAATGCTTTCCTAAACCTGAGCCTATATGCATAGTGAGATGGACGATTGTTGGCATGCCAAAAATGTCCCTGTGCTAGCCTTAGAGCATCTCAGGACTCTGGTCTATGTTCGTGAGACCCTTTTCTCGGTTCCTCTGTATTCAGACTCAAAATTCAGGGGATGCAATACCCTATGAACTCAAATTCATTAGTCAAAAATGTGAGTTTGGGCCTTGTTTTACTTCAATATCCAGGCAGCCAATCCAAAATTAATTAAGCCCAGCCTTATGAATATTTCAGCAAACCTAATTTGATTTTCTAGTTTAAAATGAAACCTAAAATCAGTATGGGAACATTTTCCTAATTTCAGATTTCAACACAAAAGTTTCACTCTGCTCTAGTAAATCATGATCTATGAAGAGATGGCTACATACCCTTTCTGTTACGTGTCTACTCATCTCAGCTAGAAGCTGACAAATGCATGCATTCACTTTCTCCTCTTAACTGTACTGCAGACAGCTATCAATCTCAGTCTAATGCTCTCTTGGCTTCGATAATACCAAATGAAAAACATTTGTGTCTATGGATATGACAGAGTGCATCAGCATGAGTTCTGTTGCTTCTGCAGAACTTTTGAGGTCTTTAAGTTGTGTTTGATCAGTTTTGTGTCTGACTTTCTCAATCAGCGTCTATCTATTGTCATGTAAAGTTGTCTGTCTAACCCTCATGATTACTGGTTTGCAATTATTACTTTCTTTAAATCACATACATACGTGATCTAACTTTTCAGATAACATTTGCTTGATTTTTAAGCAGCAATGATACAAATGTCTTGGATTTTCTTTTTAACCAATGCTGCAGTTTCCTTATCAAGTTTCCTTTCAGTAGACATTGTGCCTGAGCCACTCAAAAAACCCAAAGGTTCAAACCTAAATTGCCAGTGTCATAGGGGTAATCCATCCCTGTATTCATCGCTGGTCAAACTTTTTGACAAAACAGTTTTCTGTCACAAAATAGTGTTGTGCTGAAATGGAACATTTGACTGGAACATGTCAATTTTAGATGAAATTTTGGATGGAAAAATTTCAGAATGATTCAGACTCCAAATGGAATATTTCATTCTGACTTTCTTGTTTCATTTAGACTCTCACTTTGTCTTGTTTTGACTTAAATTTTTAACTGATAAACTTAAAACTTCTGGAATTATATTTAATAGCTGATATTATGTTTTTACCTTATTAGAAGCATTTTGTTTAGATAATGTCATTTCACTGTTTCCAAATCATAATATTTTGGAATTTCCATTCTGATTCTTTGTATCAGTTCTGGATAATTTTTCCCTAAAAAGTTGATTTCCCAAGGGGTGGAAATTCCTTTTTTTCTGACCAGTTCTATTCCACGGCAGCAGAAGTCACCTGTGTAAACGGGCTAGTATGGCTCTGCTCTGCAAGATGAGGCTAGATAGGTGGAGCTGTTCAGAGGCTGAACGCAGGGGTGGCTCTAGCTTTTTTGCCGCCCCAAGCATGGCGGTCAGGCTGCCTTCAGCGGCAGGCCTGCGGGAGGTCTGCCGGTCCCGCGGCTTTGGTGTACCCGCCGCTGAATTGCCGCCGAAGTCGCAGGACCGGGGACCTCCCGCAGGCAAGCCACCGAAGGCTGCCTGACTGCCGCCCTTGCAGGAACCGGCAGGGCACCCCCTGCAGCTTGCCGCCCCAGGCACATTCTTGGAGCGCTGGTGCCTGGAGCCGCCCCCGCTGGCTGCATGAATCTGAATCGTGACACTAACCCTCTGTGTGGCATTGGGGAGTGGTACAGAAAAGGATGGTGCTTAAATCTGCAGATCTTGCAACTTTTCAGATATACCGGTTTCCTCTTCTGCTCGCAGGGAGGGATGTGCTTTTGAGTCTTGTACGCACTTAGTTTGAAGTAGCCTTGGCAGACCAGCCTGCAGCGGGAGGATTTATCCCATCTGTGCACCTTCTCAGTGCCTGGCCTGGTCTGGCCTATTTTGGCTCAGTGATGGGCTCTTGAATTTAACCTTAATGAATATAATGGCACAAATTCTTCAGTGGTTGCAACTGCTTAGCTTCATCAGGAATTAATTTAGTCCCTTTACAATAAGGGGAGGGGAGAGTGTCTGTGTCTGTCTGCTACAAAAACTTATTAAAGGAGTTTCACCACCTTCAAGGCCACTCTCAAGGATGCCCGGCTGAAAATGTAACCTACTTACTAGGTACCATTCCTTTCTCATTGCCTCCTGCCTCCAGGAAAGCTACCATCTTCCCAATGAAAAGGATGTAAGCTTGATAACCCTGATATTTCTCTGCTGGGCTACCAATCAATGAACAATAACACTGGGCATTACTGGGCTGGTTTGTTTGCTTATTTGTTTGTTTATATTTGCCCATCGTCCTGACCCTCCATATCAGATGGTGAGTTCTGTTCTTGTGAACAGGTGCGAGGGGAGCTTGAATCCTGGTTATTTCAAACTGTCTGCCCACCCAGCAGGATAAAGCAGACAAGAAGAGGAGGGGCAGTGCAGTGTGCTCGTGTCAAGGCTGTACTGTGCATGAATAGGAATTCTAATACCAGGACTATCCATAATGCATTAATTCCACGGTGCTCTGGTTCTGAATTTCCATTTTTTAGGTTAGTTAGCTTTAAACATAGGTAAGTATCTTTATCTAAAAGACCCCTTTAAAATTAAAAAAGAGAGAAGTGTGAGCTGGGACATGGGTGAGGTGACATGAGGAAAAGGTTCTCAAAACTTGTGGACCCCAGTTTGTAAAAGGTTTTGATGGGGTATTTTAGTTAGTAGTGTGAGGAGAAAAAAAAAACTCACTTGGAAAGACTCTCTCCTGTGCCAGAACTTTGCTGGGGATGGCATCAGAGCTGGTTACAGTCCCCTGCTTCTGCCAGCTGGCCCCAGCACCACTTTAGAGCTGTCCTACAGCAGCTCTAGGTTGTGCCACTGCTATAGGGTCCTTAATTAATCCCATGCCAGTGCAGAGGATTGGCGTAGCAAAGCAGAGTTCTGCAATGCACCCCTCCTCCCCCAGTATAGCCCCTTTCCAGGAATGGATCCCAGGGGCACAGACTAAGGTCTGTTAGTTACGTGTGGCAGCCATTTCGTCTACACCAGGGAATTCTCTGCTGGGAATTTGTGTTCAGCTGACTATCCTTTACACCACCTGAGTAACACAGTGTGGCTGGATCTCATTAGAGAATCCATCTGTATTTTCTTTCCATCCTGTCCCTCCACCGTTCAGCTACAGTGATTTTTTTTTTCACTTGCATGTAACAGGACTTCAACTAAAGATCAACAATAAATAAATCACAAGGGAATAACTAGTTAGAAACCCTCTAAACAAAGCAAAGAAACAAACAAAAAACTGAATGCTACTTCACATATTACACTAAAGGGAGAGATATGGCTGCATTAAAAATCAATAAACAAAGAGTCAATTAACTGTGATTAATTATGCTGCTGTACATTAGTCCTGCTTGTCTCTTTCCTCACCATAGTCCAGGAAAGGATTCAAAATTAATACTTAGTCAGCCATGCGGTTCCTGGCAAAGTAAACAGCCTGTATCTTTTTTTTTTTTTTTTTTTTAAAGCCAGACCAATGTTTTTTAATCTATGATCTGCAGAGCTCTGTTTGCCAGTAATGACACAGTGGGTAGAAAATTAGAGCTATAAGTATTTCAAGCAGCACATCTTCTCTGTATAGCATCCTATATATCTAATATTAGTTTAGTCATTATGACTAGCATCCAAGAGCATTTCCTTTGGATGAGAGCAACCAATCACCACTCATGAGGGTGTGTGAGTGTGTGTGTGTGTGTGTGTGTGTAAGGAATCTATTCAGTAGTGGTCTGCCTATTGGATGTAAGAGTAGAGTTGAAGGGCTATGCAGATGAGTGGCCCTGCCCCAGCACCTCCTGGTGGCCTCAGGGCAGCCCTGCACACAGCTGTTCACCTCAGTTTCCCTTTTTGGATCCCCCAAATAAACTACACACAAGGTTTTCCCAGTCCATTCACAACAGCCCTCCTTAAGGTCTGATTCACTTTCTTAAAATTCAGGACTAAACACAAGTCTCTCCTCCAGCCTGCAGCTGAGTACAGCCCAAATTCCTCTGGTTTGGTCACAGTCCTTCCTGCCCTAGCAGGCTATTCCCAGCCTTTCCAAACTGTAGCAATTCCACAGCTCTCAGGGTCTTCCCTCCAGGAACCTCTCATTCACTGCAGCTTCCTGAGCTTCTCCCTTACTGCAGCCACCTTCTGCTCTTTGTAGGAAATAGCAGGTCCTGAAGAAGAGCTCTGTGTAAGCATGAAGGTCTGTCTCTCTCTCTCTAACACAAGTTGGTCCAAAAAATATATTACCTCACCCACCGTGTCTTTTTAATATCCTGGGGCTAACACGGCTGCCACAACACTGCATATAAAGAATAGAAATGCTTTCTTGGATGAGGGTCTATATCAGTGGTGGGCAACCTGCGGCCCACGAGGGTAAGCTGATTTCAGGCCGCGATACATTTTGCTGACATGGACTGTCCACAGGCATGGCCCCCTGCAGCTCCCAGTGGCCACAGTTCACTGTTCCTAGCCAATGGGAGCTGCGGGAAGGGACTGTGAGAATGTCCCTGCAGCCCGCCGCTTCCCGCAGCTCCCATTGGCCGGGAATGATGAACTGCGGCCACTGGGCACTGCAGGGGGCCATGCCTGTGGACAGTCCATGTCAGCAAAATGTCTTGAGGCCCACAATCTGTTTACCCGGATGGGCCACATGTGGCCTGCAGGCCATAGCTTGCCCACCACTGGTCCATATTTTTAATGGGGCTCTTCAGTGGTTATTTTTTATTACTCTGTGACTGTGTGAGAAATCAAGCCAAATGTTGGTGAGCCAATAGGTTCTCATACTTCAGAAAAGAGATATTAGAGCTTCGAGACTGATACAGAAAACAAATAGAGGCTTGTTTATATGACAGCAAACTGTTACATTTTCTTGCCTGATCATTTTGAAGGACTGGGTTGTCTCAAGTGTCCCTCTGCACATTAATCTAAAATGACATAAAATTTTGTGTTTGTCTTTTTCCATTTGAGATACTGGTATGTAAAATAACTGTCCTGCTTTGTAACAGACTGTTGTAATATTGCATAATTAACAGTTTGTGAATGACTCCACTTATAATTGATGCAGAATGCAACTCTTCAAATACAAGTTAATACTTCGTATCTGGAGTTAAATAATTTACATGTAGCTTGATGATGTGTTTTCAATTCAATTTAAAATGTCACCTATGTCTTGGATAGGCAGTCTGTCCCTATCTTAGCACTCAGCGGTGGGAGAGAGGCAAAGTGAAATAATACATGCTCGTTGCATTTTAGAGGGGAGGGGGGAAGGAAAAGTGGATATTGGATGGTTTAGGGGGTTTGTCAGATGGATAGTTTGTCACTCTACCAGGTTTTAACTTACACCAGATAACTAAGAGAAAAAAATGGTACCATCTGTTGGTTGTTCATTGGCATTTGTGAAACAAGTTGCTGGTCTCAGTGTAATATCCCACCTCTTTTAATGACTAACATCCTTGCAGGTATCTTAGAGCTTGTGAACGGGGTGGGGTTACGCACTCTATATTAGTGTGCTTTACAAATCACACCCCTGTGTTGTGCATTAATTGGTCTCTGTAGACCCTGCTGGTGCACTTTAACATAGTGCTATTTCACACGCAACATTAAAGTACACTAGGGAACCTTTGGTGAGGACTAGCATTGTCTACACAGACCAATAAATGCACAAAATATTAGTGCATTTCCTCAGAGAGCATTACCCCATCATGTAGAAAAGCCCTTAAAAGAGGGGCTGGTGATAGTTTAAGCTATGGAGATTTTATTATCCTCTCATCTCACCCATAGTTATGGCTACTTAACGTTTCCGGTGCATTGATACGGCCCTGCAATTTTCTGCTTCCCTGGTGAAGCATCAAGCTCTAGATGAACAAAGGACTACAGTCTCTAGGACTGTCGTTCTGGCACTTTTCACCAGTGCTACATTTATTCTGAAATAAAAGGGTTAGGAGGAATTATAACACAAAGAATGCTGTGCCCTTCTGTAGCAATGCCTGCTCCTGGCCCCTCCACAAACGCAGTCAAGAGACCAGCTGAAGTGCAGTACCAGTGTCCTTCTATTGTTTGTGTCCATTCCCACCACCTATTATTTACAGGGACCAACACTCTGGGATACTACTAGCTTCCCAGCCAGCAGGGATCTAGAGCCGACGCTCCTCCCTTTCCTGTCTCCCCCTGCTTTCTGTCTCTTAGCCAGCTTTATAGGGCAGGCTGGCTACCCAGGCCTGCAGGTAGATCCACTCTGGTAATTAGGGTGTGGCCCTTCAGCCAGCCCAACTAATATCCTCCTTCCTCTGGAACAGGGCTAACAGGGGCCTGGCTTGTTTCTCCTAGCCAGCACCCTGTTACACCTTCCCCTTCCTAAAAAATGTAACTGGACTTATGTCAACATCTGAAAAGACAAAAAGGGAAAGAATTATTCCTCCTTATTTGTACTCTATCAACCAAAGATGCATATTTACAGAGAGGTAAAATGTGGTGTTTCAACCAAGATATTGATGACATGATGCAGTGTGCTTTGCACCACACCATCTGGCAATGAGCAGGAAACATCAAATGCTAATAAGAACATAAATAATCAGTTGTGGAGAAATTGCTACATTTGCTTGGATTACTGTTTGCTTTTATGATTGTTACATGATTCTAAGGCCAATGTTTTGAAAATTGGGTGCCTCAAGTTAGGCAGCTAAATCCATATTTAAGTATCTAAATAAATGACCAGATTTTTAGAGAGGCTAAATCAGATCTTTCTTTCAGGTGCCTCCAATATGGTTTTAAGAGCTTAATGTTAGTCATCGACTTGAATATTTTAGCCTTCATATTTTATTTATATATTACATATGGAATGAGAGATTTTATCTACTCTTAACTATTTTGAGATGTGTTGTTGGAATATGTTCATATTCCAACAACACTGTTGGTATCATTCTAGTAACAGTTGAAACGATCCATTTCTAGGACACAGGTTGTAGCAAAAAGCAACAGAGGGTCCTGTGGCACCTTTGAGACTAACAGAAGTACTGGGAGCATAAGCTTTCGTGGGTCAGAACCTCACTTCTTCAAATGCAAGTAATGGAAATCTCCAGAGGCAGGTATATATCAGTGTGGAGATAACGAGGTTAGTTCAATCAGGGAGGGTGAGGTGCTCTGCTAGCAGTTGAGGTGTGAACACCAAGGGAGGAGAAACTGTTTCTGTAGTTGGATAGCCATTCACAGTCTTTGTTTAATCCTGATCTGATGGTGTCAAATTTGCAGATGAACTGAAGCTCAGCAGTTTCTCTTTGGAGTCTGGTCCTGAAGTTTTTTTGCTGTAAGATGGCTACCTTAACATCTGCTATTGTGTGGCCAGGGAGGTTGAAGTGTTCTCCTACAGGTTTTTGTATATTGCCATTCCTGATATCTGACTTGTGTCCATTTATCCTCTTGCGTAGTGACTGTCCAGTTTGGCCAATGTACAGAGCAGAGGGGCATTGCTGGCATATGATGGCAACCACGCACCGCACCATAACAACTCTAACTCAGGAACCAACCCATGCAACAAACCTCGATGCCAACTCTGCCCACATATCTACACCAGCAACACCATCACAGGACCTAACCAGATCAGCTACAACATCACCGGCTCATTCACCTGCACGTCCACCAATGTTATATATGCCATCATATGCCAGCAATGCCCCTCTGCTATGTACATTGGCCAAACTGGACAGTCACTACGCAAGAGGATAAATGGACACAAGTCAGATATCAGGAATGGCAATATACAAAAACCTGTAGGAGAACACTTCAACCTCCCTGGCCACACAGTAGCAGATGTTAAGGTAGCCATCTTACAGCAAAAAAACTTCAGGACCAGATTCCAAAGAGAAACTGCTGAGCTTCAGTTCATCTGCAAATTTGACACCATCAGATCAGGATTAAACAAAGACTGTGAATGGCTATCCAACTACAGAAACAGTTTCTCCTCCCTTGGTGTTCACACCTCAACTGCTAGCAGAGCACCTCACCCTCCCTGATTGAACTAACCTCGTTATCTCCACACTGATATATACCTGCCTCTGGAGATTTCCATTACTTGCATCTGAAGAAGTGAGGTTCTGACCCACGAAAGCTTATGCTCCCAGTACTTCTGTTAGTCTCAAAGGTGCCACAGGACCCTCTGTTGCTTTTTATAGATTCAGACTAACACGGCTACCACTCTGATAGGTTGTAGCAAATATTTCATTGTTGCAAAGAACTATCCCTAGTTGTTAATGTTTTCTCTGAATCCCAGGAAGAGAGAGTACTCCCATTGCACTGGAGGAGTGGGAATGTTGGCAATTCATGGACACTGGGTCATGTATTGTGTTGATCAACGATCTTTAGGAGAACACCGTAGTATTGAAATTGGATCCTCTCTGCTTCATGTGGCTAAAATAGAAATGCAACAGATCAGTGTTAATGCCAGCAGAAAAACAAAATTAACTTCAGTTTACTAAAATAGTATACTACAAGCTGGCCAAAATTCACACTATGTATATAAGTGTCTATTATATTGCTTTATTTTGCATTTTTGTAGTTCAAACACCATATACTTGTGATTTAAGGTATAATTTAAGGAACTCATTTACTTCCCAATACTAATTACTGCATAGACTTCATTCCATATTAGAGCGTCTAGGGAAGAAGTGCTGCTCATTACACTGTCTGTGAGGATTTTTTTCTGGGAGAAAAATACCTTTGGCTAAATCTGGTCTGATTTAGCAAACACTAGTCTGAAAGGTCTAATGCATTAATGTCAAGCATAATATTTTAATAGCAGCAACTGCAGTGCAACAGAGTAATCAGTCCTGCAGTGCTAGCCATGCTGTATTATTACATCTCTAATTTTTGTTAGGCATCCTCCATCTATGGTTTGACTGGCAAAGGGGGAAAATGATAAACCAGCTTAATGTTCTATGGCAGCACAGTAACGTGTACCTGAAGCTGTTGAAGTGCAGAAGTGCAGATTCTGGGTCAGATCCTCAGGAAAGTGTGAATCAGGACAGCTCCATTGTTCTCATTTACACCAGCTGAGGATCCCGTTAATCAGCTTGGCTCCACCGACTTCAGTGAAATTCACCAGTCTACACCAGCTGACAATCTGGCCCTCTGCCTTTAAGACCTATAGCTCTACCTTTAGGTTTCCAAAGCACTTAGTCTCTATCATCCTTTCTGTAGAGTGCAGCATGGATTCTGCTCACATGTAACAGAAGCCTCTGTAGTCAGTGAATATTGGCCCCGCCATGTGAGAGGTATATTGGCCTTAGATTCCCTGATCACATGACTGGGACCTGGAAATGGAATCTACTTTCGTATCAGGACTTCTCTGTTACTTTAATCACACTCCTCAACACTATGCCTTGGCAACTCTGCGGGCTGGTGCAGAGAGTGGGAGCATGGCTCCCCATGCCCATAGCAGAAGCTCGCACCACAGGCAATTCCTGCCTAGACCACTCCCTGATCCCCTGTGTAGGGCTGTAACAGGATGACTCCTGTTACGAATAGACAAATGGACCAAAATTCCCCAAACCCAATACATTTAAATGGAGGATTGGTAGCAGTACTTATCGATGATCAAAACCATTGTTTTAAAGAAGGTCATGTTTGATATTGGCTAGTAGCTAGTGACTAAGACGGGTCACGTTGGTATGAGGCAAGAAGCCAACTCAGAATATTATACTGGCGTTATTAAAAATGTAAAACATTTTCCAGACGGATACCATCAACTTACCATCATATTCCCTAATCTAAATATAGGAAAAACTGACCGCTGATAGTATTGTGTGGTAATTGTTACTAACAGTAGACTATTTGATGGTGACCTCTGTTGGTTATAGCATTTATGAGAGTGAAAATATAAAGAGGAGGCAGAGTTCTTGAACACAAGGTAAGCATAGCTGAGCCAAGTATTTGTGAGGATGAAACATGAGAAATGCCAAAGGTTCTTGAGAGGAACAGTGAGTTACTACTATCAGTAACCACTTACTGACCAATAAGAGGCAAAGTTCAGACTGAGAGGCCAAAGGGTATTAAGTGAACCATGGTGGAGTTTTTTGGATGAAATTCTGCCTCCATTCAGGTCAATGACAAAATTTCCCTTGATTTTTAGTGGAGCAAGGATTTCACCCTTCATCAGTTAGGTATGTCGAAGGTTTGTTTGCAGCTCCTTTAATCTAAGTAACATAGCTAATGATAGCAGTCAAGATGCAGCAGAATGGAACCTGGGGTAGTCTACAGACTCAGGTATTCACCCAGAATTCCAGTTGAGCTTATACAGCCCATGCTGAAGTCTCTGGCAGCTGTCTTCTCTACTATTATTAACCATGCTATCTAGATTGAAGCTAGTGCAGGTCTGTCTGTCTGAGCTGCAATTGCACATTCGACTGCAGAGAAGGCACACCCTAGGGTCTGGTCCAATATCTTTTTCCATTGACTTGAATGGGTGTTAGATCAGGCCCTTCACACACAACACAGCAATCTCAGCCAGGAATAATCAGCTGGCAAGTAAAGTCTACTTCACAGCTACTCCCTTTGATAGGGTGACCAGATAGCAATTGTAAAAAATCGGGACGGCGATGGGGGGTAATAAGTGCCTATATAAGAAAAAGCCCCCAAAATCGGGACTGTCCCTATAAAATCAGGATATCTGGTCACTCTACCCTTTGAGGACTTTTGAAAGGCAGATAAGGATTTCAATTGTAAATCTACCCTCCGATATCATAACTCTTTAAACCCCTGGATTGCAAAGGGGAATGAAGAAACTAAAACTTAAGGGAGCAAAATCCTTCCTCACATAAGGTTTTCACTCCAACATAAAGTACTGTTAAAAATCAGTGCAGATAATTTTTTTAGAACATTTCCTAATGCGTTTGAGTCCTCAGTCAGACAGAGCAATTTCATGCTCATTAATTTGAAAAAATTAATGTTAATGAAGAATTGTATTTACTTTTTTCTGAAATGCTCAGATTTGGTTGAATTAAATCTAGTGAGTGAGTGGGAGACAATGTACTGCTTGTCAATTGTTAGTCCCAGGGCTAGTTTAAGGTATGAATTTATGTATCAAATGTATGAATCTTATGAAAAACAAAACAAGTAGATGTTTCCCATGTGTTTAATGGAATGGGACTTGCAGATGGTTTTGCTGTATAATAAACGATTGACTAAAAATTGAATTCCGTGAAATTTTTAAGAAATAAGGAGAATTTATGGTAACGAGTATTGCAAGCTGTCATTTGGCTGAGTGAAATAAACAATTTCTTTTTTCCTAGAATAAAGTCAGTCATAACTGTTAATATCATGTGTGATTGGATCCTTTCTGAAGAGCCTTTAAAACCTCCACAGGCAATAGATAATCTGCAGCTCAGAATAAAAAGTCTGGAGAAGCAGTATAGTTAAGCTATGCTGATCAGATAGCTATTGGTAACTCAAACTTCAGAAGTTTCCTGATAATTAGCTTCTAATAATTATAAGGTTGGTAACTTTCCTATTAAAATTACCTGGTGCACTAACTGGTAACCAGTTTTGATACCTGAAAGTGAATGTTACAACTTGTATCGTAAGAACTGTATTGAGACCACCAACTCGTTCCTCATAGGTATCAGATGGGTAATAACTTTCTGTGCCTACCAAGCTGGTCTAGATTCAAACCAGTCACCTGTTGGTCAATTACCAGTGCTCAGAGCCATTCTCTCTCTATCACTAACCCTATTTGCATAATTTATACTTTGTAAGTCACTATGTTTTGGATAATATAGTAAGGCATGTGATGTTTAGGGGGCATATGGAACCTGGGTATGTCAGAACTGTGGCATCTACTTGGAAGAACATAATCCTCACTTTGTCACAAAGTTCTCAAAGCTGCACTGGGCTCAAACTTATTAGTTTTGGAAATGAAATATGGACAATAAGCAGCAAGAGAATAGCAATTACTTGAATTACAGTGTCTTGTCAGAGTTGATTTACAACATTCTTTTTATGTTTGACCTAAATGACTTCTACCAAGTTTAATAAAAGCTGCAATCTAATGAGTTATTGCTTATGGGGTTTTTTGCTTTGGAATAGCACATTTTTGAAAAGAAGGATTCTCTATGGATGGAAATGGTCTGTTATGGTGATTCAGAGTGTATTTGAACATTCAAAGCACTTTCCTTCTATTGTTTATGCAGGATGTTTATCAGATTTTTACACCGTTCTAAAGAGAGTATTGTGCATGGCCATTCACACCTACTTTATGAAAAATAGGTGCAGTACAACTCATATGGCCAAGATATTTTTGGGATCTTCAAGGCTATGTGGAGGATTGGAGGGAGAGGCTGATGCATATAGTCATTTTGCAGGGGACATACCTGTGACTAAATGGTTGGGTTGTATTGTATTCTCTGCCAACAACATTGATTGCTGCTCAACTAGAGCTGTTCAAATTGATTTATTCTGAATGAAAACCCAGCAAATCCTAATACAATGATAATCTTTGAGACTCAGGAAAGAAAAGTTTCTTGCACATCCAGGCCCTCTTATACCTTTTTGGGGGGGGGGGGGGGGGGAGGGCAGGGAGGGTAAAATTGCAAGAGTCAGCTGCTGTGGTAATCCCTCTGCTCAGCACCAAACACTTTCCTGAGTGGAAATATTGCCACTAGGGCTGGCAGAACATTTGCTATCAAAACTGTTTTTTCCATGGTAAATTGGGTTTTTGACCGGACACAATTTTTCACGAAAAGCATCTGCTTTCTGTGGGATAATTGAGTTTGTAATAATAATAAAAAAAGGTCCAAGAACCAAAAACTTTCCATTGTAAGCCAAAAACTGAACTTTCAGTTTTCAGCAGAAAACTGTTTTGTTTTGTTTTTTTGTTTTTTTTCTTTTTTCTTTCTCTTTATGGAAAAGTTGAAACTTTCCATTGGGGTGGAGTGGGAGGAACCAAATTCCATTTTCTGAACAGCTCTACTCTGAGGTATCCACGAGAGAGAGGACAAAATGTGGGGTTAGAGCTATCTTGGTTCTAGCAGGCCTTCATCCACAAAAATAGAGAAGCTTAGTAAAATGAAGAATAAGCTCTTGACAGGATTCCTTGATAGCCTACAGCCTGTTTTGAGGGGAAGGAATCCAGACCACTCCACCACCACACAAATTTTGAGTTTCAAATCCACCTTTTTACTTCTGGCCACATTTCTCCCTCTCCATTGTCTTTCTCTCCTTTCTCTCCCACCTTTCAACAGTGGGTTCATTTATGAACACAGCATCATTTGTGTAAACCAGTTCAATGCTCAGCTCATCCAAATATAGGTAAACTTCTGAAATTTTAAAATGTTCTTTTAGACATGTCCAAGGGCATTATTCTCAACCTTCCTGACAGCATCAGAGAAGCTTTGTTTTTCTAGCTGTCTTGTGACAGCCACATCAAAAGATCATTGTCAGTACTGCGGAGAAGTAATAGAGAGATGCAGTTTTGAGACGCGCATTCTTACCCCAGGGCTGCTTTCTTCCCTTCTCTTTATTTTCATAATTGACTGGAATCCATTTGTTTTCAGATGAAATTAAGGAAGAGTGGCAAATACATTCGCTTCTTATCTTTTGTCTGTCTCCCTTCTGTGACACTTCGGTCTTACTGCTGTGCTGCTTCATTTTATTTCTGCTGTGAAATATGCTTAGGTTTTTCCAGGACTCCAAAGTACGGGCTATTTGTTCTGGCATTTACTCGGTGCCGCCATATGCTGCGGAAACCTGAACGTTGTTATTTGCAGATGACATGGAAATGTGTTGGGCTCTCTTCAAGGACACCTGGCTGGTGTCCACTTTGTGCTGTTTTAATGTTCAGGCCAGTTCAACGCTGCTGATCTCAAAACTTAGGGTAAGTCAATATTTCAGTCATAGAGTGTGATTGCAGCTTGCAAAGACATACCTGAGCTAACTTTAATCTAGCTAGCTTGAGTACCGGAGCAGTGAAACCAAGGCAGCATGGTTCAGTGCTGGCTGTACAGGCTTCCTGGAACTCTGAGTAATTACTGGGCTGCAGCTTTGCTGCTTTTGGTACCCGAACCAGCTAGATGAAAACTAACTCAGATATATCTACAGGAGCTGTGATTGTCTTGTAGACACACCCTCGGACCATGGTTGGAATCGGGTGGTAAGTAAAACAGTGCAAACACTTTCCTATTGAAATTTAAATTGACACATGTTGATATTACTTAGGTGTTTACAACACATCCATCATTGTGGCATTGGTGACCTGTGGGATGCAAAACATTCTGGCTTGTTGCTTCTCACAACTGCAAATAGCCATTTCTACTTAGGGAAAAGGGAAGTAAGTTTCTGTCCTGTATCATCAAAGGGTATGTTGGAAGAAACTAAAAAAAACCCCAACAAACCCTTTATATGGGGTCCTGATCATGGACCGAAAATCTGACTACCGGGATGGTGCATAATATACATATGTTTTCGTTAAAGTTATTGGGCTCAATTCAGCAAAAACTGGATGAAATTCTATGGCCTGTGATATACAAGAGGTCAGATTAGATGATTTAATGGTCTCTTCTGGGCTTAAAATATACAAATCTATAATATCCTTTCAAACAATGCTGTGTCTGGGTAGGACTGCAGGACCAAGACTCTCTTTTTCGTTCATACTCCTCATAGTTTGGGCCTCACACAGTTTTCCCGTATGCAAGAGGAGATTGCATGCAAAACTGTGCTTTTGCATGTACATGCCCACATTCTCCAAAGGAACAGAGCAGAGTGTTTTTGTGTGAGAGCTGCCAGCTAATGATTACACTACTGGAGTGGACAAGAAACTGCCTGCAGCTTCCTGGCATCTGGTTCTTCCTTCTCCTTGATTCATAGCTCAACATTCTGGGCTTCAGAAATCTAGACTTTTGCTTGGCTATGTGGCCAAAGATACTCTCTAGTCAGCAGTGCCACAGTGAAATAAGGAAAGGGCAAACTAAATATTGCTGTTAGCTTTCACCTTAAATGCAAACCAAACCTGGTACAGGAAAGTTTGGCCAAGTTCTTCTGACTTATTTTCCTTGATTCTTTTTGTTCCCTAGCTCTGTGCACAAGTGGAAGTGTCAGCATGTCTCAAACAAGGCTGTTAGAGTATTTCTGACCCAGTTTTTGCAGATCCAGGACATTCAGATCTATTTGGAGAAGGCGCAAATAAACAATCACATGACTGGGCACATGTCTGAGTTGAGCTGTCTCAAATCTCAGAGGATCATTCATTAACTGAGACACGCTCTCTTGCTGAAATCACATTTGCCCTTGGTTCCCTTTCTTTATAGACAAAGTATTGGAATATTTATTGGAACCAGCAAATTCCACCTTCAGGTTTTAAAGTCAGAGCAGAAGGCCCTGTTTCTTCTCCCAAGTGCTTCAATCATCCTGAGCGAACTCGGTGAAAGTGAGAGTTGACATATCTTTAGAGAAGCCTTTGTATGAAATGCATTCTGCTCCCAATCAAATACTGAAGGGTACAGCAACACAACAAACTGCAAAGGAAACCATTTGAGGTGCTAGAGAGGCTCTAACCGGCAGAATGCAAAAAAACAAACAAACATACAACCCACCCTGAGGATGAAAGATCAGGTTATGGTGATGGTGATGAGGTAACGGAGCAAAGATCAAGTGTGAAATCCTGACCTTTCTTACGGGGGAGTTCAGGAGCTTCTAAGCCCCTTCCTTCTGTGTATGAGGGCATAGTACCAACCCGACTGACCTTTGAGGATGGTGCAGCTAGCATGGAAAGAGATGTAGAGAGAGGCTGAGAACAAGAGCCGATTTTTGAACTCATGAAGTCAGTCCATAGCTGCTGAAGGGAGGTGGAGAGTTTATGTAAATGAGTTCTCCTGCTGCCCTCCTCCCTCAATGACTAGTTCTTGCTCTTGTCTCTCTCTCTCCTTCACAGAAAAGTCATAGGAGACTGCAGTCTTGGGCCTACATTAACCCTCCATAATGCTGCTGTGGGGGTGGGACCAGAGGAGACTGTGAATGAGTGTGGGAGGGAGCAATGATTGCCTAAAAGTCGGGAACGTCAGGGAATCTAAGAATTATGCAATTGACTGATTGTCCTGGGGGATTCTTCAACTTCCAACAGGCTTTGTCCTCCTGGGCAGAGGAGCTTTGTTGTGGAGTGCCTCAGCTGTCCTCACCTCTGCTTCCCCCATGCTGGCAGAGAGAGGGAAGAGCTATAGCTTCCATCTCGTGGATTAGAAGCAGGGCTCAATAGCTGTTTGGCTGTTGCTGTGGAGATCATTCTTCCTTCAGGACTTAACTTCCAGTGCCTGCAAAGCTCAGCTGCACCATGGAGATCATGGAAGCTCAGTACAGCAGAGAGGCTGGCTCAGAGGCTGGCCCGCAAATGCAATTTCAAAAGTGCCCACTGCAGTCACTTGGGGAGCTGGGGATTAAGAATACCCATCTTAAAATATTGCAGGTATATGATAAACCACCAAAAACTGTTCGCCTGTGAAACAAATTGTTTGGGAATCTAACCCCCCAAAGTGTAATGAGGAAATGACACAAATATGGGGACAATAGTAATCATGCTAGCAATACCCTGTGGTTTGTGTGATGGTGGGAATAAGGGCAAATATAAGGTGTCCTTTTATAGGTAGAAGGAGGGATGTGTAGGGATCTATTCCATCGATTTGAGCTATGGCTCTCTATCCCCAAATCCCTCTTAGATTTGACGTTTATATTGTTTGTATTTCAGTAGCACCTAGGAACTTCAGTCATGGACAAGTACCCCATTGTGCTAGGTTCTATACAAACACAGAACAAAAAGATGGCCTCTGCCCAAAACTCTCATAATCTATATATAGTAAAATGGCCAATTAGCATACTCTTGTTTTTGTCTGATCTCCAGGTCCGAGGATTCAGAAAAGGGGGATGGGCTTAAGCAGCGTGTGTTGTACCTCTTCCTGCTTCCATAAGCAGATGTGCATGCCTGTTTGTTCTGCCTGGGGAAGACTGTTCCTGGATTGTTCCTCTGTGCATGGCGTCTTTTAACCTACATACTGAACAATGAAAGCCCTTTATCCTCTTTACTAAAGAGACCTGCAGGATCTGGACCTGTAGACCTTCTGCTTCTTATAAGGACAGAGTAGCTCCTGTTAGCTTTGAAGTTAGGGAAGTCAGGGACCCCACCCCAGCACTGCAAAACCAGTGCCAATATCCATCACCGTAGCATCTAAGTCTGCTAGAGGCACTGCGGCCTCTTAGGCTTGGGGAAGATAGTTATGCAATCCTTGTTTAATTCGAACTCCTCAGCCTACCTTCCTGGGGGTTGCACTTGCTCACTAGACTCTCACAACTGGAGATATGCAGAGGCCACCTCAGAGAAAGAGAGGTTACTCACCAGTAGCTGTATTAATTCAGGAGTGTTGCTAATGCATATTCATACTACCCCCTCCTTTCATCATGTCCGCTCCAAATATTGAGTGCAACCTGAGGGCATTCCTGCAGCCCCCACAGACCCTGCTTTCCATGCGTTTTTCAGAGATCTGTGGTCTTTGGCAGGCATCCCACAAGTGAGTAACACTGTGAGGTAACACGTTCAAAGAACTGTAGTCATTGAGGAGCAACCTTTCTTTGCTGAATTTTTGACCCACATTTTGAACCCAGAACATTTTTTTACCTTTTGAAAAAGTTCTAGAGCCTTTTATATTAATACAAAACCAGAGTTTTCTGCCATTCCCGAGGAAATATAATTAGCACAATACTACAAGAAAGGTTCGCCTCATGCTATTTCTAACCAACCCAATATGTGCTGGGGATCTCTCAGTGAAATCTGTTCTCATGAGATTTCTAGCATAATTTCTACACCAAAGGGATTCAGATGAATCCATAGAAAAGCTGAACCTTGTGAGGTTCTTCCATCACTAGTTGATATCTGAATCTGGAGCAGAGCAATTGAGTTACTAGAGCACACACCATTAACAAACGGGATTTCTGCTTAGAACTCCCTCCCCTATGCAAATGTATCTGGAATATTTGATTTGCATGATCTTTCAAACATAGATAATGAGTGGTGGAATAAAGTTATTTAGAAAGATGTTCATATGTCTAAATGCCAGTGTATAATATTTGGTTGTTCCCATACTGCAGCTAAATTTGGATTATTATTTTTTTAAGCCTGACATAAAAAAACAAGGCTCTACATTTAGAGAGGCTAAAATTAATGCATGAATAACCTTGTGGTCTTGAGAATGAAGATATTCTATTTGCAAACTCTTCATGCTACAGAGCTAGGAGTCTGTCTTAGCAAAAATACAAAACTAAAAGAGTAACTCCTGACCTTTTCCCAAGTTAAAGGTCAAATAATCTTGGCTCAATACTATTAAGAATAAATGTGTATTAAAAACAAAAACTTGCCATGAAGCTGAAATGGTAACATTTTACCTATGCAGAAACAAATCATAATTTATTTTTAATAACATGATATGGATAGAATTAAATGATCTTAGCATGTTTTATTAAAAATAGATCAGATCAGAGATGGATATGGAGACTATCTATCTAATCTATATCAATAGATAATTCAGTGCAAGTAGATGAGTTTCTGAGAAGGTGAAAACAGAAGTGGAGTGAAACTAAAAATATCAGATCCACTCTGGGATTATATATTGGGTAACATGAAACCATCTGGACTGTGTCTCTAATCAAAATACATCTTTGCTGTCGGGTGAATCTGGTACATAACTGGAGAATTAATGTCTGAATTCTGTTTGTTTTATTAATTTTTTTCTCCCATTTTAACAGTTGAATAAAACAACTATAAGTCCTCTTTTCTGCGTATTGGTTACTGTGTACTTCTGGCCATTTGGTGGCTTCCTGTTTTCCTCAGTTACATACAGCTACTGCAGTAATACAATATATAGTCACGGATATTATAGTGATTTACTGAAAGGGTACTGCAGGGGAACAGGAAACTTGGATGGCCAGTGTTGCACTTCCATCACAGGCATTACTGCCAAATAATTAACCTTGCTGTTTGTTTAGCATCCTCAAAATATTTCATTACTGATGCAGTCAATTATCTTCTGGTAATAGCTGCTACAGAAGGTAGAATTGCTTAATTAAAATTATTTAGACCAAGGAGGCAATCTGATTGGGTAACGAATATTGGAAAGGAGTAGATTAATCTCTTAGCTACATGCCTCATCTGAAGCTTATATTTAGCATTTCAAAATGCCAAATTCAGCTTTTTCCCCCCAGCAAAAATAACACTGATAATTATATAATAAATATCCACCTACACTCCTCCTTATATTTCCGTCCACAATAACATCTTTGTGCAAGGCATCTGCAGTGGGAGGAGGAGGAAGTCATATGTAGAGGCTTGAAGGCTGAGTAGAAATGGGTCCACTGCATAGAAGAAAATGTATTGAAAAGAAAGGGATGATTATTTTTTGAGACATCCGCCCACACCTTGACAGGTGCATGTGAAGTATCTGCTCCAAAGATCATTGACCTTCCCTGAGAAAATAAATTCCGTTCCCCACTTGATAAATTTTCATCACACAACCTTCCTTTTAGTTGTAGTTAGGTCATCAGAGAACTAGAGATGGACCTCAATTTGAAAATTTGGATTTAGATCTGACTTTCTTCAAAGTTCGGGGCCATTTGGATTTGGGGTTTTGTGGGGTCCATCTCATTTTATGGTAATGTTCATAGATGAAGGGTAACATTTTCAAAAATGCATTTGTGATTTAGGAGCTTCAGTCCCATTTTCAAAAGTGGCTTAGGCAATGAGCGACTACGTGCCAGATTTTCAAAGGTATTTAGGCATTTTAAGGTGTTGATAGAAGCCTAGTGGGTTTTTCAAAAGCACCTAAGCAGGTTAGGTGCTTAACTCCCTAACCTGCTTTAGGTACTTTTGAAAATCCCACTAGGGCCTTGTCTACACTACGGGGGTAAGTCGACCTAAGTTACACAACTCCAGCTACATGAATAACGTTGGTAAGATCAACTTACTGTGGTGTCTACATCGCGCTGTGCCAACAGGAGACACTCTTCCATCAACTTACCTTACGCTTCTCGTTCCAGTGGAGTAGCGGAGTCGACAGGAGAGCGATCTGGGGTCGATTTAGCAGGTCTTCACTAGACCCACTAAATCGAGCCCTGGTGCGTCGATTGCTGCAACGTCAATCTCCAGTAAGTGTAGACATGCCCTAGGCTTCTATCTACATCTTAAGGTGCCTAAATACCTTTGAAAATCTGTCTCTATTATCACTCTTGAAAAGGATGTTAAGTCACATAAGCCTTTTTGAAACGTTTACCTAAACTGCATAAGATGCTCTTGAGAGAGAAAATTGATTTCTTGAGTGAGAGGGTCTGGTACTGTGAGCACAGAACCAGAAGCCAGAAACTAATGGAGTGAAATCCTGCTGCTAACGAAGTCAGTATTGATGCTCCCATTGATTTCAGTGGGGCCAGGATTGCACCCATGATTTCTAATACTGTCATTGATGCTCTAGGGCCTTGGACAAGTCACTAAGGTCCATATTCTTGCCCTGCCTTTCGTTCTCTCCAAACCATGTAAGACATAGGAGAGTTTAGTCTAAAACATCTTTGTTTCTGTTTCCCCAAATTGTACATCAGAGTATTTACAACTGTGTTCACTTCTGGTAACCTCTATTTCTTGGCAGATGGTCCCTCAATGGCTGTTAGCTAAGATGGTCAGAGATGCAACCTCTGGACACCAGGGGTGCTCAACCCCCTGCTCCATCCCAGGCCCTGCCCCCACTCCACCCCTTCTCCCAAGCCCCAATCCTGTCTCTTCCCACCCTCGCCCTGCCTTTTCTTGCCCAGTCCCACCCCATCTTGCTCCCCCCAGTGCCTTTTACACACCGCGGAACAGCTGATCGCGGCAGGTGGGAGGCACTGTTGCGGGGGAGGAGCTGATTGGCGGAGCTGGGGGGATATGGCTGCCGATGGGTGCTAAGCACCCACTAATTTTTTACAGTGGTGCTCCAGGACTGGAGCACCCATGGACTTGGTGTCTATGGCTGCAACCCCATGCTCTGAGCCCTGGTCTACACTACAGGGTTAGGTTGAATTTAGCCATGTTAGGTGGATTTAAAAATGACTGTGTCCACACAACCAACCCCATTCCGTCGACCTAAAGGGCTTTTAAAATCGACTTCTGTGCTCCTCGCCAGTGAGAGATTAGCGCTAAAATTGACTTTGCTGCGAATTTGGGGTAGTGTGGATGCAAATCAATGGGATTGGCCTCCGGGAGCTATCCCAGAGTGCTCCGTTGTGACCCCTCTGGACAGCACTTTGAACTCCGATGCACTAGCCAGGTACACAGGAAAAGCCCCAGGAACTTTTGAATTTCATTTCTTGTTTGGTCAGCATGGCGAGCTCAGCAGCACAGGTGACCATACAGTCCCCCCAGAATCGTAGAGCGTAGAATGTTTCTATGCTTCCCCCTATCATCTCCGTCCCTGAGGTTATCACAGATTAGAAGGTGAAAAAACCGCTCTCGCGATGACATGTTTTCTGAGCTCATGCAGTCCTTCCACACTGATAGGGCACAGCTTAATGCATGGAGGCATTCAGTGGCAAAGGCCAGGAAAGAATTCAGTGAGCGCGAAGAGCGGAGGGAGGACGTGATGTTGAGGCTAATGGGGGAGCAAACAGACATGATGAAGCATCTGTTGGAGCTGCAGGAAAGCCACCAAGGGCACAGACCCCCTCTGCATCCACTGTATAACCGCCTCCCCTCCTCCCCATGTTCCATAGCCTCCTCACCCAGATGCCCAAGAACACAGGGGGGGAGACTCCGGACACCCAGCCACTCCACGCCAGAGGATGGCCCAAGCAGCAGAAGGCTGTGATTCAAACAGTTTGATTTTTAGTGTGACTACAATATGCAATGTGGCTTTGTCCTTCCCTCCTCTCCCCCCCAGGCTACCTTGTCCGTTAGCTCATTTTTTTTTAATTAATAAAGAATGCATGGTTTCAAAATAATAGTTACTTTATTTCGAAGGAGGGTGGTTGGCTTATAGGGAATTAAAATCAACTAAGGGGGCAGGTTTGCATCAAGGAGAAACGCACACAACTGTCACACCGAAGCCTGGCCAGTTATGAAACTGGTTTTCAAAGCCTCTCTGCTCTGCTGTGCTCTTCTAATCGCCCTGGTGTCTGGTGCGAAACGATTGTCTGCCGTTGCTTGCACGGAGGGAGGGGCCACTGACCCGACATGTACCCAAAACCATCTGCAACAATGTTTTTGCCCCAACAGGCATTGCGAGCTTAATCCAGAATTCCAATGGGTGGCCGAGACTGCGGGAACTGTGGGATAGCTACCCACAGTGCACCGCTTCGTAAGTCGATGCTAGCCACGGTAGTGAGGATGCACTCCGCCGACTTAATGCACCTAGTGTGGACATACGCATTTGACTGTATAAAATCAATTTCTAAAAATCGATTTCTGTAAAATTGACCTAATTTCATAGTGTAGACATACCCTGAATGTCCCTAGCCTCTGTTTGCCAGCAGCTGGGAGAAGAAGACATAGGATAGATCACTTGATGATTGCCTGTTCTGTTCATTCCCTCTGAAGCACCTGGCATTGGCCACCGTCAGAAGACAGAATACTGGTCTAGATGGACCAGTGATCTGAGCCAGTATGGCTGTTCTTATGTCAAACAGAATACAACAGGAATAATATTGAGGTCAGTCAGGTGCTCTTATTGTACCGTTTCCCATAATACTAGAACAAGCAAACAGCTAATTAAACTAAAGATACTACTGCTTTACTCAACATGTAATTCATCTGTGAAACTCACATCTCCTAGATATTAGCAAGACAAAGAGCTTAGCAGGATTCAATAAAGAACTAAGTATTTATAGCAATATTATAACTGGATTATTCTTACTAGCTAGGATAAATTATAATAGATAGAAAAAGTCATTTCTGGAGACAAGACCTGTTGCCAGCTGTCATGATTTTATTGTGGGACTTGCAACATTTGATGTGTTAAATTCAGCCCCGGCTGCTACAATCATCTGAGGGTCTCTGCATTCATTTTTTGAAAAAAGTAGTTTCTAGTCCTCCTGGTTGCAAAGCTTAAAAATGGAACATGAGTGCATGTATAAGGCTCAGAAAACAGAAGATAAAAATATATTTTTTTAAAATGTCATGGTTTTTAAGCCAGTCTTATAACATTTTGAATTTTAGGGGAGATGCCAATACTGTACAAGCCAAACACTAACTGCATGGGGTTAGGGGAAAAAAATCCTGTCTGCTGATTTGTATAATTGCCAATTGGCCCTGATTCCGTATTGTATTGACTTCAAGGTTCAGGTAATCACCTACAAACTACTAAATGGAACAGGCACAAGTGCAAGATCTCCATCCTTCATTGCAGCTAGCAGAGCCTGAGGAAGGTGAAGGAAGGGACTTTCCAACCACACACCCAAAGCCTCCCCCAGTGATCCAGAAAAAGAATATCCTACCCAGCTCCAAGTCATGTTGAATACTTCATGAAAGCATTTCCAAATAAGTGGAGCATAAGAAAAACCAGGATACTTGCTCAAGATTAGATGATAATTAAACCAAAAGACTAGGATGGAAAATGGACTGTCCATTCTTAGGCAGACTTTTTTTTTTCTTTTACTCCATGTGCAGTATGTAGAAACTACAGTCAGGGGGACTTTAGAAATGCTGGTTGACAAATGTGTTTAGATTAGACTAGGACAAGGCAGCATTTGTTCGAAGCAATAAAATGACATTACTTTAAAAAAAAAATCTACCTAAAACTTTAGCACTTTTATGGCTAGGCTCCAAGTTTGCTTCTGCCTTGATGTATACAGTGCATTGGCAACTTCCAAGAGCACTACCAACCTCCAAGAGCAAATAGATGCTAGTACCACTTTAAATAGGCTCTTGTCATTCAGTGACGGATTTGCAACCAAGTGCCCTTAAATGTCTCCCGTCCCCCAATACAATCAACTCAAAATAGAAGCTCAAAAGGTGGAAAGTACAAATGGATTCAAGTATGTGTTAAATCCACAATTACTGTATGGGAAACAATAAAGGGAGAAAAAATAGAAGGCACTTCAAATCTTATTTCCTCCCAAAAGAGAGTGTAATCAAGGTATAATGAGCATTGAAATTAATAAATTAAAAATAAATGTCCATAAGAGAGAGGAAAAAATGTGTTAATCAGTGGGTAATTATATTTTCAGCATTGTAAATTAATTCCCAAAATGAATCCCTTTCCAGCCTATTCACGCCATTATCTATTTTCTTCCTAATTTTTAATCTAATGATTAGTGTTTCTGAATTCAATATGTAATAATAATATTTTTAAAACCCTGTGTATTTATTAAAAGATAAAAAGAGGGTTGTCAAGTGCATGTTGATGATATTTTGTCCTCTTCAATCCATGAAGAAAAGAGCAGAAATGTCCCTTTATAATGAAGCTGTCTTTTTAGGTTGTATGTTTATTTTTTGGCCTGAGCTTTGTGGCATTAGTCATCTTTTCACTAACGGAAGCAATCCTCAGTTGTCTTCCTAAATGCCACTAAACTGCATTTTGCAGCAAAACTAATCTCTTCCAACTGCTCCATTTCCCCCCTAAATCCCAAATATTGTGAGGCTTGGAGGCTGCTTGAAAAGTTTTTGTCTTATCCTGTTTCATGTTGCTTATGCCTTCAGCACCTGCTTCTCCTCCCCTGAAGTAAATGACAACTTTGCCACTAATTTGGGGAGTAGGATTGGGCCTTAGGACCTGATCCTGTAAAGACATAAGTAACTTGGTGCATGTGAATTAGACTAATAGAATTTCACAGGCACAAAATTGTGCCTGGTGCTTAAGTCTTTGTGGGCTAGAGGCATAAGCTTGTAAGCCATTTTAGCCTGGGAACTATCAATATCTTGGCACTATTTGCCTACTGTAGAGTGCTGTGTGCATTTGTGGCTTTGTATAAATAATTGATAATAAGAAGCAGTCTTGGGTAATGTTTCAGACCCTTGTAACATTGGGATCTCTACTTCCTAGGACTGCTAGAGAGCCTCTCTCAAGCCTTCCTGAGTTTCTACTGTATTTTCTGCCTAAAAGGCAATGTGTGGTGCTTGCCTGTGGGCAGATGTTAGATTTCCTGGATGTGAGGGGGAAAAAAAAACAGCCAATGATGGCAGTGAGGGTCTTCTGTTCCTGCCCCAGCGTGGTACTAGATTGATTCTATGTTGCCTCGAGGGGTTATATTTCTAGTTATAAGCCTTTTACAGCTCAAAACCTTTCCCTATGAAGTCCAAACAAGCAGGACATATTTTAACCCTGTGCTTCCCAGATTCCTTCTTTTCTCCAGGTGGCTAGGAATAAAATCTAACAGTTATGAAGAAAGTCTGTTCTCTCCCCCGCCTCTCTATCCTGTCCTCACAGTTTGCAAAATCAGTTTCATGTAGCAGTGTTCATTGCAGCCAATAGTCGTGTAATGAATGAGGAAAGAAGCACAGGCACTATTGAATGGCGAAACAGCTGGGGATTTGTAACCAATAATGAAATATCACAGGCAAAGGATCTTTTCAGTGAGGCAGACTGACAGTGGTGTCTTTGAAGAAGCCAATTTGGATCTCGTGGATGGTTCAGCTGGGTTTATGGGAGAGACAGGAAGGCAAACAAGTTTTACTGGACCTCTCGCTTCTGTCTAATTGGTATTCAGAGAGCCACTCATGCAGCCTGTGCATATTGCTGTTGCTTTTGGAGAATGGAATCCTTGTTTCAGCTTTATAGGTTGCAGAGAAGGGGGAATAAATATGGTAGATAAAGGCAGGGCCTGACTAATGCATAGGCAAACTTGGTATGTGCTTACAGCCCAAATATTGGTGGTGGTGATGGGGGAATATTTGTTGTTGGAAGGTTGTTTTTTCGTTTGTCTTTAACAGTACAGATTTTCATGCAAACTGAAAGATGTTCTCTTGAGTGAGTTGCGTTGCGATTTGGCACATGGGTTGCAACACCACTAAAGTAAGTGAAGTTTTTTCAATTTGCATACATATCCGCACCAGTGGAAGAGTGAGCAGAGATAATCCTCACACATTACTGAGACTTATTTTTGCCATTTCCAACAGAGCCAAAGAGAGTGAAGGACACTGAATAAAGAAATCGCTTCCTTCTCCAATGAGGTAGGGGCCCAGAAGTGTAGATTTGCCCAATATGTTAATCCGGCTCTAGTTAAAAAAGGGAATTAGGGAAATTACTGCTTAACCAGAAAGCCATGTAAAGGAGAACCCATATTTTGAAGCCAGTGCTTTCTCCTTCCGGTGAATTATAAATAAAACCAGAAGGAGGAATAAGTCCCATCTAACTGCAAAAATCACTTTTACCCTTTGAAATTAGAAACGTAGTTATACATTTCCTGTACACTTCTCTCTGTGTAGGTAAATATGCTAAGCCTCAGTGAAAATCTACATTTTAAAAATATTTTGAAAAGAAATACAGAGTAAGGACTTGTTTTAGGCGCTGGACATGCCAGCTCTCCAGGGCTGAGCCAAGACACAAGTCATGAGAACCATTTTTCTGCTAATATCTGCTAATGATACATGTATACAATTTACTCTCAGGTGTTTCTCAGTTCTGTTTGAATTGAGGACTAAACTAGATTGCAAAAGATGTCCAGCTGTAGCATAGCAAATGATGTAACATGCTGGTGGTGTGTGCAGGGTAACAACAAAGGAAAATTGGGACAGAGAGAACTTTATAATTTCCCTACAATTGATCTGCTGTCAGCTTGCAACACTACAAATGGAGTTGCTGCCTATAAGGAAAGAGTGTTCAGACAATCCCTGTAGAAAGACAACTGATAAACTGCCTGACTCAAGGCTGAGTAACCACAGTCTCATTGATTACAGGTGGAAAGCTGGTTTATCTCCTAAAAGTAGGCATGTGTTCCTTGTTCTCCAAATTTCCAGAGGATTCAGATCCTGGGTTCCAGTTTGAGGCTGTCTTTAATTTTTGGCTACTCTTCAGTCTACTCTTTGTCTTATATCTTTTAATGACAGTTTCAAGGCTTATAAAGCTTCAACTATTTAATACTCCAATTTTCAGCTACGTTATTTGAAAGAGTTACAAATTTGGGGAAAAATAATGAAAGACTTCTTGCCAAATTCTGACAGTTTTCAGCGGTAGCTGTGTTAGTCTGTATCAGCAAAAAAAAAGAGGAGTCTTTGTGACACCTTAGAGACTAACAAATTTATTTGGACATAAGCTTTCGTGGGCTAGAACCCACTTATCAGATATATGAAGTAAAAAATACAGTCTTTATTTATTTTATTTATTTATGTATTTATTCTACCATCAGATTAGGCCTGAATAAAGACTCGGAGTGGCTGGGACATTACAAAACCTAAACTTAAGTTCCCCAATACTAATTTCTCCCTACTGTTACTCACATCTTCTTGTCAACTGTCTGTAATGGGCCACTCTCTTACGACTTCAAAAGTTACTTTTCCTCCCTTGGCATCATGCTGTTAATTGATTTATCTCATTAGACTGACCTAACACTTGGTAAAGCAACCCTTATCCTATCATGTATTTATACATGCTCCTGTATTTTTTTTTACTTCATACATTGGATGAAGTGGGTTCTAGCCCATGAAAGCTTATGCCCAAATAAATTTGTTATTCTCTAAGGTGCCACAAAGACTCCTCATTTTTTTTGCCAAATTCTGAACATCTGAGTTACATGACTATTCTCACTGGCAGTCGTGGGTCCTAGGCAAGTTGTTTCCCAAAATTAATCTTTTCCCAAAATTAATCTTTTAAATGATAAAGTGGATTAGAGTCTAATGGTAATTCAAGCTTTCATAGACTGATTCTGAAGAGATTATAATTTGTCTCAGTAGATTCTATATTTGAAACTGATCATATTTTTATGGCAGAAGTCACCAAAAGGCACTGTTACACGTAGTCTTGTAAGTTCCTTTTCTTATCAGGTGAAAAAGTTTTTAGTCCTAGAAGAAATGCTGTGGTGTTGGTTTTCTAATACAGTTTCTCTGAGAGTACTGTTGCAAGTAGCAAGGAAGTTTGCTATCTGCTTTAATCTCTCTAACTAGAGACAATTCTTGAGTTGTTCCTGGGAACTGGACTTTGTTGAATGGGATAAGATCCCTGAAAGAGGGGCTTTGCCTTCTTGCTGTTTGTGACCACCTCTGTTACAGGCCTGGTGGATGTGAGTAAATAAGCAGGTTACATTAAAACTGTAGCAGACTCTGTAGTCACTGACTTCTCCTTTAATGGGAGCCTATCTGCTACCTCTTGGCAAAGGGGTGATGGTATCATGTATCATTTCAGTCAGTGATGTAAATATAATATCGGACTGAAATTGCATTGGCTCAAAACTGTCATATCTGCCTCTAAAGAGACAAGGTAGGTGAAGTAATATCTTTTATTAGGCCACCTTCTGTCTGTGAGAGAGACCACCATAAATTGGTCCAATAAAAGATATTACCTCACCCACCTTGTCTCTTTAATATCCCTGGGAGTGATACGGCTTCAACAACACTGAATATTTGCTTCTGTTTGAGTATAGCTTGCCTCTTGCTTTACCTTGTACAACGTCTTTGCAAAAAGCTATTTTGGGGGGCATGGGGTGGGGGTAGGTAATCATGCTGACTGATGTGTGTTCCATTCATGGCATGTCCTAGACTCAGCTTTATTTAATAACATTCATTGGCCCTGAAGCCTCTTCATTTTTGAATTCAGAGACATGACATTAAAGTATCTTACTTTAAAATATTGATATAGGAAGTAATAATAGCCCATTTAAATTGTATCTCGCTTCATCAAAGCTCCCTGTTGACCAGTGCAAAAGGAATGTATTCGCATAAGGGTTTTTTTTTTAATAACTGCAAAGATATTCATATTACAAATTGCCTAATCTATAAAAAAGCAGTTAATTTTTAATGGGTTGATAAAAGCCTTTCAAAGTTGATCCATATTTCCATGTTGGAGGCAGATTTAAAGAGAAACAATTGTTTTATTAAGGACTCGCTGTTACAACTCCATAGTAGGGACTGAAAGAATAGTTGCAGTGTAAGCTGGATCTTGACCCCATTTTTCCACTTACACTTTTTGAAAACATTTTTGTCTGAAATTCCTTAGGCTACATCTACACTACCCGCCTAAATTGGCGGGTAGAAATCGCTCTCTTGGGGATTGAATTATCACGTCTCGTTGGGACGTGACATTCGATCGCCTAATCGACGCTTGTATTCCACCAGCGGAGGTAGGAGTAAGCGCCATCGATGGGGGAGCCGCGGAGGTCGATTTGCCGCCGTCCTCACAGCGGGGTAAGTTGGCTCCGATTCGCGTAGCTGAATTTGCGTATCTTAAATCGATCCCCCCCCCCCCCCCCGTAGTGAGGACGTAGCCTTAGAGTTGGAAAAGTCATCCAAGTTGTTGTTTACTGCTTCTACTATAGTAGTACATGTGTCCATTTTTAGTAGGCCAGTGGTGGGCAACCTGCAGCCCGTGGGCTACATTTGGCCCATCAGGGTAAGCTTATTGCGGGCCGCAAGACGTTTTGCTGACGATGATCATCTGCAGGCACAGCTCCCCGAAGCTCCCAGTGGCCAGGAATGCAGAAGAGAAGAGTGAGGGGAGATTTGATAGCAGCCTTCAACTACCTGAAGGGGGTTCCAAAGAGGATGGAGCTCGGCTGTTCTCAGTGGTGGCAGATAACAGAACAAGGAGTAATGGTTTCAAATTGCAGTGGGGGAGGCCTAGGTTGGATATTAGGAAACACTATTTCACTAGGAGGGTGGTGAAGCAATGGAATGGGTTACCTAGGGAGGTGGTGGAATCTCCATCCTTACAGGTTTTTAAGGCCTGGCTTGACAAAGCCCTGGCTGGGATGATTTAGTTGGTGTTGGTCCTGCTTTGAGCAGGGGGTTGGACTAGATGACCTCTTAAGGTCTCTTCCAACCCTGATCTTCTATGATTCTATTATTCTATGAATAGGAGTCAGAATTTTTTATTGGGAAAATTGAAAGAAAATATTTCATTTTGGGTTTGGTTCAACCCAAATCAATTTTTTGTTTTGTTTTTTGAACTGACCCCAAACAGTTTCAAATCAGTTCAACAAAACTTTAAATTGCATTTCACTATCAGTGCAGTGCCTTATGGGTCTTGCAGTTCAGGCCCCCATTCTCTCTTATGGGTGGGTTCTGTGTAGGACTACATCTCCCATAATGTAATTTGGCTTGCCCTGTGACTGAGCTGTGGGGTGCATCATGGGAGTCTCATGATTTTTGGGATCTGTAGTGGGGTATTTACCACGCTCCTGCCCTGAAGGGCTTGAAACCAGCCCTGAAAGAGGGCTGCAGCTCTAAGAGCTGGGCTGATTGGGGAAGTGGCTGCAGCTGGGCCACGCCACAATCAGGCTGCAGCTGGCCTGTATAAAAAGGCTGTGAGCCAGGAGCCCAAACAGTCTCTCTCTGTTTGTAGAGGGAGATGGGCCTGGCTGCAGGGAACTAAAGACAGAGTACCTGAATGGAGCAGCACTGGGGAAAGGCTGAGGAGCTCCAGCCTAGAAAGCCCCAGGCTGCAGCCTAGCAGAAGGCCAAGGGGTACTGGGGGTTGCAGAGGGCAGCCCAGGGGTAGGCCAAGGCAGCAGGTCCAAACCCAACCTTGCCACCTTGCCAGTGATGAGTAGGCTGATACTGCAGTCTGCCCCAGGGCGATGACTGGCAGTAGCCTTATACTGAGGTGAGGTGGGAATAGTGGGTGCGGGTTCCCCAGGGAGGGGAGACCCTAAGACTGAGGGGTTACTGCTGGCGGGGCAACACCCCAGGTAAAAGGGCACTGGGGTCCAGAGAGGGACATGAAGGACAGGTGGATCACTAACCTGCAGAGGGTGCTCCAACAGCTGGAATGAGCTAATTCCCTGGACGACCAGCAGGAGGCGCCACAGGGGTGAGTGCATTCCTCTACACGATCATTATGGGAAACTTGTGGCGTCAGGCTCCTGAACGACAACTCCAACAATATTCAGCTGCAGAATATAACAAGACAAATGTTGCGGTTCGTAAGATCTGTGATGTTCCACACAATTTTCTGATAAGCGTGACATGAAACCTGACCTTATCACGGGTGTTCTTGAGGTGTTGTTGAAAGTTCAAACTCCAGTCCAGTGTAATGCCAAGATACTTTGGATTAGCCTCGTGGCTGACGCTCTCACCACAGAACTGCACATCAGGTTTGGTATTAGCCATTTTATTGTTCTGATGAAAAGTGGTTACCATGCGGGGAGAAGGGGAGGAAGGGTTGAGTTAGGCCTAAGTTTCCAGCTTTGAAAATAATCAGCAATTGTGCCGCTAAGATCTCGGGTTAGGGTGCAACTGGTGTCTGAAGGCTTGTATGCTGAACAACTAGGGAAATGTCATCTGCTTGGATGAATTTCCTTCACTCCATCACTGGTATATCCGCGGTGTATAGATTAAAAAGTATTGGGGCCAGGACAGAGCCCTTAGGGATGCTGGAGTTAAGAGTTCTTGGTTTACTGATCTGGCCATTAAGGTGTACCTTAAAGCAAAGACCCCCAGTCATTGCCGCCAGAAGGTGGATCATTCGCCGAGAGTGAATGGCATGGGAGACCTTGAGGAGACGGCTCTGTCTCCAGACAGAGTCATGTGCTGAGGACAGATCAACAAGGATGATCCCTGTCTTCAACTTACATTGGAAACCTGCCTCAATGCAGTCGGTAAGTGAAGCTACTTGGTCACAGCAGTTCGTCTTCGGGCAAAATCCTGCCTATTTGCATCCCAGAACAATGAAATCCTCTGAGGAACTCTTAATGCTTAGGCAGCAATCTTCCTTGCATTACCTTGTAAATAAGTATTAATGTTGTCCTGAAGGGATCTTTAAGGATAGTTCATAATTTGCATTAAATGTTAGAATATATCATGTTGTACTTGCCTACTGGAGAGTTTGAGAAGTCTTCCCATTTTCTCTCTCTATTTACTGTCTGATTCTTCCTGTATTTTTTTATTATTATTGTTGTTTCTTTAATACTGATGTAGGATTTTGTGCTCGGTTATCCTTTTACTCTGATTTGTGGAGGTAACCTCCCAACACAATTAAAGCAACTGTAAATCAACATTATTAACCTCCTCAGATTTGCTTGGCACATTCACTCTTTGATGAAGCACTGTAGTACTCGTAATAGCCTGGCTTCGTATTCTGGAAGGTCATTTTAATGTTTTCTCACAATAGCTGAATTGCTTATTGAACTCCTACTTACTCTGAGTTTGTGAGTATTTCTGATGTTTGCTTCTGTGTGACCTAATTTTAAAAAAGGTAAACAAAATATATTTTAATATAGTTTGCTTTCTGGTCCTGACCCACTCAGTCCTGGGCCCCTCAACTCAACTGCCAAACACACTTCCAGTTAATACAAGTTTGTGTGACATGGACACTTCTCCCATGAGAAGTGGACTGGGCTCACTAAAATCTTCTGGTGGATTTGTACCTAAGGGGGGAAGGATCTGTGTAATCAATTACCAGTCTTTTGATCCACCCAATTCTTTTCTCATCATATTAAATGTTCTAAAATATCATTGCACCCATTAGTAATGGATTGATTTTCAGAGATGCAGATGCAGGGAACTCACGAAGGCCCTGATTCGGGAAAGCATCTCTTCAGGACAGCACTTAGACACATGCACAAATCCCGCTGAAGCATGTGCTTAAAGTTAATGTTTAACTTTAACGTTTAACAGTAACCATGTTTTGGAAGATTTAATGAAATGAGGAAAAATATGGGGTGGATCAGAAGACTGGTCATTGATTATACAGATCCTTCTACCCTCTAAGTCAGTTCAGCTGCATTCTGAATCTGAATTCTGGGCAAAGAAACCTGTTCAACTGGGTTTTTGAAGGTTGAGTGTATGCTTCCTAGATGATGATGATGTGGAAAGGAGTTTTTGTAGGTGGCTGGCTGATGGTGCTCCTGTTGACTTAATCATTTAATGCTGCTGAGATATAATATTATTGTTAGTGGTGTGCTAGGGCATTAAGAGCCTTGGATAAGTATCTTTTTATCTAATATTTAAATCTAAAAATAAATATATTCTGACCTGAATTGAGATGGACTCAAGATACTGCTTACGTTTTTCCCTGACTTGGAGGCCACAGTCACTGGGAGTTAGATGGTTAAATACATGCATAGTACCTTGAAAATGCACCTCTGAAGGATATGGGGCAGGGAACTAGCAATGTCCTTACTCACTTAAGGTTGTCACCTTCTGGACAAGAATAATCCCACCTGACCAGAGACTAATAAAACCTGAAAACAAAATCAATTTTATACCCCCTGTTATTGTGTTAGAGGATTGAAAATTTGCTTTTGCAATTGATTTGTTTTCCATTGCAAAACTAATTACTTCCAATGCAGTTCTTCCTCCACCTGCCTCCAGAGGGGAAACTGTATTGGCCGGGGTAACTCTTGTCCATTGTTCAGGCAGCTGCATCAATATTACTGTTGCTTCCTTGTTTGCGCTGGGTCTAAAAGATTCAAAGCTTTGGCAGAGAGTCCTCCATTGTTAGCAATGCCCCTGAATGCCTCGCTACTCCCAGGCACACAGTGTTCAGCAAAGCCAGACACACTAACGCTGTTGTAGGCAAAACAAGTCCATTGCTGCATGGCTGAACAACTTGTGCCTAGAAGTGTAGTTGTTAGTGCATTCTGACTTCCTCAAGGCTTTTCACAGATGCTGATTCAAGGAGTTGAATTTCCCAGAGATTTTGAATCTTAAATGCAGTGATATGTAAAGTTTTTTTTTTTAAATCATCAAAATGCAGAACATTTTCCCTCTTTTATTAATTTCCTTAGGACCCCCCCCCCACCCAAAATCATGTCATGGGAGCTGGGCGGATGTGCTGGGAAACCTTATTGCCTAGGTCTGTCAAGCTACACTACCGCCACACAATGCTTGTTAACCTTCTCTGTGGGGAAGAGAACCAGAAGATCAGTGAAGTAGTGAATCTTATGGCCCACCTCATCCTGAGACATGTATTTATCCGCTCATTTACACTGCTGCACGGGAGTCTCCATAGAAAAGGGCTCTGTGCACCTGTAACCCACTGGTGAGTGCATCTTACAGGTCCCTGTCAGTGCCTGATCTGCAGAGGATATGAATCTTTTGCACCTCCAGCTGGACAACCTTGGCTCTTTAGGTCGTGCTGTGGCAGCTCCTGGTTTTTAAGCTCTGGAGTGGCCCCTGTTCAGTCGCTGGTGTTTTGTACACCAGATCTTCTGCCATGGAACCCTCCACAGAAGCAAGACCTGTTCCTCACTGAATATGAAAGATGCAAGATTGACAGATCTGGAGAATAACATTTGATTTCCCACACATTTAAGAGTAGCAGAGGCAGTACAAGTTTCCCTTTGCATTGCCCTGAGAGTATTTAAGCCTCCATATACTCCACAGCAAGCTGAACCTTGATTATGCTGCTAGGCTCCTGGATTCTGCAGCAGACTGGGAATTCTGCAGCAGTTTCCCTTACAATAAAAAGTATTGGGTTTTAATAAATTAAATTTGAAACTCCATAACACAATCAGTGCATGTGCTGCTCTGTGTTACTTAATTTGTTGTTAAATTCAGTTTATTTTGCACTATCCTCTATTTTCAGTTTGCAACGTGCCAAAATTTTTTGTACTGTCAACACGTAACTGCATCACAGAAGTTCTCGGGCGTGAAACTGAAAGCATTCCGACACCTGGGGAGGCATAATAGGCTGTTTCACTGAAGGAGAGAGAATATAGAACAGGGATGAAGTAACATGTGAGGGAGAGGATAAACAGGAATGTTAAATTTTGCAGAGGTTGCTTAGGATTCAGCAATGGGCATAGTGTTAGCTGATCCAGTTGTAATGGCCTTATTGGTCTGTTTGTGGCCTACATATATTAGAGAATCCACTTACAGTCCACGGATGGTTTCTTCTGGAGGATATGAAGCCCTCCATTACTCTCATAGACTATACTATCCTAAGGATGTCCCAGTGCTTCTCTCTCTCTGCAATGTCCAGAATTGACTTGGACAACCATCACTGGTCCCTTCAGCCTGATAAATTTAAAAACATTTCCCTATTCCCAAGCTGAGGCAGTTCTTTCCATTTCGGAGAAATGTTTATATATCCTGAGTCAACTGGAGACCTCACCATCACATTTTAGCTTAAACTCAATAAGTACAATCAATGCCTTTTAATCCAAATTGTGTTTCTTTTTAACCAATGGCTTTAAATAGCTATTTACAGATAAAGATGCCTTTTTGTCACTTCTACCAACTTTGGTTCTTCACGACTTTTACAAATGTAGCATTATTTTTAAATACTTTAGAACTATAGGTCACAATATAACAGCATCTCTTGGAATTCCTTGGCTTTTCTCACTGTAAGGGACTGAATATCCTTTAAGAGATACCAAGCACCCACCACTCCCACTGCAGTCAATGGGAATTGAGAGCCATTGGCACCTCTCATAAAATGTTCAGTAAGTCATAGGTTTATGCCTTAAATTAAATCAGCATCAGATTAACTGGGAGATCTTTTTTTGTTTCCTTGGTTTGTGAGACTATTTCAGTGTTTCACAGTCTCCTCACTCAATGTGTTAATCAGGAAACCACAGCATGGAATTATCTCTAAATTCATAGCTGGATAAATGACTTACATGACTACCATTTTATTTATCTTTAGAGATAAGCTTGCTTAACACAGTGTTGTTTTGGGCATAGGTGCAGCTGGAGGATATAAGACTTCATTCGTCTCTTGGCTAAATGTTATAAACTTTGCATGGATCCTGACTAATGCCCCAAGCATTCTGTGTTTCCATACCTATGGACTTTATCTCATAATTGTGCTCCAGAATCTAAGCTTTCATTTTTAAAAATCTAGCCCTTACTGTTCTGAAGAAATCATGAAAATGTGAACTGTGGTATAGCATTACCTTCCTCAGTCTGCAGACAGCTGGAAACAAAAAGCTCAGAGATAAACTATCCCTTTAATCTCAACCAGTTATGTCATGTCTGAAACATGGCAAAAATAAAACTCAAATGTTTCCTCCTCCTACGCCCTCCGCACTACCATCTTTCTCAATCCTTCTGAACGACAATACTATTATCCTGCCTGGAATTTAGGCTCATGACCTAAGTATAGTTCTCGATTTGGACTTTTCTCTAGGTCCTTACATCCAGGCCATAACTAAGTCTTGCAGATTCTTTCTACAGAACATCTCTAAGACCTGGCTTTTCCTAACCATGCACACAGATACAACTTTGTCTGCAATGAAGTCTATAGCAGTTAGTGCAGAGACCACTGCCTATTATACTGACCAGTACAGTCTCATTGTTCCCTTGTATTCCCCCATCTATCTACGTCCATCTGTTGTCTCTTGCCTTATATATAGGTTGTAAACCTTTTGGTGCAGGGATCATATTTTTGTTCTGCCTTTGTACAGCACCTGGCACAATGGGGTCCTGTTTCTCCTAGGTGCTATGATAATACAAATGATTAATAATAATGAATATGTAAATTTCATAGGTCACTGCTGATCATTTTAGCAGGAAGATCGAGGAAGCGTACTTATTCCACAATCTCAAATGTCTTCCCGGGTCCAAATGCCACAACTGTTCCCTACCCAGCTGCCAAAACCTCCAGCTTCCCGTTGGTAATGTCCATGCAGTTATGCCTTGTCAATACAAAAATATCTGGTATATCAAAAACTGAAAAACTGGATCCAGCATAAAATTAATTGGACTTACTATCAAAATAAATAACACAGGGGTTACTGTAGTGGTTTTATTATTCAATTTCATATTTAAATCACTGAGAACCTACCCTTTTTAATTTAAATTAAGCTACCATTGAATTTCTGATGTGCTGCACTTGAATGTGTCATATCCAGGAATTTTGCACGTGGTTTTTAGTTCAGTTTGTTGTGGAGTACACAGGGTCTTGTTTATAATCATGCATTTACATTTCCTGGTTGTCATGCATAAGATTTGTCATGTGACACACCTAAAAAGCGAGTTGGTTTCTGTATCAGGTAAAGGTATGTGGATTTATAGCCAAACACTTTTAATGTCAGTTAAAGCACAGGTGGGTAAGTCCCAGAACACACAGGGTATGCCTAAACAGTCTGTGACAGTGAGAACTGTCTGCCCAAGTCAACAGACTTGGGCTCACCCTAGCATTCTAAAAGTAGCTGTGTAGACATCTCTTTGAAGTTGCGACTTGGATTGGAACTTGGGCACTTGAAGCCTGGGGTGGGTTGGGCTTCAGAGCCTGAGCCACATTTTCATAAGAGCTGTCTACACAGCTATTTTTAGAGTGCTAGGGTGAGCCTGGCAAGCCCAAGTCTGTTGACTAACCCTGGGGGTTAGCCTAGATGACCCTTAACGGTCCCTTCTAACACTATGAGTCTATGACCAGGTCTGGGAGGCTCATGACCCTGGGCTGTGCAGGCATGTCTATAGAGTCATGGAGTTTACGGCCACAAGGGACCATCAAATCTGACCTTCTGTATATCACAGGCCACCAATGCCATCCAACAACCGCATGCTAAACCCAACAACAGAAATTAGACCAAAGTATTACAGCTCTTGGGAGGCTAGACTACTATGTGCCACAGGCAGAGAATAGGAGGGACTGAGGTGCACAAGTGCCAGAGGCTCCTGCAATGGCAGGGAAATGATTAAGTGAGAGATACCCAGATGATTCTGGCAAGGAACCAATACCCCATGTTGCAGAGGAAGGCAAAACATCTCCAAGGTCACTGACAATCTGATCTGGGGGAAAATTCCTTCCTGATGCCATGTGCATTTCTTTCTGAAGTCAACAAGGTGATTATAAGGTGATATAAATTACCTGACAGGCAGAGCACACCCCTTGTGACACTAGGAAAAAATGCTGCTGTACCATTGGAGGCAGAGAAGGAAGAAAAGAAGCAGCATTTGATGGGTTTATCTTCTATCAGGATTTATAGAGCTGGGCACTTTCTCTTAATAGAGGAACAGATTTTTCCAAAGGTACAGATTCAACAAATCAGCTTTATTTCATCTCTGTGAGGAGCTCTTCTGCCAATTTGAGCAAAAATTGTGCTTTTTTATAGATTCGCTTTCATAGAAAGAGCAATATGAAGACTTGGCCGATTTAAAGACTGTCGATTAGACCATCAAGCCCTTAAAACTGAAACATGATTTTCTTTTACTGACTTCTTATCCCTTTCTTCTTCTTACAGGTGCAGCAAGGAGGTTGGGGACTTCATAATAAGCTGTTGCTTGAATATGATGTAATGGAGTATACAAGCACTTCAAGGTTAGTTAGAGAGCCCTCATCTAGCCAATGGCAACATACCTCCCTTTCTCCACTGAGGAATACAACCATGAACCCATTGGGTCATCAGTGCTGGTCTAGGAAGCCACCTGCTTCTCCCCAGGAACTGGGTTTGAGTTCCAGTCCAGATTTTATCTGTGTCTGGTGGGTTCTAAGGCAGACCGTAGAGTCTAGCGGAGGACCTAGGTGGGAGTGCTTCCCTCACCAGCTTTGCTGGGCTGAGGCAAGGCAGATGTCTGTTTTATTTTTGGACTGACCTCATGATTGAGAGCAAATGGCTTCATCACTCTAAAAACCTGTCAAGAAGGAAGAGGAGGAGGCTGGAGGAGCTGCAATTATCTGAAGAGTAGCTAATGCAGGTGGAAGCAATAGACATAGCTAAGTTGTTTCCTGTGTTGGTCTTTATTTCTTTTTGTTTTGCTTGAGTTCAAAATGTTGGGTCAAAACCCTGGATCTATTTACCTTTTGGATTTTGCATGGAGCAAGGGGAGATGGGTCACAATCTGCCTTATGGGTACCTATCTTTGTAACAGGCTGAGCCAAAACTCTGGGTCCAAACATCCCGAGTGGCTGCTTTATTTCTGAGTCACTCAGACACAAACCACTAAAGGGATTTTTTTTTTCTTTTACTGAAGAACTCCGACATTTCTCTCTAGAGGTGTAAACTCAGTGAAACACCTCTTTTGTAGAAGGGTAGCTTTGGGCCTCCCCTATATGGCTAATGATGAACAGCTAATTATGTGTTAAAATGATGGGCTTGATTTTCAGGTGACCCCCTCTGTTTGGGTGGTGCAGTTTATTCTGTCCTTTTTGTGTACGAACCCCTGTGAGTAAAATCCATCCCTGTGCGGCAGGTCCTGTATGAGGCCTATTCACACTGAGGTCTCACCTCAACCCCCTGAATAAGGAACAGAATGGTGCCTAGCCTTTGTGCTGGCCCTCTGCACAGGGTTGAATTTCATTCACTGTGCAGGTGACAGAATATAATTGTGAAAAACATGCGTACAAACCTTTTTTTTTTTTTTTTTTGAGCAAGTAGAGGCTGTGCTGAGGCCTCAGTTTTTCTAAATGAATCTGAAACCTCCGTGAACGATTTTGCTTCTGCCATCATCAGAAAATGCACTTATGTTTTCAGTAGTGCTGGTGACTTGTACAGAAACCAGGGTGCATTTAGAGCAGTGATTCTCAATTTATTTATCATTGTGCATCCGCTCCGGACCCCTAGCTGGGCCCCCAGTCTGGCCACAGTTGTGTGCTAATTAGGCCACATGCAGCCCGTGGGCTGCAGGGTTGAGAACCGCTGACTTATAGGATATTAATTTTCAAATGTATCTGACTTTTGAAAGTATTGTTTTAACAGATGCATCCAAGAATAACTTTGGTAACAATATGCTAAATGTTAATGCTCTGGGTTTTCTTTTCTAAAGCTGCAAATATTTAGAAAATTGAGAGGAGTGAACAGGGACATTTTTGGTGAGGTCACTTTATTAATAAGATCTTAGGGAGATTCACCTCCAGTTTCTACCACTGATTCTTGTAGTTGTTTAATAGTACAGTGAAATAAAAAGTTATTTTCTCAGTTTTGATTTAGCTTAGCTCTGATGGCTGGTCTCACCTGTTTCTCAAGGTCAATGTTGTTTGGTGTTTGTTTGCTTTAAAGCATGCAAACTTGGTGATTTCAAATGCATGTACATATTGGCATGGCAAAGCCAGCAGTTTCAAATTGGGTTGCCAATTTTGTTTGGATGTATTCCTGGAGGTTTCATCACATGACATAATTTTTAATTAATCTTTAATTCCTGGAGACTCCAAGCCAATTGTGGTGGGTTGACAAACAAAACCTACAGCTGGGTTACAGAGTGAAAGTCAAGCTTCTTCCCACTTTGCCACATGGATTAGTGCTCACACTCATGGGTTAACGTCTCCAAAGAGTTTGAAGTCTTGTTCAATGTGAATAGTATCGTAGCAAAGGATGGAAAAAACCTAATACAATGCTGCGTCTCATCCTCATGTTAGTACAGGCTATGATCCTCCTGCATCAAGTGTCACACTGATGCTGCAACATTCACAGGGTGCTTAATCATGTGTTTTATTACTGCCACCTTGTCAGCCTTGGCAGATCTAAAACTCTCAAATCGCACCCAGTGGGGTGGACCCGAGTCTGGGCCCTATCCACTATTTGAAGCTTTCCGATCCCATTTTTGTATCTTAGAAGGAGCTTTCATGGATTATGGTCCTCTAGAAAGATAAAGGGACAGGAGTCAAAAGTTCTGCAGCAGCTGTTCTCTGAAGAAAGGAGGAAGGCGGGACCTCTAGCTGAATGCAGAGATAAAGGAATATTGCATGAATGGCTTTTTTCCCCCTCCTTCCTTGGGACAAGAAAGGCTGCTCTGAGTTACCATAGTTTCTGGTTTCCTTAGTAACCATTCCATGTGTTTTTGAAGTAGCTGTCCGAAAATAGTGTGTGGCCAAGGAAAGGTCTGTGGAAAACTGCCTTCTGACACAGGGTTAATTAATTAATTTATTTTTCTTCCTTCTTCTTTTTGAGAGTGAATCAGGAGTAAAAGCATGTGTGTTTGTGTGTGTGTGTGTGTGTGTTTGAGAGAGAGAGAGAGAGAGAGAGAAAACTCGAATATGAGATTCCGTTCCTGTATTGCTGATGAATAGTACATGGTTGATCTAATATCCATTAGCACCTCTTTTCCCCCAAAGCAGGATATTCTGGAACTTTCGCATCCCTGCAGAACTGCACCACATAACAAAGTTAGGGTAGAACCAAGAAAACACAAGTTTTATAGTCCCTTCCAGAAGCCAAGGAATGAAAGATTCATTTGGTGCACTTTATTTTGTGATATTTGTGGAGAGTGAGTTTGTTTTCTCAAGATCAGCTCCTGTTCTGTTGTCATTCAGAGGAAGGGAAAACAACGCCTGGTTGGTAGATTTAATTTTTGCAAGTACACAGCATGTGTTAGTCTGTAGTTTTGCTTAAACTGATTGAAGCTGTTGAGTCTGGCAAAGTGATTTTTGAAAACACGCATACACACACTCTCTCCTGCTGTCAAGAGCTGAACTGCTTCTACATTTAAAATAGAGGAGTACGCACAGCACTTCTTTGCTGAGTGTAGATACAGACTGACTTTAAATACCCTATTTGGTAAGAGAAAATAAATAAATAAATAACTTGGCCCCATTCATTGTTCTATTTAGAACTTTTAATAACTACAATTTCCCACAGCTATTTCTGAATCCCCCAACGGAGTCTTTCAGTTAAATTCCTAAATTTCTCTTAGCATCCTTTTACATCTAAGTAGATTAAAAAGTGTGCTATTTTTCAGAGGAACTTAGTGGTGGTAACCTGCAAGGGATGTGCCATGTTCTCTTTCCTGCCTGAGGACAGAAGGGATTTAATGTGCATGAAGTGCAAGATGGTGGCTGCGCTGGAGGAGAACATTCTTGGCTTGGAGGGGCAAGTAGAGATGCTACCGAGAATCTGAGGAGTTCCTAGATAGCCAGGTTCAGGAAACACCAGTACCCCAGGTTCAAGGAAAAATGTTGCTGGCCGCTAGAAAATCAGAGAGAGAGGAAGTTAGAAAGGAGGACTGGTAGGAGGCAGGAGGTGATAGTGGCATTCTACATGGCTGGAAATAAATGAGGATGGGCAGACTTTGGCCATCAGAAAGAAGATGATGATGAGGAATTCCACACAGCTGGAAGTTTCAATTCAATACCAGGTCCTCAATGTGGAAACTTTAAAAGATACCTCTCAAGATCCAGCAGGTCCAAGGAAAGGGAGAGATGTACAGGACATACCTGTGGATGGCAGGTTGGCCCAACCTGTAGGAAAATCAAGCTTGTTCACAAAGAGCTCTCCAGTCATGCAAGGAAGACCGATTATTCGTGTTGGAGATTCAATACTCAGAAGAACCTCAAGGACATTTTACAAGGGACAGGTGGACAACTGGAACCAAGGCACCAGATGTCACTCTAAGATTGGAAGCTGACAGGCAAAGATCTATTGGTGATGGTTCATATTGGCTCTAATGACACTGTATCACAGGATATCTCGCAGACAGCACATGACTTCAGGGAACTCGGAAGCATGCTGAAGAAGAAGAATGTCTAAGTCATCTATGGTCTTTCCTGACCCACAGTTGAAGGAAGACAGAAGGTAGAAGATTCTGGAAGTGAACCACTGGCTAGATGAGTGGTGTAGGGTGAAGGGTTTGGGTTTTCTGGAATACTGGTCTACCTTCCATGGGGAAAGGGAGGCTGTATAGTTTGGATGGCCTCCAACCTTGGTAGCAGGGGGACCAATCTTTTCAGGGACAGGCTGTCTAGAAGAATCGGGGTAAATTAAATGAATAACAAAAGGGGAGGGTAAGAATAGGGAAGATATGAGTGCTCAGAGTAAATCAAGATGTTGAGAACAAAATTAATCAAGGAACAAAAGGATATGAAGAGAAGAAATTCTTGAATATCCTATACTCTAATGCTAGGAGCCTGGGTAACAAGCAAGAGGCATTGGAATTGCTCATTTTATGAAATACCTTTGATCTAGTTGGTATTCCTGAAGTTTGGTGGGATGATTCCCATGACTGGAATGTTTAAAATCAGTGGTTATAACATATTTAGAAAGGACTGAAAGGGGAGAAGGAGTAGCACTCTATGTCAAAAATGGTATTACCTGTTTCTGGAACTTGGAAGGAAATGATCCTGAAAAGTTATGGATCAATGTCCTAACAGATAAAGCACAAGATGGGCTATTAGTTGGTGTCTGCTACAGACTACCAGATCACACTAGGGAACAGGATGACTGACTTCTTAGGCATCTGTCTATAGTGTGTAGGGGGGGTGAAAATGGTGTGATGCTGGAAGTTTCATGCTGCTAGTACTAACACATCCTTGGAATTTCTAAACATAATAGATGACAATTTCTAACTCAAAAAGTGTTGCAGCCAACATGGAGAAATTTATTATACCTTATCTTAACAGATAAAGAGCAACAGAGGGTCCTGTGGCACCTTTGAGACTAACAGAAGTACTGGGAGCATAAGCTTTCGTGGGTCAGAACCTCACTTCTTCAGATGCATCTGAAGAAGTGAGGTTCTGACCCACGAAAGCTTATGCTCCCAGTACTTCTGTTAGTCTCAAAGGTGCCACAGGACCCTCTGTTGCTTTCTGTGAGAAAGGAAATTGATGAGACAAGTCAGTTATTTCTTTGGTGCAATTCTGTTTATTTAAAAAGAATGTACAGAACCTCACTTCTTCAGATGCATCTGAAGAAGTGAGGTTCTGACCCACGAAAGCTTATGCTCCCAGTACTTCTGTTAGTCTCAAAGGTGCCACAGGACCCTCTGTTGCTTTTTACAGATTCAGACTAACACGGCTACCCCTCTGATACTTAACAGATAAAGAGGTACTGATCACACAACTAAAAATCAATTGTAGCTTAGGTACAAACAATCATGTCTTGATCACATTTATAATGTGCAAACAGAATAAAGTCCAGAGCAGTACACACTTGGTGCTTTGATAATGCCAATTTCACAAAGCTGAAAACAATCCAATCAGCTGGGAGGATGAATTTAATTGGAAAAATGTAAATCATAATTTGGACTAATTTAAGAACACTTACTAGATGCCCCAAAAGCTAGAATCCCATAATTTGAGGAAGAAGGTCATGCTGGTTTAAAAAAAACTAACCTGCTTTAGAGGGGAAATGATGGCAGCTATATATATATATATATATATATATATATATGTATATATATGTATATATATGAGAGAGAGAGAGAGAGAGATGATTTGTATTCATTACTATTAACTTTACCTTTATTGCATTTGTGCACTCTAGTGGCCATAGATTTCTCTTGTGTCCCTTTCCTTCCCTTATCAATTTTCTACAGTTTCTAACTTCTGATTTATATGCATTACTCCCTTTTCTTGCATTTGTTAAAATCTCAGCCTTAGTTTTATGCATTTAACTATTACTACCAATGCTGGCTGAAATTATTTGGGATTGGGAGTTGGATTTTTAAAAGGACCTTAGTGATTTAGGAGCACAAGCCCCATTGAGAAATAGTGGGACACATGGCCAAGATTTTCAAAAGTGACTAGTGAATTTAGCAGCTTCAGGTTTTTTTGGTTGTTCAGTCTGATACAATTTAAAGGCACCATATTTTTAGAAGGTGCTGAGATCCCACCCTCTGAAAATCAAGCTTTAAGGTGTCTCAGTTGGGAACCAAAAATGGGAATCCTGAATCACTGTGTGGTGTATTGAAAGCTGTGTTTAAATTACACTATAACCCCCAGATCCATTTCAGCAGTACTACCACCTAGCCACTTATTCTCCATTTTGTAGCTGTGCATTTGATTTTGCTTTCCTAAGTGAAGTACTTTGCACTTGTTTTTATTGAATTTCATCTTGTTGAATTCAGACCAGTTTTCCAGTTTGTCAAGGTTGTTTTGAATTCTGATCCTCCAGAGTACTTGCAATCCCTCCCAGCTTTGTATCATCTGCAAATTTTATAAGTGTACTCTCCATTCCATTATCCAAGCCATTAATGAAAATATTGAAAAATACCAGATTCAGGACTTCCCCTGTGGGACTCAACTAGATACACTTCCCAGTTTGACAGTGAACCATTGATAACTACTCTTTGAGCACGGTATTTCAATAAATTGTGCACCCAACTTGTAGTAATTTCATCTAGATCACATTTTCCTAGTTTGCTTATGTGAATGTCATGTGGAACTGTGTCAAAGGCCTTACCAAAATCAAGATATCACATCTTCTACTCCCCCCACCCTTCCTATCCACTAGGCCAGTAACCCTGTCAAAGAAGGAAAATAGGTTGGTTTGGTGGGATTTGTTCTTGACAAATATGCTGGCTTTTCCTTATACCCTATTATCTCTAGGGGCTTACAAATTGATTGTTTAATAATTTGTTTCAGTATCTTTCCAGGTATTGAAGTTAGGCTGAATGGCCTATAATTCCCTTGGTCCTCTTTGCTCTCTTTTTAAAGAGATGTACTATGTTTGCCCTTCTCCAGTCTTCTGGGACCTCACCCCTCTTCCAGGAGTTCTCAAAGATAATTGTTAACATTTCCAAGATTGCTTCAGCTAGTTGCTTAAGTACCCTAGGATGATTTTCATCAGGCCCTGCCAACTTGAAAACATCTAACTTACCTAAATATACTTCAACCTGTTCATTCCCTAATTTGGCTTGTGATCATTCACCCTTTTTGTTAATATTAATTGTGTTGAGTATGTGGTCACCATTAACCTTTTTGGTGAAGATTGAAGCAAAATAGTCATGAAACACCTCAGTTTTCTTGATGTCATCAATTATTAGCTTTCCTTCCCTAATAAGTAGAGGATCCTACACTTTCCTTCTTCTCTTCTTGCTCCTGATCTTATTTCTTATTGCCTTTTATGGCCCTTGCTAGGTGTAACTCATTTCGTGCCTCAGCCTTTTGGATTTTGTTCTATTTGTTCTAATGCTTGTGCTATTAGCAATTTGCCCATGTGTCTACTTTTTGTAGGATTCTTCTTTGATTGTGCCACTCCACTCAGCACTGGTGAGTCCTTAGCTGGAGTACTACATTTTAGAAAGATATGGACAAACTGGAGAGGGTCCAGCGGAGAGCAACTAAAATGACGATAGGTTTAGAAAACCTGACCCATGAGGAAAGGTTAAAAAAAAAAAACAAAAACATATTTTGTTTTGAGAAAAGTAGACTGAGGGGTGACCCTGATGACAGCCTTCAAAATATGTTAAGGGCTGCTATAAAGAGGGCTGTGATCAATTATTCTCCATTTTCCACTGAATGTAGGGCAAGCAGAAATGGGCGTAATCTTCAGCAAAGGAGATTTAGGTAAGATATTAGGAAAAAGTTTTTGGCTATCAGGGTAGTTAGGGAGGTTGTCGAACCTCTATCAGTAGAGGGTTTTAAAAACAGGTTGGACAAACACCTCTTAGGGATGTTCTAGGTTTACTTGATCCTGCCACGGTGCAGGGGGCTGGCCTTGATGACCCCTGAAGGTTCCTTCTAGCCCTACATTTCTATGATTTTGTGATGATATACCTTGGATGATGTTTCTTGTAAATTATTTTGTATGTTTTTCATGTGAAGTGAATACTACATAAATGACTTTGCATAACAAAATTACACTACAGATCCCAATATTTTGTTCACTCTGACACCAACAGAATTGTATCTGTAGTTAATTACAACATAAATTTTACAATGATCTGATCACTGCCATCTCAACATTTTGATTAGTGCTGGCTCTCTCAAAGTGTGGTTCTGCTCTGAGAAGTGACTTTCCATATTTGCATAACAAGGATTTCTAAATCAAATGTACTCAGTTTACAAGTGGAAAAACTACACTGCATTGGTGTATAATTAGTACTAATTCTACTGAGTTCATTGGAATTACATCACATTACAATGGCTTAAGGTATTGGGTACTGCTCAGGGCAGGTTTTGAAAACAATGAGGCTATATGTGGTAACTGAGGGCAGAATTTGGCTTACAGATGCTTTATTTTTTAGTGATGATGCACAAGCCATCAAGACTCCAATATGACTGCTAGATTCTGGAGTGAAATTAATAGGATGACAGCTAGCAATCTATCATTTTCACTTGTAAACTGAACAAATTTGACTTGGAAATTATTGTAACGGAAAGACTCCCATGGACTTTAATGGGCTTTGAATAAGGCTCTTTTATGGGCGTACTGTTTTGGTACCATTTGAGGGGATGGTAGAGATATCTCTTCTTCTCTAGAGCCTGCCTTTTCTCCCATTTGGTTGCTATTAAACTTAATCACAGTAACCCATAGCCAGTATCCCCAAAGTCTCTTCCCCAATCTTATATCTCTGATTTTCCATGCAACTATATTGGGAGAGGGGAAGGAAATGCTTAAATAAAATGTTAAAAATGCTCATTATCATCACTTCCAGTTGAAGACCCAGAGCCAGAACACCCAGATCATTTCCAGGTGCTACTTTAACTGGCTAAGCATAAGATTTCTTCAAGTACGTTTCTATGCTTTTCATTAAGCTATCCCCGTTATATGAGCTTAACCATTCACATGACCAGGATTCAGTCTGGACACAGAAACCATGCTACCTTTCTGCTAGCAAGAACCAAGCTTAAATATACTTTTTGCTAAGATGTTTAGGGCCTGATTCGCACATGCACTAAACTTGCTTTACACTGCTCTGTTCTCACATTTTTTCATAGTGTGGACCATAGCTTAACAGAGAGGTTGTGTTATGGACACAAACTTTGGGATCATGCATACCATCTTTTCCTTTCCCCTCATTCACAATCCCACACCTTCTTTATGACATCTGTGTCAATTACTTATATGGACAAGTAATATTGCCATAGTATTTATGTATTTTAGCTATCTATACTATGATGTTTTGTAATTTTGGGAAATAAAAGAAAATATCACCATCTGCTTTTGTTCTTCATTGCATCTTCCCCCCACTCGTCAGTTCTGTTTGTACGGGGTGGATACAAGGAGGTGAGCCAACCAAGATAAGTTCAGGGGACCACTAGTGGTCCACACGCTCCCGTTGTGGAATCTCTGCTCTGCTGTAGGAAGGCAATAGGCATTTTAGGGCAGGACTAGCGTCTTTCTTCTCTCTGTAAAACACCATGTACGTTTCTGGCACTACGTAGAAATGTGTGATCATGAATTCATATTGCCCTAGGGCCTCATCCTCCCCTAATCTTGTATGTTTGATCACATTGAAATAATCAGGTTTTTCATTATCTAGAACCATCCCTCTATGTAACTATTTTCCTATTTATCCAGGGTTTCCCCTCTCTGCTCCCACCACTTCCCACCATCTTATGTCTCTTTTACAGTATTATGTCTGATATTATATCTCGGCGCTCTGACTGATACTATACCTCGGTGCTCTGACTACAATACATTAAAATCACTATAATTACTTTCTTACTGACAAGTTTGGCATGAAGACATATTTGATAGGTAGGAAATGTTGTTAGTGAATGCCCAGTTGAATTTTTACAGGTAATTATTAGGTCATATTACCTACTAGCAAAAGAGAGAAAAAAATATTTTACTACCATTTCAGTCATTTCCACCATTAATCTCTTGGTGCTTGCATAGTGTGTCACATCAGGAAATCCCAGTTCTTGGCTTCAAAGGATTAAATTCACAATTACCATCAACACTCATCTTATAGACTTTTAGGTGAGAGATATAAAACTGTACGGCAAGACAGTATTTTATTTGCTCCTTCACAGTATTGCATTTTACCTCATCTCCAAGCTAAATGTTAATCTGATATTTCTTGCCTGTGCAGTCAAATAACTTTTTTATTAAACTGTATGTGAATAATTTTTTTTCTAGTTTTAGTTGTTTGTTAGCAATTTCTTAATGAGAAAAGCATGGAGTGTTAATATTACTTGTCACTTCTTCCTTGGGGCTGCTTACCAGTTTTCCTTCTGAATGTTGTTTTATTCATTCAAAACACTTTAGCAGTTCTAGATCTGAAAGTGCATTCATTAATGTTGCATAGAAAAGAGTAGGACACCAATTACAAAATCACTCAGCATTACATCATATATAGAACAAAAGAAGGAAAGTTAACTGATTTAAAACCAAAACTACATGTCCGCCGCCTATGAGTCAGCTTTACTTGTCTGTTTTTATAATTCTGGATTACTAAAGACAAAATGCAAACTACGACAAGATATACATGAGGTGTCATGTACACAAGGCTCTGCCAAAACAGGAATATTCAGAAGAAGACAGTGTCCTAGTCCATTGCTTCTAGAAACAACAGGATAATGGCCAGATGTGAATGTCCTTAATCAGGTTGATAAGAACTTCAAGATATGTCCATTGTGAAGTTCCTCCTCTATCTTGGTGGGTCCTGCGCTTATTGGCGGATTTTCTTGCCTCAGAGATTCACCATGTGGGTTGGGGAACAGCCCAGAAACCTTCCCCTCTGGAAGAACCCACAGTCCAGGTCAATTGGGGGGTTTGGGGGGAACCCGGGCCTGCCCTCTACTCCGGGTTCCAGCCAAGGGCCCTGTGGACTGCAGCTGTCTATAGTGCCTCCTGTAACAGCTGCATGACAGCTACAACTCCCTGGGCTACTTCCCCATGGCCTCCTCCAAACACCTTCCTTATTCTCACCACAGGACCTTCCTCCTGGTGTCTGATAACACTTGTGCTCCTCTCCCTCTCAGCTCCTTGCGCATCTTGCTCCCAGCTCCTCACACTCACACCACAAACTGAAGTGAGCTCCTTTTTAAAAGCCCAGGTGCCCTGATTAGCCTGCCTTAATTGATTCTAGCAGCTTCTTCTTAATTGGCTCCAGGTGTCCTAATTAGCCTGCCTGCCTTAACTGGTTCTAGCAGGTTCCTGATTACGCTAGTGCAGCCCCTGCTCTGGTCACTCAGGGAACAGAAAACTACTCATCCAGTAACCAGTATATTTACCCTCTACCAGACTCCTGTACCCCATTGGTCTGGGTCTGTCACATCATATATTGGAGACCTCCACTCCTTGGGCCTAGTCCTAGTGCGTATGTTGTCTCCTATACCACCCACAGATCGGGTTTCCACCATCATGCCTGAAATTTTGCTATGGTATCCCCTGTGGTGTGGCTCTCTCAGTCTCTGAACATCTGTCCCAGCATATTTCTCAAAGCTTTTTTTTTATTTTTATTTTTGTGGGGGGAGGATTCACACCACTATTTATTTAGATTTAAAAATGTAAAAAGATGCCTATCCAAGGCTGTAGGTGCCATAACACCATTAGTTACACAATGAAATCTCAGCAACATTAGTCATTTCACAGGAACTCAGACAGCTACCTACAGAAACTCCTACAGATTTTATTTTTTCAGAGCTGTGTTTTGTCATGGTCACCATCCCCACACTCTGCATGATGGCTCCTCCTCCTTTTCAATCATGCTGCTTTGAAGGGCTTTCCAGTGTTTTGGTTATCTTGAGCTGCAGAATTTGGAGCTGGATTTTGAGCAATTCAGACTTTTGAGTGGTGAGAGGGAGTTTGGTACAGAATAAAGAATGGAAGTACTTGTGGCACCTTAGAGACTAACAAATTTATTAGAGCATAAGCTTTCGTGGACTACAGTCCACTTCTTCGGATGCATATAGAGTGGAATAAATATTGAGGAGATATATATACACGCATACAGAGAGCATAAACAGGTGGGAGTTGTCTTACCAACTCTGATAGGCCAATTAAGTAAGAGAAAAAACACTCCCACCTGTTTATGCTCTCTGTATGTGTGTATATATATATCTCCTCAATATTTATTCCACTCTATATGCATCCGAAGAAGTGGGCTGTAGTCCACAAAAGCTTATGCTCTAATAAATTTGTTAGTCTCTAAGGAGCCACAAATACTCCTGTTCTTTTTGCGGATACAGACTAACACGGCTGCTACTCTGAAACTGGTACAGAATATTACAGCAGCGAGGGACCAGCTGCCAGATTCTCAAACATGTTTAGATGCTGCTTCCTCCAACCCCTAAAGATTTTTTTTCTTCATATTTGAGGTTTTTGATTTTAGCCCAGTCTCTAATTTTTAAATTATGTTTATGATATTTAATTGTTTAAGACCCCACCCCGACCCCGGAGTAAACTGCATAGTACTGAATTTATGTACGTTGGAGCGGTGAAAGAATGAATCCATCCTGCTGGGATTTGGACCTATTGTTCCAGGGTGAGTAGGCACTTTCAAACTGATTATTTCTCCCCCAATTAGTCAACCAATTCTTCTGTGCCATTCCTCCATGTTTTTGCAGGACTCATCTGCTTTTGCTGCCACTGCTAACACCCCATTATTCTATGGGGCTCAAAGGGGACTCCTGACTTCCCACCTTCTCCTCCTGTAACTAGACCCTCTTTTTCTCATGCTCTCTCCACTACTCTTAAGGAAGCAGCAGCACACGGGCCAGTCCCTCATTCTCTCCTTCCTGTCGTAGCAGCTCCAGACACTCCGTTCCCTTTCTCTTCCTGCAAAGCAGCTAGTAGTGCTTGAATTGCACTAGCATCTGCCTTCACTTCTCTTCTAGTTAAAAGAGCAGTGGTATTGGGTGAGGATAAAAACCAAATTCTGCTGTGATGCACCACTACAGCTGCAGGTGGTGGTGGACTAGAGCCACCTAAAGTAGAAATGAGGAACTTGCTGTCATAGTCCCAGGATTGCTGTTCAGAGCCTAAGAGAGTTCTAGCTCTGCTGTATCTGTTGGCAGCTATGCAGAACCCTGTCACATAAATGGATTTACATATTTCTGGCACTTGCCTATAAGATTGTGCAGGAGAACACCAGACAGATCTCTCTGCCCACCCCGCTAATTAGCCTATCTTTGAAGTAAATTTAAGTAAATTATAAATTATTTGTGAAAATTTGACAATTTTTATTCTATTTGCTGTTTCCACATTCCAGATTTTAATAATGTTTAGAAAACTTAAAATAAATAAATAAATAGGAGGGACTATTTTTTTCCATAATAGTAGGTGGAAGAACACATACATTCACGCTGAATCAGTGTGAAGTCTCTCATGATGTATAAATAAGTTAGATGCAAACATACTAAACTGTGTGGTTTTTCTGTTGCAGAGCAAAACCGACAACTAATATGAAATGTGCTGCTCATCCTGAAGCAGGTTCTTGACTATAAAAGCTTTGATCATTGTAGATGTTGAGCCCACATATTATAAAGTTTTCCAATTAAAGCATTACTCAGGGAATTTCAGGGGGAAAAATAGAACTTTCCTTCTCTTGTCTAGCTTTCTCAATTTTCCCTATACAAAATAAATTAAGCTTTCAAGAAGTTCATTACTGATGAGCAGATATGTTATACCCAGCCTAACTATTAGCAACCAACCTTCTTTATATGCATTTCAAATAAATTCACTTGGTATTTGTGTAAAATATATATATATATATATTTCTCTTCATTTATGTACATTTTACACTCTTTACACAACGCTATTGATGATATTTTAATTTTAGCATAAAGAAGAAAAAGACAACATTATAATAATAAAGTTGCATTGTCAGGCCAATTCATTAATGTGATAAATAGATACTGAAGAACTAATTTGGTAGATGTGTAATGCATAATTCACAAAACAAGTTTATGTATGCCTCGGTGAATCACTTTATTGATTCTGCTATGCAAGAGCAAGCAAAGTATTTTTTGTTTTGCTGTTAGTAGGGTGTAACTGTTCAAAGCCCAACCTTGCACAGTCTCCTCAACTTGTGTTGAAATCATTGGCAATGGAGGGTGCTTAGTGGCTGTCAATATTGGGCCTTGAACAGATTTGTTTCTATAGGGAAATTGAATGGGGCCACAACACTGATTTCTGTGTTGATATTTCATAGATTTTAAGACCAGAAGGGAATATTATGATCACCTAGTCTAACCTCCTGCATAACACAGGCTATAGAACCTCTCCCAGTAATCCCTGCATCAAGACCATAGCTTCTGGTTCAGCTACTGAATATCCTAGGGCTTGTCTATACTTACCGCGCTGGTTCGGCGGCAGGCAATCGAACTTCTGGGTTCGATTTATCGCGTCTAGTCTGGACGCGATAAATCGAACTCAGAAGTGCTCCCCGTCGACTCCGGTAATCCTGCTCGCCGCGAGGAGTACGCGGAGTCGACGGGGGAGCCTGCCTGCCGGGTCTGGACGGGGGTAAGTTCGAACTAAGGTATGTCGACTTCAGCTACGTTATTCACGTAGCTGAAGTTGCGTACCTTAGTTCGATTTGGGGGTTTAGTGTAGACCAAGCCTTAGACATCCAGTCTTGATGTTCTTCCACCATCACCAAAGAGGGAGTCTTTAAAATGCCCATTTTTATTCTGTCTATGTATGGTTCTCATGATGTCACTCAGAGTAGCAAAAACAAACAAACAAACAAAAAACCAGTGATTCTGCTGTGTTCATTTTATTTTAATGAATATAGTGAGGTAACTTCATAAAAACACAGCACTGGCTGCCCAATGCCCCACTGCACTACCACTGCCCCTCCCCTAAACAGACTAACTTGGCAGATGATAGAAGTGAAGGGGAAGCCTCACAAATTGTTTGATCCTGATGTTGCAGGGGTGAACTGTCTGCTAGCTTGCTTGCTTCCTTTTTGATGATTTTGTTTCTTCTTTGATAAAAGGCTGCTATAATGTCAGTGAAGGCCTTCAGATGCACGTGTTTTTCTCATTGACTTCATTGGGATCTTTTCACATGCACAGCTAATGGCAGAAGTTGGTTAATAGTTTATCTATTACACACTGGAAACTATATTTGCTATATTTTAAAAGCTCTCTTTTAAAACCACATATGGTACAGTGACTGGTGAATCTCCAAAGCCTCTGAAATGATGATGATTTGTTTATGGTAGTGACTAAAGGCACCAATCAGGAATCAGAACCTCATTGTTATCAGCCCCGTTGTATTAATTTAGATGGAATATACAGGCTAAAAGTGCTAACATAACTTAGCTACTGTTTAACATTAAATAGTTTTAAACAAGTTCTGGGGATTGGTAAACAGAGATTTCAGCTTGGTTTGTACTATGACAGACATTTTTTTTAAATAACCTTTGTATTAAAGATACAGAAAAGAAGAAAAAACAAAGCATTTGAAATGTAAAGCACTGAATAAGATTTTTATTTTAACAACTTTTTCCCCCCACTTTGGCTGAAGAGAGATTTTTTTGAAGTAAAACTGCCTTGTTTGACAGCCTCTTTTGAGATAGTATTAAAAGATGATCATAACTTTGCTTTTGGGGAAAGTGAGTAGCAATAGGTCGGAACTGTTGGTACTATTGTTGAAGTCTGATCCTGTTTCCTAGAAGACAAAACAAGACAAATACATACACAAGGGAGAGAAAAAAATCCCAACAAAATAGAAGATGCAGGTTCTGTCTCTGGTGTTTATTTCTTTTGCAAACTTATTGCTGGACACAGCACAGGGCCTGATCAGACACTTTGAAACCTGGCAAACTTCGAAACCTGGTACCAGTATCAGCCTGTTTCCGGCATTGCTTTTAGTTGCCTCTTTCTTCAAGCCTTACAGCAGTGATGCAAAATATGCAGCTTTGGCTGGGTAAGTCAGATGCTTATTAGACAGAAGGAAAAAAAGAGGATGGATAGGAAAGAGAAGAAATAAGATGGGGAAGAAAAGGACACATAGGGGGAGCAGGGAGAGAGAAAGTCCTATATCCCAGGTGGTGGTCAGGTTTCACCCAGTGGTGGTGGTGATATCATTTGGGTCCTTCTCTCTTTTGTCTGGATATCTCTCAGGATCAGGACAATGAAGGCCTTGGGTCCCAAAAGATAACTGAATTAAGTTTGATATTGCAGTGGTTGCATAGATGCTGCTAATTATTTAGATGGTCAGGATTGTTTCATTCTTCTCCTTACCCTTCCTCCCAAGTTGGCAAACCTTGCTCTAGTAGCCAATTTTTGCCCCTAAAGTTTGTCTTTAAGGACTCCAAAAGGGAGCAGTGGGTGGAATAGCCCAGCCCCTTATTTGTCTATCAGTTAGACCTAGTTTTTGAGAGACAAATTTTGGTTCACTGTTTTTTAGTTTTGCACTTTTCCTGTTTACCAGGCATGATTTTAATACAGTTCTTGAGTTATATCATAGGTCTCTTTTGTTGGACTAATTCAGCTTTTTTGTGTTTTTTTCCCCCCATCAACATTTGTTATAAGTTATTGTGACATTTTATTAATTATGTGCTTTTTACAGTTGAGCTCACAATTACAGTAAATTGGTTGGCCCAGTTATTACAACAGTATTCCCGGCCCCCAGTGAGCTTGAAGCCAATGTACATAAGACAATAGGTGGATAAAACAAAGACATGGGAGGAAGGGTAAGGAGAAGAATGAAACAATCCTGACCATCTAAATAATTAGCAGTGTCTATGCAACCGCTGCAACATCAAACTTAATTCAGTTATGCACCAAAAAGTGTTGATACTCATTCAAAGTTTTGAGGGTTTTTTCCCTTTCTTTCTCCCTCCCATCCATTTCCTTCTCTTGTCTCCCCATATCCTTTTCTCTAGCACATTCCCTCCTTCTGACTGACATCTATTCCCTAGCTAAATAGTCATGCTCCTGTTGTGCAGGGGTCTGTACTCTAAGTTATTCAACTTTAAAAAGTCTAACTCAGTCTGTTACATAAAATTATTTATGAAAGTCAGAAAAAACTTGGAAACAAATAAATTGGTACAAACTGGATTGTTTAAGATAAAAGAACTGTGCAAAAGGGGTATTCAAGGCTCCTGGTAAAGTCACAGACTGGCATATAAATAAACTCAAAGATGGGAGAAAATGTGCATAGTTGAAATCATCAAAATGAGTTTTGATTGGCTAATGTCAATGGATGAGGTTGCCACCCCTTCTTGGATATATCTCATCGGGGGGGGACACTTTGTGGGAGTGGGTGAGGACACACAGGCTGAAAGGAGTAAACTTTACCATTGTAACTGCCACCCACATTATGAGGGTGGGAGGGATAGCTCAGTGGTTTGAGCATTGGCCTGTTAAACCCAGAGTTGTGAATTCAATCCTTGAGGGAGCCATTTAGGGATCTGGGGTAAAAATCTGTTTTGGGATTGGTCCTGCTTTGAGCAGGGGGTTGGACAAGATGACCTCCTGAGGTCCCTTCCAACCCTGATATTCTATGATCATGTCCTAGCAAATTTGAGATCCATCATAACACCACTTGGCCTGCACCATCTTGATTATGAAAGGTGTCCGGGCAAGTCTGTTTCTTTAATAAAAGGTTGAAAGGATTATTCATGGTTTTTCTTACAAGGAGAGTATGCCAGCAATACCTAGACATGAAACCCCAGAGGGCACCTAACTGTTTCATGATGTAAAAGTGACCAAGAATTTTCCCTTGTTGGGCCTGAGACACCTATCAACACAACAATTCCCAGCCTCCTCTTTCTGATCTCCAGTGGGGGCTGTAGTATTTTTGATTATGGGGAACTGGCATTTTGACATGGCACTTTTTCTGCTGGGCAAATGTTCTATTCAACTCAGTTTTCCTGGAGGGTTTCCCCAGCTCAGAGCCTTTTATAGGAGGGAGATTTAGGATAGTAATGAGTCTGGTGATAGATGAAGGAAAGAGAGAGACTGAGTTGGGAGGGGGCACTTATCCAGACCTAAAAGATTGATCTTCAGCTTGGTGCTAAGTGCGGGTCCATCTTTTTCCCAAACCAGTTCAGGCATATTTAGTTTCAGATAGGTTGTGTAAGTTTCTGCATGAGCATTTCAATACTTTGATAGCAACAAATCATCTTGTGTTGGAGACTGAGAGCTCTGATCATTTCTTTATTCATATTTCATGATTCATCCGGCCCCACATCAAAGTGAAAAGACAAAGGCAAAGAAATCTCTTATTGCCAGCTAAATTTGCTTCACAAGGTTCAACCATATTGCATTAAAGGAGTTATATAAATTAAGCATGATTATGGTATGCCAGGTGTATAATTAGTACTATCTGAGCCTATTCATAGGAGCCAGCTTCCTAGTGTTCTAATTTATATCTGATCTGCCAGGCAGGAAATTTGCATTGCTGTAAATGGCAACGCTTTACAAAAGGTGGCTAATCATTTAAAAAAAAAATCCTTTGGCATTTATATTTCATCGAGAACTCGGTTGGTATTAATATGGCTATAATTTGCAATTCTGAAGAATGTTCGTTGCAATTTAACACAGATTAATGACCATTTGTTGTTAAGTGCTACTCAACTTTTCTTTTAGCAGGATGGGTTGCTATTGTACAAACTGATGAATCTATCTTTGGCGAGAAGATAGGTCAGGTAGCACTTTAAGGCTGAAACCAACAATTGACAATTTAGAATCTCTACTTTATGTTGCAGCGTAATGGGAGGTACTATTCTATTTCTAATTGGCCACCAGATAAAAACTTTAATGTCAACCTAGCAGGAGTATCCCCAGCCCCTTGTTATCCATGAAGATTTGGGATACAAATAGATGACCTTATCTTTATGGGCAAAGCAAGATATAATTGTGAAGTTTCACAATTAGGGTTTCACAAAGCAATAGATTCCGCAACTGCAGGTTTAAGAAAACTGCCAGACAGGACAGCTTGCTACCAGATGATATGTGATATCACACTGAACTGCATCAATATAACTTTCATGGTATCTGAAAAAGTTCAATAATCACCAAAAAATAGGCAGTAAATAGCCCGTTGTCTTTTACAATGGAATTGTTTAAAAAAAGCAGAGCAATAAAGCACACTGTACTTGGATTGAAAATAATTTCCTCTAAAATTGATTTCTGATTGCAAAAAGTCTAATCCAGTGATGTCCCCAGGTAATAATTGCAAGATAAGTGACTGAAAATGTTGACATGGTGGATTAATAATCCATCCAAGAAATATTCAAGGAATAGTCAAACTTTTTGTGTGTGATGATACTCTGCCTCCTTTCCAGTCTTCTAGGCCTGTTTGTCAGTGCTTAGCCTTTTCTCCCAGCATGCCATAGCCCAATCATGTTACAGATAAACTGTGATGTTATTGGTTACATGTTTGATATGCTTTTTTGAGTAGTGGGATGAATAGAGTGTGAACTGTGTCTTGCTCTGGCAGGGTGCTAAATATCTCTCATTGAATAGCTCTTTTCCATCTCCCGGTGAGTTTGTGACTTACGTTGTTCATTTAAACTGCAGTAGTCAGTTGAATGTGAGGGCCATTTTTGGAATTTTGGATGTGAGGGAAAAACCACCAAGCCAAATAAACATATGTTGTATGATGTCCTATAAACCAGAGATCTGCTTATGTTCTTGCAATGAGGCTGTCTGATAAAAGTTCTCCTTCTGCCTGAGCCTTAAGCTTGTGTGCCAGGAGTTCATCTGCAGAACTAGGGAGAAATGAGAGATGGAGTAAATCCTACTCCCGCCTACTTCACTCCCCCCCCCCCCCCCCACATACACACATTTTTTCATAACCCTGGAGGGAAGGGAAGGCTGCACCTTTTGGTAAACAAATTTATATTAAGTGAATGTGGCTGGAAATGCTTAACATTGCACCTCTTTCATAGATTCATAGATTCTCGGACTGGAAGGGACCTCGAGAGGTCATTGAGTCCAGTTCCCTGTCCGCATGGCAGGACCAAATACTGTCTAGACCATCCCTGATAGACATTTATCTAACCTACTCTTAAATATCTCCAGAGATGGAGATTCCACAACCTCCCTAGGCAATTTATTCCAGTGTTTAACCACCCTGACAGTTAGGAACTTTTTCCTAATGTCCAACCTACATCTCCCTTGCTGCAGTTTAAGCCCATTGCTTCTTGTTCTATCCGTAGAGGCTAAGGTGAACAAGTATTCTCCCTCCTCCTTATGACACCCTTTTAGATACCTGAAAACTGCTATCATGTCCCCTCTCAGTCTTCTCTTTTCCAAACTAAACAAACCCAATTCTTTCAGCCTTCCTTCATAGGTCATGTTCTCTAGACCTTTAATCATTCTTGTTGCTCTTTTCTGGATCCTCTCCAATTTCTCCACATCTTTCTTGACACAATACTCCAGCTGAGGCCTAACCAGAGCAGAGTAGAACGGAAGAATGACTTCTCGTGTCTTGCTCACAACACACCTGTTAATACATCCCAGAATCATGTTTGCTTTTTTTGCAACAGCATCACACTATTGACTCATATTTAGCTTGTGGTCCACTATATACCCTAGATCCCTTTCTGCCGTACTCCTTCCTAGACAGTCTTTTCCCATTCTGGATGTGTGAAACTGATTTTTTCTTCCTAAGTGGAGCACTTTGCATTTGTCTTTGTTAAATTTCATCCTGTTTAACTCAGACCATTTCTCCAATTTGTCCAGATCATTTTGAATTATGACCCTGTCCTCCAAAGCAGTTGCAATCCCTCCCAGTTTGGTATCATCCGCAAACTTAATAAGCGTACTTTCTATGCCAATATCTAAGTCGTTAATGAAGATATTGAACAGAGCCGGTCCCAAAACAGCCCCCTGCAGAACCTCAGTTGTTATGCCTTTCCAGCAGGATTGGGAACCATTAATAACAACTCTCTGAGTACGGTTATCCAGCCAGTTATGCACCTACCTTATAGTAGCCCCATCTAAATTGTATTTGCCTGCATGCGAGATCGTATCAAATGCCTTACTAAAGTCTAGGTATACCACATCCACAGCTTCTCCCTTATCCACAAGCCTCGTTATCCTATCAAAGAAAGCTATCAGATTGGTTTGACACGATTTGTTCTTTACAAATCCATGCTGGCTGTTCCCTATCACCTTACCACCTTCCAAGTGTTTGCAGATGATTTCCTTAATTACTTGCTCCATTATCTTCCCTGGCACAGAAGTTAAACTAACTGGTCTGTAGTTTCCTGGATTGTTTTTATTTCCCTTTTTATAGATGGGCACTATATTTGCCCTTTTCCAGTCTTCTGGAATCTCTCCCATCTCCCATGATTTTCCAAAGATAATAGCTAGAGGCTCAGATACCTCCTCTAGTAGCTCCTTGAGTATTCTAGGATGCATTTCATCAGGCCCTGCTGACTTGCAGGCATCTAACTTTTCTAAGTGATTTTTAACTTGTTCTTTTTTTATTTTATCTGCTAAACCTACCCCTTCATATTAGCATTCACTATGTTAGGCATTCCTTCAGACTTCTCGGTGAAGACCGAAACAAAGAAGTCATTAAGCATCTCTGCCATTTCCAAGTTTCCTGTTACTGTTTCTCCCTCTTCACTAAGCAGTGGACCTACCCTGTCTTTGGTCTTCCTCTTGCTTCTAATGTATTGATAAAAAGTCTTCTTGTTTCCCTTTATTCCTGTAGCTAGTTTGAGCTCATTTTGTGCCTTTGCCTTTCTAATCTTGCCCCTGCATTCCTGTGTTGTTTGCCTATATTCATCCTTTGAATATGGGACCTTACCTATCAGCTCTCTGAATTTACCAAAATCCGCCTTCCTGAAATCCATTGTCTCTATTTTGCTGTTCTCCCTTCTACCCTTCCTTAGAATTGCAAACTCTATGATTTCATGATCACTTTCACCCAAGCTGCCTTCTACTTTCAAATTCTCAATGAGTTCCTCCCTATTTGTTAAAATCAAGTCTAGAGCAGCTTCCCCCCAGTAGCTTTTTCAACCTTCTGAAATAAAAAGTTGTCTGCAATGTAGTCCAAGAATTTGTTGGATAGTCTGTGCCCCGCTGTGTTATTTTCCCAACGTATATTTGGATAGTTGAAGTCCCCCATCACCACCAAATCTTGGGCTTTGGATGATTTTGTTAGCTGTTTAAAAAAAGCCTTTCCTTAATAGCAAGTTGAGTATTAGTATTGCCAAGCCCAAATATTTAACAATAATGAATCAGGCCCCCCAAACCCATGAGATTGGCTTAAAAATTAGATTTAAAAAAAATACGTTTTGGGGTTCTTTTAATTTGCTTTCTTGTTTCTGAAGCTTTAGAGTGCACTTTGTTCATTTTTTCAAACCTTTGTCTACAACCACAAGGGCTATAAACTTAAGAAAAATGTGTCTCTCATTAAATGTCATTTGAGCAGTTGCGACGTTAAGAAAAACATCAAATACTGTGAGACTGGGCAACACTGGAGTATACAAATAGTAGGAATGGTTGAAAATTTTCCATCCAAACTATTTTTCAATAGAAAATTGAGGTTTTGACTTAACACTTGGGAGGGTCGGGAGTAAAGAAATGTATACTTTCCACAGAAAAGTTTGGATTTTTGTAAAAAACTTTTTACCAAAAAGTAAAATCTTGGTTTCCAGAAAAAGAAAGAGAGCCTGTAGTTTTTTGGCTGAAATGGTACCGTTTTTTAATAAAAAGACTTTTTTTCCCACAGAAATCCTCTCTCCGCCACTTTCTACCCAGCAATATTTAACAGTATAATTCAATATTTAGTTTGAATGGTGAGTATATGTGAGAAGACACGAAGGATGGTCTGAGAGTGTCTTCCTCCAATAAATCTCTTGAACCTACCTGCCAATGGTGCATTCTAAAAGTAAAAACAATTATCTTTATATGTATTTTTATAGTTCCTGTTGTTAAGCATTCGTTTGTTCAAATAGAACTGAGTGCACTTCACTGTTATTTATGACCCCTTTAACTCACTTCCTTTGATCCTTCCAATGTGGTGGGGCTGAATAAGAAGAGTTGTGTAGTTTGGGGTTTGTTGTGGTCTTTCAAAAGGTTCAGGTAAGCTTTGAATGCATATCTGAACAGCATCCAGTACTGGATGTTTTGAGGGTTGCACGCCTCTCGTACATCTGTGCTAAAGTCTAAAATTTTACTTGGAGGGATTTTGTGCAAACAAGTTTTATCGTTTCTTTTCGTGCAATTTCACTTTCCTTCGCCCCCACCACAAATGTTGCTTTATGCAACCTTTGATGTCCGTGCAATAACAGCCATACTAACATATGAAATGTTGATTCCCACCCATCCATACCTCGTGTTTATGGTTTAATGAACATATCCACATGGTTTTGTTCAAAATATGTATCATTTAGTGACATTTTTCACCGAAATGAGCCCATTTTCAAGTTTGAACAAAATGCAGAAGTGTAATGACAGTTTTGCATTTCATCATGAATGTTTCAAACATCTGATTACTACACATGCTACAATTGTTAATGTGTTAATGAGTCATTCAATGAAGAATTGTAAATAGCCTTTCTTGTCACCAAGAGGGGGCTGACCATCCCCCCAGAAATCAAAATAAAACTATGCCATAGTCAGCATCCATAGCCACTGTCATCTTAAAAAGTAAAAAAAAAAAAATCCTTGATTTGCTGATTCATTTTCTCCCTCCTTTGTTCTAAATGAAAGGCATTTTTTATCCAGTGATGAAGACTGTATATTTCTCAGCGGAGTGTAGGCGTGAAGGTCAAAGATAAATTCTGCCTGCTGTGATGTTTTCCAGGGCCAGAAATCATATAATGTTCATTTTTGTTTGCATTATTTTGTGAGTGTTATTTTGCTTGAAGTAAAGATTGATTTGTTGTGTAGCTTTCTTTTGTTTTGGGGCAAGTGGAGAGGTGGGGAAAGGAAGGTTCTTTTGTCTCTATCTGGAGAGAAGCTTGCAAGGTTGGCCTGATTTTCCTTTTACTACTGGAGCGCTTTCAAAAAAAGCGTAGAAGACTGTGTATATGAGGTTGTTATGATCTGGCCAAAGGATTAATGGAAGAGAGTACTGGTAAGAATAAACACTGTTGTCTAACCCCCCAAACAGTCAATGCCTCTCTAGCTATCACTTTATAGGAGAACTTGAATCATCATCAGCAGCACCCTAAAAGTCTGACTTCCATTGACTTCAGTGGCTTTGGATCAGGCCTCTGATAGTTTCTTCTGTATTTAATGATTGCCATAGAACAGGTATTCAAAGCCTGTAATTATAAAATCTATACCACTGCCACAGAAACAGCAGTAGTGTAATCCTGGTTATGTCTATGACACAGCTGACACAATGAACACTAGAATGCTGCTGACCTTTACTTTCAGATTAGCAGAAACGACCACTAAAAGCCCTCCATCTGGGCAGAGAACGATTCCCCAGAGTGGGCACTATGGTAGAAAGCCATAAGATTGCCCTTGTGGGACCTCTTTACAAGCCATAATGTAGGGATGTACCAGGGGTGGGGCTAGGGCTTGGAAAGGCATGTCAAGTGGAGCCAAAGCATGTGGCACTATAAAGATTTGGGGCAGAACTTCTACCCAAGGGCAGCCTGGGGAGACTGCCTTAACATAAACTGGCCCCCAGGGCTGTGAAAGTTATGCCGGGGCCTCTTTAGCCATTGAGCCACCTTATCCCCTGCCTCCTGTCGGACTTCAAATTCTGTACTGCATCTGGTAGAGGCACAGCGCAGAATCTCAACCAAGTTGTTTGGGATTTCCTGCTGTGATGGTGCTGTGTTACCCATCACCACCACCACAACTGGGAGAAATGAGAGATGGAGTAAATCCTACCCTCCCGCTCCCCTCTTCCCCCCCCCCCACATTTTTTCATAACCCTGGAGGAAAGGGAAGGCTGCAACCCTCTTGTTTAAGTGAGTTAGGAACCTGTCATTAGAATTCAATGTGACTTAGGCACTTTTGAAAATTTTGCATGCTATTCCTATAGGACTTTCCCTGTACTATTTAGAGACACAATCTAGCCTGGTATCTATGCTAGTAATAATGGACAAACTGTACTACCTACATGCTTAAAATTAAGGATTTGCTGGATGGGGGCCAGAGAGCTCACCACCTTGCTGGATCAAAACTATAGCTTCTTTGATGGCAAACTAGCATGAGCAAAAAGTGAGGGGTGGGGGGAAGGAACTGTGTCCTATCTGATATCATGGTGCATATACATGATGTATTCAATTAGTGTCACAAGAATATAATCAGTCCTGTAGTAGCTAATATTCCTTCTGATTGAATGAGCCATTGAATTGGAAGACTTTTTTTGTTTTTGCTTTGCCTTATGTGAGTGTGTAGGAGTTGCAGGACTGCTAACAATGCTGCCTAGTGGTCAGGTGGGTGTTGGCCGGTCATCTCCCGTTGAAGCACAGTCCCATCCTTCAGCGCTCCTGCCTCAAGGGTTTCCAGGCCTCCCCTTTAGCAGAGAGGCTTGGGGGTCTGGGCTCTTGAACGTCAGTCTTTTCCAGCTGGCCTCTTACCCTGGGGTGAAGGCTCTTGCTATTCTATTGTCCTCTTGGAGGGGGTAGGAGAGCCCGGGCCTGCCCACTTCACTGGGCTCCAGTTCAGGGCCCAATGGGGGGCAGCTACACTCAACACCTTGGGGTGCTAAGACACTTCCCCCCCCAGACCACTTCCTACCCTGGTCTCCTTCAACTTCCCAGAATATAATACTCCAGTCAAGTCTCTGACCTACACTCTGTCACCTACCTCTCCTCTGTGTGTTTGCACAGGTCTGTGTTGTCAGGTCCCAAGCAATGGGCTCCCGGGCAGTACTTCCCCCTCAGGGAAGCCACTTTCTCCCTTCCACTGCCCTCCTCTCAACTGCTCTGCTTCCCTTTTTAGAGCTCTGCCTTCAACTTGAGCAGGCTTTGCAGATGTGTCTGGGTGGGGCCGTGTGGGCCCAAAGCTGTTCCTTAACCCCTTGCTCTCCAGCAGTGGGTTTGTATACCCCATCACAGTGTGTCTAAAAGGATCATTGCTATTTTTTAAGCTTGTAATATATTTGTTTGTTTTCTCTTTCTAACTTTGTTGATATTAAAAAAGGCTTTTGGTAATGAAGGCAATCCCAGGGACCAACCATAACAGCTACAGAGTACTCTCCCTTTCTAAAATGTAAGGCAGCTACTCCATAGCAGCCAAAAATATTATGTGAGAAACCTCCCAAGAACAGACATTTTTTGACATTTCCTTCACTTTGTGGAGTTGGCTGAGTTAAAAATTCAGCAAGAATATTACTTTTCCACATAGGGTCTCAAGCAAAGTAAAAGTGCAGAAGGTTGTGGAAATTATAAAACGTATTAACCAAACTCTTAAAATCTTCTGTGTCTGGTGAAAAGTTTGCATCTGTTCTGACTCGAATGTCTAAACTAGTGTGCTCGTTCCTAATTTGCATCCCGCTCTGATGGCTTGGTTTTGTATCATTGTTAACTTACAGTGAGTAGCCTATTTGTGATGGTAAGTGTGACAGCTTCTTTAGTTTAGAAATATTAATAAATCCCTTCTATAGAATACCATTTCTCTGAATACAATGACAATTTGTTAGGCTAAGTGGGCTTTTGGATAAATGAATGATTTTTCAATGCAAGGGATGTGTATGAGAGACATAGCCCAGTTATGGATAATAGGGAGTTTTTGATGAAGGAATTGCAGATAAACCAGGCTCTATTGTAGATATTTATTAGGTTGGAGTCTCACAGCTGCATAGTATCTGTATTACAAGCCCCCAGTAATTTGTTTATTAAGGTTAGTAAACAGGAGACGCTTGGCATTTTGGTTTCCTTCAAATACAGTGCTAATTCTGTAAGCAGTTGTCTTTGTTGTCCTCTTTGAGGGTACAGGAAGGAACACACAGTCTGCTTAACCCCTTCACAATTATAGGAGGACAATTCTGTTTTCTTCCTTTACTTCAGTGATTTGTCTCATTCCTGTATAATAAATAAATCCCACGCTCCACTACAGGACCTTTTAAATGCCAACTGATGTACTCCTTGTTCTCAATCAAGAAAAGACACCTCCCCAGGCTTCCTATCTCATTGTCATTCCCTTCTTGTTTTCTTAGCTCTGACTTTCTTGCAATTTATTCATAAGTAATTTCTTATAATAGATTGTACTCTTGTTACTTTCCTTTCATCTATAATATTACATTCTGGTCCTCTTTTTTTTTATTTTTTTTTTTATAACTGACATTGAATTATGGGTAGCAACACAATACAGTCAGTTTTACACTGTCGCTATGTTTAAACTGCATCTGGGAGTGAGCCCCCCAACCCAGGTAGACAAACTCGGGCAAGCCCGGTGTGAGCTACACGCTAAAAATAGCAGTGTGGCTGTTGCGGCTTGGGCTCTTAAACCCACCTGACCCCCCTGGGTCTGAACTCAGGTAGCTAACCTGAATCTCCACCAGAGGTAAAACATCCATGCAGGTATTTTTAGCTAGACCACTAGACCATCCTTCTTACTCTATCTGAACCTATGAGTGGACACTATTTCATTAGGGACTTGTCTGAGACCACCAACTCACTTCACATACAACTACTGCTCATGTGATAATAGCTTTTGTCCAGGGTGGAAAAGTAACCAGGATATGCAAATTACCAGCCTCCCGAACTACCCAATCCCCTGGATTAGATGGTTTAAAATAATAAAACCCAGATGAATATTGATTTATTCACAGTTTTTGCTCAGATATTAACAATCTGTAATGCACAAAAGACAAATGTGCCGATATGTTACATTGCTGAACTCTGTGATATGCTCATTTATATTACTCCAATTAAAGCACACAAGTGTCTATACATTTTAATAGCAATACTCCTAGCTACTCTCCATCATATTTTTCAAAGAATAACTGTGCAGAAATTGCTTGGTTTGTGGATAGTATCTGACTTCCCCTAATTCCATGCTTTTCTAGACTTGTTCTTTGGTGCTCCATGAGGAGCGCTTGGCTAGTTGAGAGCTGGCTATACTTGTTCTACTCTACCACTCTCTCTCTCAATCCTTTCCTCTCCCAGTGTTAGGAGCCGGAGAGGCTCAGCCACAATGTGGAGTGCTGTAGCAATCCCTGGCTAGTGTACATTTTTACAAGCTGGCACAATTTAGTAAAATTCCAAAGCTGCTCCAAATGATGCAGGGGTTGGTGGAAAACTGGCCCCAGGATTGGGGAGCTTCAGATGACACTACGGTGTCTCCTGACCTCAGTTGCACCCAGCACTTAATTCCATGCAGCTGAGGGTTCTGCCCATATCGTATTCTCGGCTTTTCTTCTCCTGGAACCCCTGATGCCTCAAAGATGGTACAGTACAATGCTTCTGGGATATCTGCTTTTCCCTTTCCCCACCATTATTATCATCATTCATTTATGACAGCACCCACTATGTGTAAGACGCTTTTGAAACACTCAAGAAAGACAGTTCCTGCTCCAAGGGGCATACAATTTGAAGAAAGAAGTTAAGGGAAGGAGAACAGCAAGTAGAGTTGGACAGAAATTATTTTCCTATCTCATGAGATTCTTTGAGTGTCAAACATCTTTCCTATCCCAAATTGGGACAAAAAGTTGAAATCTCAAATATTTTCATGAACTGATAATGTGGGGCGGGGGGGGGGTGAATCAGGTCAGTTGAAATGTTTCATTTTGATTATTTCAAAATGTTTAGATTTTCACCTTTTAAACGTTTAGCTTTTTTGGTATAAATTAACTTATTTTTTAAACAAAAAATAATTTTGAACCAAACCCCAAAACTTTTCCTTTCCAAAATGTTTTGATGTCCTGTTTCAACAATTTCAAATTCTTTTAAAACTAGGAGATTCATTGAAACCAGCCCTTTTCTATAAACAGTTTTGATTTTGACTAATCAGCTTTTTTTTTTAAAAAAATGTTTTTGTTAGAAAATTCCCAAGTGGCTCTAATAACAAATAGGCACTTTTCCATTTTCTATAATTGCTGGAGTCTCTCTTGAGGTTTTTCATCTAAAGCTATGAGGCTTCATGCAAACTTTGTTTTTGGTTTGCCTGGCTTTATTATCTACAGCAAGTTTCATGTTAATTTTGGACTCAAGCAAGCTACAAAACTCAATGTGAAACTAAGCTGAGCCCCTACATTGCTCAAGGTTTTTAATTGAAATCATAGTCATTCTGCATTTTCTCATAGACTATGATGAACCAGAACAAGATTCCGATTTTTGTCATAAAAGCCACACACAAGAAATCAAGTTTCTTTTCATTTTGGGTTTTCTTAATTAGTTTGAGGAATTGTAGTGCTGGCTCAAGTTTTCACCAAAAGAAAGGTCTGACCTGTAAAATTCAGATATGGATCCAAAAATCTCCAAAGTTTGGCAATGTTCAGATCCTAGTTTTGTTTGTTTTTATCTTGGTTTAGCACTCCATTTCTTATAATCTTATAGTTTGAAAAAGGATATTTTACCTGCTATTTTTAATTGAAAGTAGAAAATGAAAATAATTTTAACTTTCTCTGTGTATGCATGTGTCATCAAGTTCTCCTTTCCTATATAGTAAGGAATAATAAAACATGTACAAATAAATTAGTTTACTGAATACTTCCCCAGGGCTTTTATTGAACTGAACAATTTTCTGTGTCTGGGTCAAAACGTTAAATGATGTGGTTTTGGCCATATTCTGAAGTTAGATGAAATTACAGAAAATAATATTCTTGTATTTTGTGACATGCTATTTCAAAACTATTTATATAAATTGGTGAAAATTGATTCAAAATCCAACATCTATGCACATGTTTTAAACGTTTAGATTTCAGAGTAACAGCCGTGTTAGTCTGTATCCGCAAAAAGAAGAACAGGAGTACTTGTGGCACCTTAGAGACTAACAAATTTATTAGAGCATAAGCTTTCGTGGACTACAGCCCAAAAGTTTAGAGGAAATCTAGTGCAAAACATGCATCTAAAATTCAGCTACTAGAATAAGGAAAAACTGTGAACTATTGCTTTGTAAATTTCTATATAGAGAGCCAGAGATTTTCAGAAATTTTTGTGTTGAAGATTTTAATGAGAGACAAAACGTCCCCATATCTTACCAGGGAACAAAGATGATTCAAGCAAATGTGGGTCTTCTTTGCCAGTTCTTTCAGTTAGACCCTCTGAGTATGAGGTGAAAGATTCAGGTTATAATCTCTATAGCAATAGGGTAGAATCCCATTAAATTTTTTTGTGAACCATCTAGAGGAACTCACCGTGTTTTTTGTTTGTTTTTTGGAAACTCCCAGTATGGACTTAGCTAGGTTTTTGTGTGGTTTGATATAAAAACAATATATAGTAAACACAGTTATTTGGGATCCAACAGTAACTGTGTGGTTTGGTCGTATTGTTTTAATTGTGTGAAAAGCAAAAAACCCCAATATCCCCACGTCATCTGCACCAAATTCACCTGCTCTCGGAGCTACAGCATAGTCTTTATGAGTGAGCTCAGTTCCATGGTGCATGGAGGGGCTCAGGGGAAGAGTGGATGGACATTTTCTATTAAACAAGAGGAAGGGCGAACTTGTAACTGCCCTGCCCAGGACAGAGAGAGAGATGGCATATCCCAATTCAGCACAAAGCACTTTGCCATGCAACAGTAGTGTAGGTGCTGTAAACAGAACCCTGGTATTTCAGCCTGACCCTAGAAGCCAGGGACCCCTTTTGGCCGCAGGTTTGGCAGCAGCATCTGAAAAGCAGGGGTGGCTGAACTGCTTTTAGACAGTAAGACTCTACCAGCTCAACACCTCATCTACGCTTTGACAATGGTAACTATTTCCCCCTCATTATTTGTTACTTTCAGGTGCTCCTGTATTTCCTAGCTCTGGCCGGGACTGGAAGCAGAAGTGTCACAAAATGTTTGAACAAGGCTGTTCTCACTGCATACTTGGCCCAACAGATTTCACCGAGCACCAGAAAAGCCTATGCTCATGAGAGTCTGAGCCAAATTTTACAGATCCAAGAAGTTCAGATGAAATGGGAAAGAGGGATTCTCCTCCACAGCCTGGCCTGTGTATGTTGCAGTGTCAGGGTAAAGGCACCAGAAAAATCCCTTAGCTGGCTGAGAATTCCCCCAGCATGGGCACTGCAGTAGCTGCTGTAGTAGAATGCTCCCCAATCCCAGCATAGGGGTGATACAGGGCCATGGGAGGGAGGGGCATGTTCAGAGTGTGCATTGCAGGGATTTAGGGGGACACTGCCACCCTTAGACACCCAGGGCCAGGCTAAGCCCAGGGCTGCCTAGCTGACACCGAAGGATCTCACCAGCTCTCAGAACAGCTCGGAATCAGGAGGGGGCAAAGGTGGCACAGAGCCACCTTATGCACTTTCTCTTGCCCACAGCCCTCCTTGGGTTGTGCCTGTGTGTGCTAGGCCTCATGGGGGGCAGCACACAATCTTGCCCAGAGATTGTGAGATGAGAAATTCAGATTTCGTTCCACACTCTGCCAAAGTTTGGGAGATGTTTGAGTGAGGGCAATTGGTTAGAGTGACATCTCTATGTGAACTGCGCAGATTTCTAGGGTGAAATCCTGGCGCTATTGAAGTCAGTGACAAAATTCCCATTGATTTGTAGGGGGTCAAGGTTTCAGATCACTTGTTTTTTCTCCAAACCATAGGTCTGATTCGTGCACTTGTTTTGTGCTGCCATGAAACAGGTATAATGAAGTGAGGAGCCTGACCCTGCATATCTGTTCTTTTTGAGATTCTCCTAGCACAATGTAAATGTCATTTCTCGGTGGCTTTGTCAGCATCCATATGAAACCACAAAGTTTTCCTTGGTTTCATCACTGAAAATCTGTTCTTGCTCCTCTGCTTTCATTGGTTCAGATTTTTTTTTGAAAACAGATTACAGACCAGTCAGCTTAACTTCTGTACCCAGAAATATAATGGAGCAAATAATCAAGCAATCAATTTGCAAACACCTAGAACAGGGGTAGGCAACCTATGGCATGCGTGCCGAAGGTGGCACGTGAGCTGATTTTCAGTGGCACTCTCACTGTCTGGGTCCTGGCCACTGGTCCGGGGGACTCTGCATTTTAATTTAATTTTAAATGACGCTTCTTAAATATTTTAAAAACCTTATTTACTTTACATACAACAATAGTTTAGTTATATAGTATAGACTTATAGAAAGAGACCTTCTAAAAATGTTAAAATGTATTACTGGCACGCGAAACCTTAAATTAGAGTGAATAAATGAAGACTCGGCACACCACTTCTGAAAGGTTGCCAACTCCTGACCTAGACAATAATAAGGTGATAAGTAACGGTCAGCATGAATTTGTCAAACAAATCATGTCAAACCCACCTGATAGCTTTCTTTGACAGGGTAACAAGCCTTGTGGAACAGTAGATGTGGTATATCTTGACTTTAGTAAGGCTTTTGATACTGTCTCGCATGACCTTCTCATAAACAATCTAGGGAAATACAACCTAGATACAGCTATTATAAGGTGGGTGCATAACTGGTTGGAAAATCATTCTCCGAGAGTAGTTATCAGTGTTTCACAATCATGCTGGAAGGGTATAATGACTGGAGTCCCTCAGGGATCGGTTCTGGGTCGGTTCTGTTCAATATCTTCATCAATGATTTAGATAATGGAATAGAGAGTACACTTATAAAGTTTGCGGACAATACCAAGCAAGGAGGGGTTGCAAGTGCTTTGGAGAATAGGATTAAAATTCAAAATGATCTGGACAAACTGGAGAAATGGTCTGAAGTAAATAGGATGAAATTCAATAAGGACAAATGCAAAGTAATCCATTTAGGAAGGAACAATCACATACAAAACAGGAAATGACTGCCTAGGAAGGAGTACTGCAGAAAGGGATCTGGGGCTCATAGTGGATCATAAGTTAAATATGAGTCAACAGCCAAATGCTGTTGCAAAAAAAGCAAACATCATTCTGGGATGTATTAGCAGGAGTATTGTAAGCAAGACACAAGAAGTTATTCTTCCGCTCTATTTCATGCTGATTAGGCCTCAAACAGAGTATTGTGTCCAGTTCTGGGCACCACATTTCAGAAAAGATATGGACAAACTGGAGAAAGTCCAGAGAAGAGCAACAAAAATGATTAAAGGTTTAGAAAACATGACCTATGAGGGAAGATTGAAAAAAAATTGGTTTGTTTAGTCTGGAAAAGAGAAGACTGAGTGGGGACATGATAACCTTTTATGTACTTGAAAACTGTTGTTACAAGGAGGAGGGAGAAAAATCATTGCTCTTAACCTCTGAGAATAGGACAAGAAGCAATGGGCTTAAATTGCAGCAAGGGCGGTTTAGGTTGGACATTAGGAAAAACTTCCTAACTGTCAGAGTGGTTAAGCACTGGAATAAATTGCCTAGGGAGGTTGTGGAATCTCCATCATTAGGGATTTTTAAGAGCAGGTTGGACAAACACCTGTCAGGGATGGTCTAGATAATACTTAGTCCTGCCTTGAGTGCAGGGGACTGGACTAGATGACCTCTCGAGATCCCTTCCAGTTCTATGATGCTAGGATTTCTACATCAGAACTGAAATTGCTCACAGAGGTTGTTGCAATAAATCCATATCCGGGTATGCTGTATTGCTGCGATGTATGATATTTGTCTTAGGATCAGGACAGACATGATTAAGATATGAAACATTATCAGTAGTCTACAATTTTGGGACAGATTCGCTCTGGAACAAATGAGAACAAATAGTATTGGCTTCAGTGGGATTTGCACCTACCTACACTAGGGCTGAATTTACTCATTGCATTTCTGATAAGATACAGCATATGTTGCCTACAGAATGTTTTCAGGGGAATGGATTGTATTGATTTTTACATTTCCTTGTGCTGTAGTTCACATGGAATGAAGCCCCTTAGATTTCTGTCTTTATAAACATGGATTTTTGACTGTCAAATGTTATTTGACAGGACAAATATTTACCTGAAATAGCACTGGACATCTTACTAACTGTATCCTGGGAATAATCAATAATGTCTGGCTGAAATTCTAGCCTCCTAGCAGCTGATCCAAGAAATATCCCTTGACAGGGAATCCTGGACAGGATTTATGTATTTTTTTAATTATAGACATGTGCATTTTAGTTTTGGTTTTTAGACATTTGTGTTCTGTGCACTTTTAATGCATATTCTTTTCATCTGTACAAAGGTTATATTGAAAGATGCCCTCTTCGATTCTAGCTCCCCTAAGAACTGTGGACTACATTCTTTCTCTGGGAAAATAGTTTAGTGATTGCAGGGGGGAAAAAGGGGACCAGGAATGGGGATCTCTATCCCCGTTTATGCCACTTACTTGCCATGTGAGCTTGTGCAAATCAGTTTACCCATCTGTAAAAGGGAAAAGTAATAATTGTCTTCAGCATTGTGAGACTTACCTAATGTTTGTGAGATGTTTAAATGAAAGGGAGCATGTGCGTGAAAAGTAGAAGTGGGTGAATAATTTGTGGATAAAAATCTATTTTGACAAATTAGGCCCCAACCCAATGATCCTCTGTGATCCTCTGAGCCCATATGGACCCTCAATAAAGTCAGAGGTGCATGGATCTGCAGGGTCTTTCTTCGTGTTTTTTGTTTGTGAATTGCCTGTGAGCAGTTGATGATCATTCTTATTTAAGCTTCTTGTTGGGAGTCTTCAGTATCCAAAATTTTCATTTTTGTTGTTAAGTTTGGCTGGCATGCATGTCTTGTGGTATAGTTTCTGTTGCCTGATTGGAGGAACGTAGCACCGAGACGCAGGTTTCCGGGGCAAATTTTTCTTTCCTCAAATATTCTCTAATATTTGCTTAAAGGTTCATGTTTCTGGGAATATTCCTGCCACTGAATTAGAACATTTTCTGAAACCCCCAAATCCAGTACAGTAATAGATTTAAATGCACAGTCACATATATTTTATGAGGTGTTAGTCCATCTCTAAAGCAAAGTATTATCTTACCTTTCCTCCCATCCTCCCTGTATATAGGGCTCCTCATAGTTGTGAAATCCTAGTCGTGCCTCATGATTGTCCTACCTTTTCTCATGCTTTGGACTCTCTCTCTCTCCATGGTGCATTACCTATTAAACAGTTCTCATCTTCTAAACTCATGTATTAGACATGGGCTGAAACTGCAAGTTGGGACCCAGATCTGAACTTCCCCTGCCAAATCGAAGGATATTCATGTTCAGGTTTCTGGCTTGGATTGTTAGGTACAAGCTGTCAAATTATAGACATTTGCATTCAAGTCTCAATGCTGACATTTCTGTGGAATTTAGTGAGGTTTGTGAAAATGCAGTTGCCACTGACAAAGATCTTTCTTTGCAACAAGACTGAGGGCAGCTACTATAATATACAGTATGAATAAAAGGGCTTGCTTCTGTTAGCACGCTTTTTATACAATATCGTAACTGCCAGTGCAGTTATTCCTCATTTACACTAGTGTAAGGGATATCAAAATTAGGCCTAATGTCTTATAAAGTGTAATAGACTATGATCACTTTTCTATGTCTTTTTAACCATTCCATAGAGTTTGATGGAGAATTATATCCCATTTCATAGGATGATAATAAAAATCCTACAGAATGGATTGTTGTTCTTTATTAACTTTTCATAAGTTGTTAGAGGAATATTTATTGGATGAATCATTTTTTAAAAATTCGGTAGGACTTTATTGTAAGAGTTGATTGAGTAAGTCTGTTTCAGATCAGTCTATCACTACAGCCTGCTTAGCCCACATGTTGTCAGTTGTAGAATCAAGGCTTTGCACAGCAGCAGATTTTGATCTTACTTAAACCAATATAACTTGGTGGATTTCAGTGGAGTTGCACCTGATTTACATCGATGTAAATGAAATTTGAATCAGTCCTCTTGTATATGTTGCAGACTCCTTTTCCTTTTGTTTGAATCATTTAAACAAAGACTAATTACAGATCTTGACTATAAGAATAGGTGAAAATGTTCATGACTGAACACGTGACATTAAAAAAAGGAATAGTTTAGACACATAATCTCCAAAACAAATGATTTATTATCTAATTATCTCAAAGTATTATTCAGATAATTATTTAGTAATATAGAAAATTTGAGTGAGAATTTTTAATAACTAAGCTGCTCAACGATCTTGACGCTTGGTAAAGATTAGGAGGGATTAAGAAAGATTTTAAAATTCTTTTAGCACGGTCACCATCCTGCTGAAAACACTAAGGATTCTCTAAGTGTAAATGCCTGAAAAAGAATATTAAAATTGGAAGAAATGATTAAAGGTAGTTAGATATGGAAGGCTGTAATTTAGCATAGTTAAGAACAGCGTATTGCCAGCATGTAGGTTACGCTTTTAAAGGTGTAGACTCAATTCATCGGTGTAAATCCATGTTAATTAGATATGAGAGGGCATGAAAATATTTAGATAGTAGGATTAAGCTTTCTTTTTATTTCTGAGGCTGTACAAGCTCACAAGCCTAAAGACAGCTTAAGTATGCCCAAACGCAGATCTCCAAACCAATTAAAGCACTTAAGCTTTGTACATTTTTCTCTTTCCACAACTAGTCTTGCTTCAGGTGAAACAAGCCCATATATAGGTATAAGTGTTTTGTATTGCCAATACCCAGGTATGATTTGCAGCCATAGCCTAGCATTGAGTTTATGGGCTTCTCTGAACAAACTTAAAATATTTGTCTCTACCCCAGAATTTCATGGTGAACAATTTACAAAGCATGATGGTTGTCCTTATTCTTTGCAATGGGTCTGCATGGGTGTAACTGAGAGTACCCACTTTAAAGTCACCTTTACGTCACCAAAGCAGTGTAAAGGGACCTTAGTGTTAATGAGAATCAGATCTATTAGACCAACTGGTGTAAAACTGGTATAAAAGTGGAGGATCAGCTTATAGGGTAATTTAACAACCATATTTAATTTCTATATAGAGTCCTACTTGTTTAATTCCTACTTAAAATCAATAGGGCTTGCTCCTATGGATTTCTTTTTCTCAAAAGCAAACAAACAACAGAAATTAAATGTTAAAATCAATATTCATATTATTGATACTACAGGTAGTTGGAACGTTTCCATCTACATTTTTGTTTTAAAAAAGGGATGGAGGAGGGAAAATAAATCAGAAAAATGTGCAAGATAATTTAATGCTATTTTCCAAGCAATTTTACAAAAATGTTTAGGCTAAGGATTAAATTAACTATATATTGATCATTAATGGTATCCTTTCCACTGTATGCATGAAAATGAGGTCATTTGTGGTATGATCAGATACAACTGTGTAATATAATAATATACAATTTTAAAAATTTGGTATATATGTATGTATATGAGTTAGCTTCACAGTAGTGCAAAAATGAGATATACGTTGGATGATTTTGAAGCAATATAAATTAGGATTTGCTGTGATGCTGCACTAATTTAAATGTAAATAAATATATCTGTGCTGTACTTTACATGTATATATGCATAGATCACATACACTTTATGTGTATCTATGTCCATGCTGTATATTAGCAAAACAGTGTATTCGCCACAAAGCTCTAAACAACATGAAAATTGCTGGGTGTCATTTAAATTTCACAACTTGAAGTGTGTGAAATCACACATTATAATTGAAGAAAATATTCATGTAAACCCATGTGAGGTGAAATTGCCAAATTTTGCACAGCTTTGTGAAAGATATCCTTCAAAATAATACCATAATCATCATCATTCTAAACAACAAGCTAGAACTGAATTCAGCACTCAGGACTAATGTGTTGAGGTTAAGGATATTTACTCAGAATAATAGGGGGGAAAAAAACCTTTTAAACCAATTAACTATGAAAATACCATTTTATAAGTATTATTTCAGATGTTAGTAATAAACCTGATAGAAAAACTGTAAAGTATCAGTGAACAGTGTCTTACAGGATATTTTGTTTTTCCATGACTAGCAAGAATAATTCTGTCACCTCATGCTCCTTCAATAAAGTTCCCAGCTATCGAGAAATGAAATGTAACGTACAGTAGTTCTTTCTGTGTCATTAGTATTTACGCAGTGATTATGGGATAATGTGCTATGGTTGAGCTTTGTTTTGTCATCCCAGAAATTCTGTCAATCTTGGGAACGTGCACTTTGTTTGTTTGTTACATAAAACAGTATTACCGCAATCCCAGCACTTTCTGTTATCAGCACTAGGGTAACATTCTTGTGGAATTTCATTATTTGGTTAGAGATTGAGGAAAATGCTGATTAAATCCTTAGACTTTCCAACTGTTTGCGCCATCAGAAAATAGGGCCAACACCATCCTTACTCCTAGACTACATGATTTATATGTAATGATTTTTATTTGGAGATAATTCTAATTTGAACTCATGTCTTGCTTCAGAGTTTGGGTGCAGAGTTTGGGTTCAGGCTTAGTATAGGTTTTGTGACAGTTCTAACTAGTCCTGCTAATCAGAAAGTTGGGAATTTGAATGAATAATCATCTTTGTTGACTTGTGTTGCCTATGGCAATCCACCGTATGGAGAGGTAGGGTCCAGTGGCCTAAGCATATGCCTGGGAGCTACCAGCTCCTGAGTTCTAAGCCCACGACTCTTTCTGCAGCTTTGGACAAATTTTCACTTAAATACTCTGCCTCACTTTTCTCCATCTAAAGATGATGATGTCTGCCTAATAGGACTGTTGCGTTGGCTTAATTGTTTTTAGACAATAAACAATATACAAGTTGTATTTGTCAACCTGTAAATAATAATACACCTATGATGTCTTGAGAATGCTACGGACTAGGTTATGTGAAGTCCCTGCAGGGTCAGAGGACTACATAAGAAATGTCCCCCATCACTGCACAGCAGCTGAAGGGCTGCACAGAACGTCAGTCCCTGTGCTCTGGTTTGCTTGCTCTTGCTAACCCCTGGGAGCAGGAATATTTTTGCTATCTGTCAGCTTAGTATATGAACCATGTGGATGCTCAAGTGCATATCATTTCAGCTTCCTGTTGTGCTGCAATTTGCACATATAACCCTTATTAGCATTAATGGGACTTAAATACACCTCTACCCCGATATAACGCTGTCCTCAGGAGCCAAAAAAATCTTACTGTGTTATAGATGAAACCGCGTTATATCGAACTTGCTTTGATCCGCCGGAGTGCGCAGCCCCCCCGCCCCCGAGTGCTGCTTTACCACGTTATATCCGAATTAGTGTTATATCGGGTTGCGTTATATCGGGGTAGAGGTGTATGTATATGTTCTGTTCTCCTATATTTGCATGGAGTTGGTCACAGGTAGCTCTCATTAATGGTAATGAGCCTTATCCATGTCAATTCTACCCATGCAGATAGGAAAATTTCCCTCTCCCCAGTTAATTTTTTAACACTTATGGAAATGTTCTATAGAAGTTCAGAGGGTAATGACCATTCATTCTTTAGAATTTTTCAGACAACCAATAGAATCTGTTAGCAGGAATGTAAAATTCTTATTGAAATTCTGTAGAAAGGATACTAAATTCTGCAGCTTTTAGAATAACTTTTACAGTAACTTATTACATTTCCATAGAACCCTGTTGCTTTCACCCCTTTTAAAATCTATAGGAGTTTTCCATAGATTTTTAAAAAGTTAGAAAATGGATTATTTTCTCCACCTCATTAATGGACTTTAATATGTAAACACTGATCTATGCTGAGAGATAAAATATTAATATAGTTGTTTCCGTCAGGTTTTGATGTGATGTCATTTTCTTGCTTCTCACTGTAAAGGAAGAATAGATTTAAGGAACTCCAGACAGACCTATAGGCTTTGAGGGTTTTTTTATTATTGAGGCTGGTCAGGGAGAGAATGTAAAACACATTAATAATATGTAGACTGGCTGAGTAGATTTCCCTCAAAGATTTCTCATTCATTATGGGCTGATCCTGTAAGGTACTGAGAGCCATTGGGAATTTAATTGTGTTGATGGTACTCAGCCTCTCACAGGATTAGGCTCATCAGAGAAAACTGAGGCTCTCTCATGTTTCAGGATCAGAACATAAAAGAAAAACCTTCTAACTAAGATGGCCTGAACACTTAGAAACTGCACAGGCTCATCATGCAATGCACCAAGATCATAACACTTTTTAATAAACAGAATCCATAGTGGAAAACACCAAAGAAAGAACAAACGGCTTGCCTATCTATACAAGATGAATGGGAAGAAGGAATAGTGCTTGAGAGAGAGAAAAAGATCATTAATGGCACTTTGCTGGCTCAAATTGGCGTACTGAATCTTTGACTTTGGCATCTTTTACCCTCTGCAGTTTACTCAAGTTCATTGAGACTTCTTCACATGGCTCATGTCTTATTAGTGAACCATAGAACTTTATTTTATTTTTGTGCTGAAAGCATAATAAATAGACACATTTTCTCTCCCTGCTCCCCCTCCCCCACACACTCATCCCTCTTCATTATTTGGCAGTGTCAGTGTCTGGTTTTGACTTTAATATATATCCATATTTTCAATGATGCTTTGGATAGGTTTTCAAAAGAGAGTGTGCTTTCATCTCTTTAATGTCTTCTTTTTTTCTAAAACAAGCAGCTATCTATCAGCCTTTCTGTAGTTGTTAGCATTAGCGCCCATACAGATGTACTGTGGAGTCCTTTCTGCTGCCACTCCCAGCTGATAATCTCTGACAATTCTCCTTTATTTTCTTCTACATTGGTCTCAATTAGCATAGGCGCAATGGCCTTGCTGAGTTTGTTGGCAGTTGGAGCTGCAGCACAAAGGTGAATTACAGCTTGGGAACAATAGTACAATCCTCAAATTAGTATTTTTTCTTTCAGGTCCCAAATGGATATTGGGAGTCTTCAAGGAGGGTGAAGACTGGAGCAGGACTCAGAGGGTTCTCCTTCGAAGGTGAGTACAAGGATCCACCCAGGGTCGTCCTTAGGATTTATGGGGTCCTATGCAATAGTATTAAACTGGTACCCCATGCTCCACTGACGGCGGTCCCCAGCCAGCACTGCTGACTCCAGGGTGTCGACTAACCCCACCTGTGGACCCCCAGAATCCCCCCTGCCCCCATTGCTGACACACACCAAGCTTTGTACGCAGCAGATGCTGTGGAAGTGGCTCAAGAGGCTTCTTGCTGTCACACAGGGGCTGCATCTTGCCAGAGCCCATGGCCCTCCTGCAGCCCCTCGCCACTCCTTTGACAGGAAGTACCAAGCAGTAATAACAATAATAATATCGGTGTGTGTGTGTGTGTGTGTGTGTGTGACAATCTGTATTGGGGGACTGTGACTCATGAGAGGCAGAGTGTATGTGGGTGTGAGAGCCAGTCTGTGTGTGAGAGAGACTGTGTGTGTGTGTGTGTGTTAGGGAAGTGTGAGAGACGGTGAGCGCACTGTCACTTTAAGTCTCCCTGGGGCTGGGATGGCAGAGCTGGGCGGGGTTGGGAGCAGGGAGGGGCCAGCGCAGGGGACGGGCCAGAGAAGAGAGGATTCCAGCCACGGCCAGCGAGGGGAATGGTGCCCCAAATTTTCCAGTGCCCTACGCAGACATGTTTGCTGCGCATGCCTAGGGATGGCCCTGGATCCACCATGAAAGGGTCATGGTATGAGCACTGAATCTTTTAAAAATATAACTCAATCTTGCAAAATCCTACTCATCTGCTACCCTGGCAAAAATGAATGTCATTTAGGGTGGGATTTTGAATGCTGTCTTGGGGATTTGGATGCCTAATTTATATTACTTTTATAATAGGAACTGGGTATTTAAACCCATTAGGCAGTTTTGAAAATGCCACCCATAGCTTTTTATTTTTTTAATGTCTTCATAACAAGGATTGCTGACTAAATTTTTACCCAGGCTGGTTAAAAGTAATATAAAAATAATTAAACTAGATACATTTAATACATAACCACGGTGCAATGCAGTGTGCTGTGCTGTCAGAGTTGTTGTCTGTGGTGATTATGGAGAGTCTCACTGTTCAATTTGTGAATTCTGGCTGTATTATGAAGCTGTTGTTTTGAAATTGCTGTATCATGGAAAGTGTCTCTATCTCTGTGTATCCCCCATTGCTGACAAGCCATTGAGCACTTCTCAGACAGACCAAGGACAATAGCCAATTGTTAAGCCCTTACCTGGAGAGAGTAAAAAAATAACCTCATTCTTGGGAAATTCAGTTCTCTCCAACTTCCCTCAGTAGGAGGCTGAGGATCTAGAGAGTGGAAATTCCCTAATCAGGAGGTTATAAAAGGACTCAGGGAGCCACACAGGGAGGTTTAGGCCAGGAGAGGGGAAGGGGACAGGTTGGCTAAGCTCAGGGAAGTTGAACTGGGGGGACAAGGCTCCATTTTCAGAACACAAGCCATGTATTGGAGCAGGAGGGTCCTGGATGGCTCCAGATGACCCGGACATCAGACTAAAGAATGCGCTGGAGTGTTGAGTCAAGGAAATGTGTGCATAATTTTTTGTATAGATTTGTGTATTTCTCATAGGGTTGCCAACTTTCTGATTGCAGAAAAATGAACACCCTTGTCCTGCCCCCAACCCCCTGTCCCGAGGCCCCATCCCCACTCACTCCATCCTCCGTTGCTCGCTCTCCCCCACACTCGCTTATTTTCACTGAGCTGGGGTAGGGGGTTGGGGTGCAGGAGGGGGTGAGGGCTCTGGGATGGAGTTGGGGATGAGGAGTTTGGGGTGCAGGATGGGGCTCTGGGCTGGGGCCGAAGGGTTCAGAGTGTGGGAGGGGGCTCCAGGCTGGTGCAGGGGTTGGGGTACGGGAGGAGATGAGGGCTCCAGCTGGGGGTGCGGGCTCCAGGGTGGGGCCAGAAATGAGGGGTTCGAGTGTGGGAGGGAGTGAGGACTCCAAATGGGGATGTGGGCTCCGGGCTTGGGGCGAGGGGTTTGGAGTGCGGGAGGGAGTTCAGCCGAAAACTGGATGTTTGGTAACCCTAATTTCTCCTGCTATTAAAAAAAGAGCAATAGTGTTGTATTATGTACTACAGATCTCATGCCCCCTTGAAGAGGTAAACCAGAATGCTCACACCTTTGGGGGGAGTGCTGGGAGAAGGTGTGTTTAAGCTATGGGGAAAGCCTTGAATAGTCAGCAGTCGTTCTAAGGGCTGGGCGGGGTGGAGGGGTTGGAGGGGGGGGGGGGGGGCGTGTGATCTCAAGCTCCTAAGATACCAGACAGAACGTTTGCATCTTGAGGCAAAACTGTGTGGATCTGCCACATAGCCTCTTCTTAATGTATGTAAGAGTGGTTATGGTCAAAAGCATGACTATCTAAAAGAGAGTGACAAAACCTTGGTACTATTTGGACTCTGGGGACTTGAAGCATTCAGGGTTTCAGCAATGGGATCCCCTCACAGCAGTCTGGTGAGTGGCCGAGAAGGGACACTCGTCTGGACCTGTGACACAGTCTTTTGGATAAAACATCAAATTAAGGACCTCCTCTGGTCACTTAATATTCCTTGTGGCTTTTTGTAAAAGTAGTAGTATTAGCCTGTGTGTCTTGGCTAAATTCGAGCTCTACTAATTACATACTACCTCCCTAATTTTCCACTACCTCTTCAGTTACTAGATATGGCAAGCTTCTTCCCTCCCTGTTCCTGTCACAAACTATAGTGTGTGCAGTTAAACATTTGCTGCATTTCATCCCAGAGCTGACTGCATTTCAGTGCTGGAAAGAGTAATGTATATATTAAGATTTCTGTGTCTGTTTATGTTTTGAAAAACATTTTGGTCCTTCAGAATAAAATGTTCTGTATAAGGCCCTGTTCTAATGTCCATTCAAATCAATGGAAAGACTCCCATGGACTTCAAAGGGTACTGGATTGGATCAAATCCTAAATGTAATAGTATTAAATGTTAATTTTTTGAAGGCACAGCAAAGCAAATCTCTCAAACACAGATGCAAAGACACAATTAATTTATAAATAAATCTTATGTGAAGAAGATGGCACAACATACTTAGAAAAGTTAACATCTAACAGCATTTATTGACTTTAGGTTTGGCAAGAAAATAAGGTTAACTGAACCACCTTTTGAATCCTACTAGATGTATTAAGCTACATGTTTAACCAGAGCCCAGCCGCAGGGTACCCCCCTTCCAGACACCCACATCCCCTCTCCCCCAGAGCCCAGCCGCAGGGAACCCTCCAACCCAGACACTCACATTCCTTTGCCCCATGAGCCCACCAGCTCCCTCCAGCACAGACACTTGCATGCACCCTCTAACCCCCAGAGCCCAGGGATAAAGAGGGAGAAAGAGCCTGATGCTGGGTCCTGGGCTTGTGTGGAGTTTCCTGCATGCTGTCTCCTTCCTTCGGGGCGCTCCCGGAACTGTACCTACCGGGAACCCTTCAGCTTCTCTTCCCGGTAGTGTCTTCTATTTGCAAGCTGGACTCTGCAGGGTCCAGAAGCCCCTAGTGGTGGCGATCAGATCTGCAGCCCCTTTCTGGGGGAGTGGGGGAGAGGAAATTCTGTGCAGAACATTAATTTCTGTGCAAATTCTCCATTGCACAATGGTGCAGAATTCCCCCAGGAATAATATGACATAGTTATAAATTCTGCTTTGCAAACACTTACAGATACAAGTATCTTTGAGTTCAATGACAGTGATTGATAAAGCTTCAAAACACACTGTGATATAGCTACCTTAGGGCTAGGAGTGAAATCCTGGCCCCATTGCAGTCAATGGGAGTTTTACCATGACTTCTTCAATGGGGCCAGGATTTCACACTAGCTCATACAAGATACTGAGCAGTCTCCACTTCCATTGAAATCAGTGGGAATTCAGGATGCTCTATATGTTACAGGTTTGAGGTCAAAGTATCTTTCCAGAGGTCATCAAAGAAGTCAAAATGGAATCCGATGGCCAAATTTGCATCTGGTGTAACTATTATCTTCAGTGGAATGATACCAGGGATGAATTTGCTCTGCCTTTTACTCTAAATACTAAAATGTTGTCTCTTCTTCCCTGGAATCTTTGACATTCATGCTGCTGCTGTGTCTTTTATAACATCTTGTTGCTCTGACTTTACCTGACCCAGTTGTCCATGGAACCCTCTTTTACAGAGTGTCCAGGAAACTCCTTCTCTGAGGAGTAAATTTTTAGTACAAAACACAGCTGTGAGACACTTTCTGACATTAACACGGTTTCATATAAACGAATGCCAACGCTCTTGACAAAAATAAGAGCTGGCATACTTGTTCTCATGAACTAGAGAAAAGACACATTTAGTTAAGGTTTAGTGCAAGCTTTTTTGCATTATTCATCCCTCTGCTGCTGCTCTAATAACAATGTACTCTACTACATTAAAAAAAACCTGCATTAAAAGAATGTTACAGTTGTAAAGTTAGGAAATGTCAGAATTAAGGTTGCTATGCAACCTTAATTCAGCCCTCCTTGTGTGTATGCATTATGATACAGTCTTTCATTACATGATCACATGCTATTTTTTCCCACAGGACTACTTCTTCAGTCAGTGAATGGATTATTGAATATTTTCTTGAATCCTCATCTTTCAATGTTGGGCCCCAAGTTGTCTTTACTGCATACCATCCAAATCCTGCACTGAATACAAAATTATTCATTTACTTATTGGTGTTTTCTGTGGTGCACTAACCATAGTTCTGGAATGTTTCACACATGAATTTATCTTTGTAATAACCTTGTGAGATTAGATGATGATGTTATCCCCATTTTACAGCTAGGTAACTGAGACACAGAGACTGAAGTCAATATTGTCATAAGCATCCACTAATTTTGAGTGCTCATTCTGAGACACCAAGGCACTGATTTTTCAGAGTACATAGCATTTTTATAGCAATGTATATGTTCAAAAAAGATGTGTCTGCTTCACTGATGATATTGATCTGACCGGATCATCACAAGAAGAGGTAACAGTACTACAAGGGACGCTAAACATCATTTGGAGATCCAGCATAGAATTGGACTTGCAACTGCTGCTCTAGCAATGCTCAGCCTGATAATTCTGTTCTTTACTAAAGTTTCAATTTGCCTAGTACTGAAGTTAGGCTTACCAACTTGTCATTGCCAGGATTCTCTCTGGAGTCTTTACATTAGCTATCCTCCAGTCATCTGGAGGAGGATTTCAGTGATAAGTTACTTACCACCGTAAGTTGTCCTGCAATTTCATATCTACATCCTTCAGAACTCTTTGTTGAGTACTATCTGGTCATGGTGACTTATTATTTTTAAATGATCAATTTGTTCCAAAACCTCCTCTATTGACACCTCAGTCTGAAACAGTTCCTCAGGTTTGTTACTTAAAAAGAATGGCTCAGGTCTGGGAATCTCTCCAACATAAAGTGTGCTACTTTAGCATCTCAATTTTCCAGTTGCCCTGCTGACTGTTGGCAGATTTTATGCTTCTGATATACTTTTAAAAAAATGCTGTTAGTTTTTGAGTCTTTAGCTAGTTGCGCCTCAAATTCTTTCTTGGCCTGACTAATTCTACTTTTACACTTGACTTGCCTTGGTTCATGATCCTTTCTATTTTCCTCAGTAGGATTTGACTTCCAATATTTAGAGGATGCCTTTTGGCCTCTAACTGCCCCTTTTACTCTGCTGTTTAGCAATGGTGCATTAATATTGTTCCTGTTTTTTTGTTTGTTGTTTGTTTGTTTGTTTGTTTTTTGCTTGGGACATACATTTAGTCTGAGCCTTCATTATGGTGCTTTTAAACCGTTTTCATGCACTTTGTAGGTATTTCACCCACATGATGGTTTCTTTTAATTTCCATTAAACTAGCTTCCTCATTTTTATGCTTTTTCCTTTTTGAAGTTAAATGTTTCTGTGTTGCATTTCTTTGGCTTTTTTTCTCCCTTACAAGGATGTTAAATTTAATTACATTATAGTTGCTATGGCCAAGTGGTTCAGCTCTATTCACCTCTTGGACCAGATCCTGTGCACCATCTTAGGGCTACATCAAGAATTGCCTCTCCTCTTGTGGGTTCCAGGACAAGCTGTTCCAAGGAGCAGTCATTAATGGTGTCTAGAAATGTTATTTCTGCATCCCATCATGAGGTGACATGTACCCAGTCAATATGAGGATAGTTGAATTCCCCCATTATTATTATGTTTTCTGCTTTTGTAGCCTCTCTAATCTCTCTGTGCATTTCACAATCACCATCACCATCCTAGTCAGGTGGTCAGAAGTATATTCTGACTGCTGCACCCGGTTGTTCAAGCATGGAATTTCTATCCATCAATCCTATGGTACAGTTTGATTCATTTAAGATTTTTACTTTATTTGACTCTATGCTTTCTTTCACATATAGTGCCACTCCCCCACCAATGCGACCTACTTTGTCATTCTTATATATTGATCTCCCAAATTTGGGCCTTTAGATCTACAGCACAGACCTCTAACACTTTTGAGGTAATGAGTTAACTGCTAGCAGTAGTAGGCTGTTGTCCTCAATATGGACCAGTCATTACAGGTGCCATGAGAGGTTCACAGCCATACTTTGCCTGAGAGTTTGACAGCTATTTGCTAATAGTGTGTGTCTTTACCACTCTGCTCCCTTTTCACTCCCCCCTCAGACCCCAGAACCTGTCCCCCTTCTGCTCTGCTCCTATCCATTCCCTCAGTTTGTGCACCCTCGCCCTCTATTCCTATCCAGTCCCACCCCTGGTTCTTGTCCCCGACCCCTCTCTTCTCCTATACAATCTTCTGATTTCTTCCCCCTCCCCCTCTGCACCTATCTACCCCCTGCCTACTACTTTCTCTGACTACTTCTGCTCATATCTAGCCCCCATCTCTTGGCTGCTATCCCCCTCTTCCTCCGTGCATATATACTCCTCTGCCTTCTTTCCTCCTATCCACTTCCCCATTGGCTGCTGCCACCTCCTCTCTATTCCTATCTAGCCCTCTGCCTCTGCTCCTACCCACTCACCCCAAACCAGCTCCTGCTGCCTTCCCTCTTTGTTACCCTCCCCATCCCCTTCTGCTCCTCCTTATCTGCTGGCTCCTGCAACTCCCCTCTCTTTCTGTGCACTTCCTTCGCACTGTGAGCAATAATTTCTTTCAATTGCTTCCAATGACCCCTTAGTAATAGACTGTAGGAAATATATTTCAGCCAAAGCCCCATGTTGAGTTAATTTATACTACATGTCATTGTTACCTGTAGAGCAATCTTTATTTATTAGGGTTATTTTGAATTATTTTCAAACAGGTCTGAGATTTTTCTTTTTATAGCCTGTCAGAGCCTAAAGCAGTTGAACATTTGGGAATGGCAAGATTTTCTTAAATCTTTAAGTGGCCTTACTTTTATATTAGCCACTGGTTTCTTCTCAAACATGATTTGTTTCTGCATAACAATGGTGTAAAACAAAGTAAACCTGATGATGCTCAAAACCTGTGCATCTATTACCTATATCTGACATTACTCGAATGTAGTGAGCACCAGCATTCAGAGATGGGCTCATGCTGCAGTGTATAGGTTCTAGATTCAGATTTTGATTTGTCCTGTTATAAAGATAGAGCCATTTGCCCCTGCCCCCCCCACCTCCAAAAATGTGGATTTCTTCAGACTCAAGGGTATTTAGAACCAACATTTTAGTCAGGACCCTCTCTAGTGAATAGTGTCTTTCCAACAAATAGAGCTTCTATGAAAGGTAATTCCATTAAAGACCTCACAGAGTAGGCCAGTGTCACAACTGAAAGCAGTTGTGCCTTAGAAATATTTCCTTCTGGGTGTTTTGCTTCTGGAATTTACATTAAAACATTGGTGTGGTATATATTTGTCTAATAATTTATCATTGTTATAGAGAGAGCTGCTCTAAGTGCCATATCCTGTAACTGGTGTTCTGCAAAACCTAGAACTATTGACTATTAGCTCATAAATCTAGAGCTTCTTTGCAGAACACAATGTAACAGTTTCTATAGTTCAGCATATCTGTGGGTACTGTTCCTATAGGTCCGGAATTTGGGGGAATGCCAGTGGATACTACAGTCTCATTCCTACTTCTGTCCTGACTATCATTCATATACATATTTACTGCTGCCATTATTTTTATTTTATTTTACTTATTTTGTCAATTAAGAGTCATACAAATGATTGGCTTCTCAGTAACCACTGTGAAAAAGAATGGATGCTTTATTTTATCAGCCAGTTAATATTACTTGAAAAGTCCACAGCTATATACATAAAAATTGCACTATAATAAAATCACTTTGAAAGTAGGTTTAGAGGAATAGGGAGACTCTTAAACTCCTAGATTATTTGGTTGTCACAAATGAACACTAAGTCCACCTTCTCAAAATTCTTATGATTCTTTTTTTTTGGAGCGATAAATGAGTGAACACACAGCAAACCAGATTTCCAAATGGAATATCTCAGTCATCTGTATTTATTTTCTCTCCTCTAATCCATCCTCAAATATCCCAGAACACTAGTCTGTGTTATAGACTGTGCCCAATAAAATTCCATTTTAAATAAAAAAAAAAAAATTCAATTTGAGCTGTAGCAATGTAGTTATGGCAACAGCAAAAGCATTTGAGACCCCTGCCTTCTGGAAGGATGGGTGAGGGGAAATGTTATGTTACCATCTTATATTTTTCATATTTGCTAAAAGCAATTTGCTGTCAGGCTGAATTACCCCTCTCCTTATTTTTAAAGCAAGTATGAGCCCAGAGAGAATTTTTTTTACAGTTGAGTTATAATCTCTCAAAAATAATGGTTTATTAGGGAAATGCGGACAGACCCTTACCTTGAGTGGTGTGAATGGTGCTGCTACAATAATATTATGTTTTTACAATGTTCCTGGTAATCATTTCTCAAACATCATCTCTAACTTCAATGTCAACACATTTGGTTTGAAATACAGAGGCAGCATGATTGTTCCTGACATTCTTAAAAATGAATGGCTAAGGATTGATTCTTAATATCGTTTGAGTGAGATGTAAAACCAAAGCCTTCACCACTTGTGGTCATTAAACATTTCACTTTCCATTCTCCCATTGCACTTTTTGTAACAGTAGAAGTTTAAACGATGGTATCCTGGCCAACTTTCAAAACAGGCCACACGAGTTCCCTGGATTCCCCTTGTAGTTTCCATTGTACATGATATTCTTCATTTCTTGTCCTAATCTGTCATGTAGTGTGGCCAGGTGCTGTTAAATTGACAAATTCCTGTGGTGGCTGCATTTCAGTGGTGAGTGAATGGATTCTTACATGAATATCTTACCTACCTCACAAGGGTTTTGTACAGCTTCATTACTTTATATTTGTAAAGCAGTTTTATGCTAAGTAGCACAAACCATTTTTCCATTGTAAAAATGTGCTTTTGCCTGTGTCAGACAAATGATAGGATTGTGGGATTGTTCTGGTACAGACTTTTAATAATATCTAAAGGTTGTTAGAGGAATAAAAATTGAACCCCAACCTGGGAAACATGTTTTAGGAGATTAGAGGACATTTTCATCTGGTAAAAAATAATTCTACATGCTATCAACAAATTAAGCTTTGATACAAAAAATGAAAGGCCCTGACTTGGACCCCAATCCTGTGAAAACTTATTTTGTGCTTAATTTTAAACACAGGAGTGTTCCGATTGACATCAGGGCCTTAATTTGTACTATTGTCATGACAACATTCATTTTTTTAAAGTAATAATAAATAAACCATTTTATGACCAAGTTTTATGCCTATCTCAGAGACCACGTAAGTGTTAAAGAAAGTGGAAAAGAGGGGGCTAGAAAAAGGTATTACAATTAATAGTTATGATGACACATGGAAAATTAATAATAGAAATTTAATAAACACACCATTTGGTAGTGTTTATGGTGGGCAGAAAAAAAGGAATTTTGGTAAAATGGAAGGATAATTCTCCTTAAACAAATAGATGTTGTAACTGTTGAAAAGCTATTTGCCCTTATAAAATATATCTAGAATATTCTCCCAAATTTAGGATAAAGAAATTGAGCATCTTCTCAAATAGTTCAGAGAACCCCTAGACCTGTTGTCACTAGTTTACCGTTCCAGGCGTAGGTAAAGACCAGGATTTCAGCCTGATTCTACAAAGACTTCTACCCATAGTTGACTTTCTTGATGTCAATAGTTCTACTCAGAGTGTATAAAGTTTGCAAATCTTTGTAGGATTGAGGCCTTAATGTGGATCTGGTTGTTCTTGTTGGTTTATTTTTTTTTTCTCTGTATCCCTCAATAATCATTAAGGAACATACCTTAGTTAATCTTAAAGTCCTGTTGTTCCCCAAATGGAATAAGTCATGAATGGATTTCACAGGCTTCAATGCATTGATTGTTATGCTATTGGGATTTCTTTCATGACTCCCAATGCTAGTTATCACATTGTATCTTTATATGAATTACTCTGATGCATGAAAAATAAATACATGAAATAAATTGAAACACCTTTATCTCTTTAGATGACAGGTATTGTAGAAATGCATGGAGTGATTACTATTTTTATTACATAGAGCATATTTGCAACACTTGACAAATAATAAATAAAACCATAATTAATAATGCGGTGTTAGTTTAGCACTTATAAAAAGTGAAACGTTTTGTTAGTGTTAACAACACTTCCTTCTATAATTCTCCTGAGCACCTTCTTCCAACCTACTGGCCTGATCCTGCAACCACTGCTCACCTGAGTAATTCTCACTCCTGCAAATAGCCCATTGAGTTCAATTTCCCCTGCTGTTTTTTGGACGATCTTCTGTGAGCAAACAGTGCCAATCGTGTTAAAGTCTAAATCAAATTGTTATACCATTGATGACAGAGGCCCCTAAGGACTATTGATGTCACAAGCAAACTCATGTAACCCCAGATCTTGCTGAGCCCCTGGCCATTATTTTCTCTGTTCCACCTGTCCCCCGGCCAGATCTACTTCTTCCTCTGAGTTCTTTTCAAAAAAAGTCTTGTCTAAGTTCTTTCTTCAGTAAATGCAGAAATTTATTGTCAGATTACCTTTCTATTTATTATTCTTAGTCTTATATAAGACCCCACTCATTATCATTTTTATTGAAAAATGCCGTAGTTTTTGCCTATCTCCCTTTATTTGGAGCACTTTCTATTTATTTGTCCAATTTCCTGACATCTGACCTTTTGACCTTTTAGAAAAATATGATTATGGCTGTGATTTATTTTCTCCCACTAAACTGGGGCTTCCAGCTTAAACTTATTCATCCTTGCAATGCATTGGGATTTTGTTTGCCTGTTTGTCCACTGCCTCCATGCTCAGAAAATTTTCAAGTTCTCGACGTTAAATCAAATCAATCTGAAGCGAGACCTTTCTTTCTGAAATGCTGTTCAATTGAGTTCCCATGCCAGCCTCTATTTCAATATTTCATCCAAAATTGCTCTGAAGAGAGAGTTTTTGGAGCATCCTTAGCTGTTTATTGACTCACCATCTTATTTATTGTGGTCCATAGATATTTCTGGTTGTCTAGTAGGTGGAAGTAGCAGGGGTTGCTGCACTAACTTCAACACTAATTATATATGTTCTCTGTGTTGCTAATCATACTACTAAATAACTCAATAACTACTACATAAAAACACATTTTCACATCTCTAGAGCTTAAACACCTCTGAACACCTACAAGTGAAATAAATAAAATGAAGCATTTCAAAACAGGTATGTGCAAACAAGAAAAGAAACTGGAACCAGCATAAGGAAATTTCTTAATAATCTACCATCCCATCAACACTAAACAGATCCCCATTAACACTCAAAAAATGAAAAGGAATCTCACACGTTCTCAGCAACATCCACAAGAATATGCCACTTGTACTTTGGTGGATGTTGAAAGAATATTTGTTCATCTTCCTTTGAGTCTGATCTTGCAAACATATGACTGGATATAGTCCATTTTGAAGTCAATGGGACTGTGCTTGTAAAGCACTAGGCTTAGTGTATTTTAAAACTGAGCCCTTTGGCCCAATTCAACAAGGTACTTAAGCATATACTTGACTTTAAGCATGTGGGCTGTCTCACTGAAGGTAATAAGACTGCTCATGTGCTTACGCTTAGGCACAAGTCGAACTGAAACCGTAAACAATTATATGGTCTTGATCCAAAAGCCATTGATGTCAATGGAAAGACTCCCTTTGACAGCAATGAGCATTGGTTCATGCCCTAAATTAGTGTGAGCTGTGAGCCTTTATTGTATCACTTTCCTAGGGCTATTTTTAAAATGTCCTATTCCTACCAAATCAGGTTTTGTAAATCCCCACATGCCACTTAGTTTCTTTAGACTCTAACATGCTTATCAAGAGCTTTGTTGGGTTTATCCAGTGCTTAACTCAGTTGACGGGAGGCAGAAGAGTTTACACTAATAGGGAACTGAGCTCTATAGTTCTGCACAAGAGCAACAGGGACACTGAGAACTTTAGGTGTGTTTTGTTTAAAATTCAGGGTATGGCATCACTGTCATTAGACATGCTCAACTGGCCCATGCCAGTTGACATAGGCTCATGTGGCTCGGGCTACATGGCTGTTTTCTTGTTGTGTAGACAATCAGGCTTGGGCTGCATCCTGAGCTCTGGGACCCTACCACCTTGCAGGATCCTACAGCCTAGGCTCCAGCCCAAGCCCGGCCATCTATGCTGCAGTTAAACAGCCTCTTAGCCCGAGCCCCAACAAGCCTGAGCCAGCTGGCATAGGCCAGTCGTGGGTTTTTAATTGCAGTGTAGACATACCTTCAGCATGCATAGTCCTAGCACATTAGTGAATGGTTTACAAAATGTCATTGCACACACGTGTATCCCTGAATGGCTTGTGCGTGTGTGCGCGCGCTCTGGTTTATCCTGATTGCTAGGATCCAGAATTTTTAACATTTTCTGTTGCTAAAACAATTTCAATGCAAGTGTTTTAAAGGGTCTTTATTTTCCACTTGGCTAATAAAAGAAAAAGAAAACAACGTACAAAAAGCATTTCCCTCTTTTCATGAACAGCATCAGTACAACCATTACAGGACATATATGATCCTCTCTTTCTCCCTCCATCACAATGTTATCTAAGTACATATAAAGAAAGCATCAGTACATTTGACTATTCCCCCTCCCCCACCCCTGAATTTCATTACACTTATTTCCTGTTCATGTAACAACAAGGTCTTGACTGACTATTGATTATGGATCATTACTATTGTTGCCTCTTGACCCAGGTGGTTAGCCAATATTCAGAACCTTGCCTTGTTTCTGTTAGAAAGAGAAATTGATTCTACAAGTCAGGTATTTCTTCGGTGCAATCCTGTTTATTTACAAAGAATACACACAAAGTCCTGTGTCCTAATAATAACCAGAATAATCAACAACTGGTAGTTTCCTTGTCCAGTAATCCAAGTCTGCCATTTCAATACTGTGGAAGAAATTCTGTTTCTTAGCATCCTCCCAGGGCTGCTCTCGCCACCGCCTCTCTCATGTTCTTTTCTTTCATTGACCTATGCAGCTAGAACCAATCAGTGCCCAGGGAAACTCCTCAGCCCATATACTGTAGCTTCTATTCAGGCCATCCATGCTGGCCAGTGCCTTGGGTGGTGCGGTCTCTTGTTTTAGCTCTTGTTGTATCTGGTCCTTAATTTAACCTGAATGAAAGTGCTCAGTACACCCATCAGCTATAACCAGGTCTGTGATTGATGACAGCCATTAACACCTTCCTGCATAACATTATTATTATTATTATTTATTTGTATTGTGGTAGTGCCTAGTCAAGTGCCAAGATTAGGACTTCATTGTGCTAATTGGAATATGAGACTGGCCCTGTCCTGAAAAGCTCAAAATCTAAACAGAGGCGAGAGAAAGGGCTATAACATATATGCAGATTTAGCAATGTAATCGTTTACAAATGTCATGGTAGTTTTCCCCCTCCCCTTGCTTTTTTTGGGGGTGCGGTGGGAGGAGGAGGGCTCAGGTTGTTGAGAGAGGATCATTTTAGCCTAGATGGAATAAATGGGTCCACTTGGGTCTGGAACAGTAAATGCTGAAAAAAGAGAGCTGGAACTCTGTCTCCTCATAGAGTTGTGTTTGTTTTATGATCTCTTTATTTTAACCAGAGGAAGTGCATCTGCTCACACAGTAAAATTATTTCCTTTTAACTCAAACTCTGGATCAATATCACATCCTTAAAAATCTTTTCTTTCCAATGATAGTTCAACCAACCCAAAGGCCATATACTTTCCTGGATTATTATGAAAAGTCACACTGAAAGTCAGTGTACGTTCTACATGCAAAACTATGGCCATATGAGACCCTTATCATTCCTTTTATCTGTTTAATGACATGAAATGATAGAGTAGTAAAACATACTTCCAGAACTGCCTCTTTTATCATGTATGTCATAATATTCCATTTTTATTTCAGGGGGATATGGGGACTTCAGAAGACTAGCCAGATGCCCAGTATTAAAATAGTTTAGGTGAATGTCTGGCACCAAACTGGAATGTCATTTTAGTAATACTTCACAATCTTTTATAAGGTCTCTGTGTGTGGATGTATACAAACTCTATAAGGACTAATTTTTTTCCTTAGAGAATAATTCACCTCTGTGTTTCTCCTTTAAATATATCCTTTGCTACCTGTAAAAGTGAGTTATTTTATTCTGTTTTTATTGGAGAACAGGCACTTCCTAGACCTGCTGCCTATAACTATTGATGACGTAGAACAGACTATTTTTGTGCTGAATGGAGAATAACATCCATAACTCCTATTAACAACAGCAACAGTGGTGTATGGCACTTGCTGTGAACTTGAATGAAAGTTTAGTTGTCAATGACAAGCTGTGTGTTCTCTGTAGAGTTTGTTCGGTGCTGTTGAATAACTCCATACAATTGCACCTGTGAAAAGGAAATGGGTTTTACATGCTCACAAAACCTGAGGCACATGACTTTTACTGGCCTTGTTTTGTATTCAAAACCTGTGATATAGCTGTGTTCCAAACAAAGCCTTAGATCCTGCAAACAGTTGCTTCTGCTTAACTTTAAGCATGGGAGTAGTACCAATGACTCTAGCAGGGCAACTCACATGAGGCCTAACAATATATGTTTGTAGAACAGGTTAGCCTTTCACTATAGAACTTTCCTTCCACAAGTGACAGAAGTAAAGTTAAGTGGGCAAGAGTAAGCAGAACTCTAGAAAAGCCACTCCATCAGGAGCACAAACAGTAATGAAGCTAAGGAGTCATTACAGTGTTGCCAAGTAAATAGCTTACTGGCAGGGCAGTAAGGAGACCTGTGTTCTATTCCTGGCTCTGGTGCTGGGTGGCCTTGGGTAAGTCACTTCTCTCCCTTTGTTTCACCTCATACCCCTTTTCTGTTTTGTCTCTTTAGTCTGGAAGCTCTTTAAGGCAGAGATGGTCTCTCAATAAGTGTGTGTATGCCTACCATGTAGGCACTACTGTCTTGGTAACAGGAAAGTGGCTGAGACACTCATCTACCCCTCAGGCACTGTTAAGAATTTGAAGAGTATATTGTTGGTTCACCCTTCAACTGATTGACTTTTCTCAGATTAACCAAGTTTGATTGTAACAGGGTGGCTTGCCCCAGAGGCTGGAGAGCCTGGGGCTAAGCCAACCCTGATTACACAGTGAGCCCCACCTGAGAGGAGTCAGGTGCTTTCTCATGCAACAGGAGCAGGAAGTTGCATTGAAGGGGAAACCCAGAAAACTGCAGCTGTGTGGGTAGACCTTTCAGGGAGTGAGATGCTCCTGCTAGGCCCTAAGTCATCAGAGGAAAAGCTCAAGAGATAGGAGAGAGTAGGGAAAGCTCTCCAAGCAGGGAGAGACTACAAAGGCTGAGCTGGAAATGCCTGGGGAGAAGGACAAACTCCAGGCAGGAGGTACTGGAAAGCAGATAGACCCTTTGGGGGCATAAGGGGTTGTGCCTAGCTGAAGCTAGGATGAAAACTTGAGTTTGTGTTTTGTTTTCAAAGACTTCTTAGTGTTTTGGATTATTGAGGGAGAGCGACTGAACTAGGGGTGAGGTCTGAAGAGTCAATGTGCTCTCAGAGGAGTAAATAAATGGGATCCCTTGAGGAAATTGTTTGTTTGAATTACCTGTGAGCTAGGAGCTCTTAAGAGGCCCTGAAGAGGGGAAGAATAGGCAGGATGTTGTAGATGGACCTCTGCCTACAAGGGGGCACTTGAGAGACGGCTCCCTATGCTACAGTGATGAAATAGAAAGCTTGCTTGGAGAAGCTTAAAATAGCCTTACCTGTTCATGTATGGGAGGTGGGTATAGTTTGAGAGCTATATGATAACTGATATTATTTATTTATTTAGATTGCTGTCCGTTATGAAAAATTGAAGGAGAAATGTTTTGGGTTGACTCAAACCATTTTTTTTTTAAATGGTCAAAGAAAACATATAATTCAGTGTGTAACTAGATTGTTTTGTCTGGATTTTGAGCTTTTAAAAACACTTTTAAAAAATAAAATTGAAGGAAATTTCTAAATGAAAATCCATTTGAATAAAAAAATGGAACTATGAGGAGGAGAGAGTGGTTTTTGATCAAAGCAATTTTGGCAAAATTGATACAAAACTGTGAAATGTTTCAGTTAATCTGAATCTGCATTTTTTGGCAAAAAAATTTCACCCAGCCCTATGTGCATCAGTGTGACTAGTTAGTTGATGGGGAATCCAAGCAGAAACACATCTTAGTTTAGGAATATGTCCTTTCATGAAAGTACAGGAGACCTATAAATTAGCACTACTGATGGTAGGCCGTGCTTCCTCTTGTGAAGCAGAGTATGCTTTTTTTTCCCCTTCTGTTGAGAATTTACTCTTAATTTACCTTTACTTTTTTCCCTTTTGAGTAACTTCTTCCAGCTGTCACTATCCTGCATCCCAAAGTGGGGAGAACTATTGACAACACATATCAAACAATGTATTGGTCCAGTGTCACCTCTTTTCCATTTGTGAACAAATTACAAAGTCCCTGAATTAATTGGGACAATGAAGCATGCATCTTTGAGTTTTGATCTATTGTCACAGTGAGTCTTATGTGATCTTGTCAAGTGTCCATTATAATATCATGATGTCATGACATGACGTTGCAGTGTAATCATATCAAGTCATGATTCTGTGACATTCTGGCAGAGGAGGAATGCTTATTCTGTTGGAAACCTTAATTTGAAGCCACAGTAAGTAAAAATCAGTGTAGTTTCTTGCTCATAAGCAGTAGCTCTAGGACTGGTACTTACATTCAGGCTTGTAGTTAGAGTTGAGCGAATGATGCAAAATTGATTAGTGAACAAATGTAGCAAATTGATGCGATCATTATTGTGGTTATGTGGTATCAAGAAGCATAGGAAAGGCAGTGGCAGATGTGTGGCAAAGAAATGTTCCTCCCCTTCAGCAGCTACACCATGTCATCTATAAATGTCAGCACAATTCACTGTGTTACTCTCATTAGTACAGCATCTAAGTAATGATAGAAAAATAAAGAAACTGACCATCCTCATCTTTGTCATCCTTTCACTGGCTTGAGACTGTGCCTAATGGGATAATCATAAGCCCTAATCTGATTGAGGACTAATGACCGGAGCCAAACAGGCCCAGTAACCCTGGCTCTGGCAGATTTATGTTTCTGAACTCTGCACATCCGTTGTTTATGGAAAAGACTTGGGTCTCTGGATTAGTGTGTAAAAATTTATAGCATTTGTAACAACTTGCAGTTCAGGAGTGAATTGTTAAGCAAGTTTATTGCACATCTTACCAACTGCAGCTATTCATTATGGCTAATAAAACAGCGCATCAATAATGTCTTAAAATCCCAGCTGATAAATGAAAAAAAGGGAAAATTCCACATTTTCATACAATTATATTGCCTTACATACCAAGACTTTCAGAATAAATGCACTGAGTTTTGAGACCCCCCATAATATAACTTGTTGTACAGTCTAAAAGCACTCTTAATATATACTGATGCCAATCTAAAGATCCCATTTCCTTGAGAATTTATACATGTAATATGCTTTTTGTGGCTCAGTCTGTATTGATGGAAGTAAATGCACATTCCATCAAAGGTTAACAGAACTACAAAATGGCAAATACCGCTGACACAGAACATATCAAAACTTACTCTGAAAGCAATTAGACTGCTGTAATTGGGCAATTTCTACATACTCAGATCAGCATTTTTCTGTGGAGCCAGAAAATACCACCAATGCTTGCAATTAAATAATAAAGAAGAAATGTTGGTACTCCTAGAGTCTACTGGGAATGCTGTTTTTTATGATTGGTTCTCAACTGATCTTCACACTGGAAGATCTGCCTGCTTTCCTTGTGACTATTTCCTCTTTGTGCTTTTTAAACTAAATCTGACTATTCGCAATATTCACACACTTTCCTTGTAGATGGTCTGGGTTTGTAGATGTGGAAATGGATACAGACATCTATTCAAAACAGAACTGAATTATGTTTTTAATGGGTTTCAAAATTATTTTCACATGTTTTAATGTAACAGTTTTGGTAATGTCCATCTTCTGACACACTACAGAGAAAAGAATTTACCCCCCAGCCCATTATAACAATAATGATACGTTAATACTTTGGACTTACATAGCACACCTTTCATCAAAGGATGCTACTGCTCTTTAGAAGCTATTAATCTTTGTAGCACCCCTATGATACAGCAGAAAGAGGAAGCCAGAAGTTCTGAGTCATTGCCAATGGCTCTTGAACAATTTATTTAACCACCGTGTATGTTAGCATTCCCATTTACGAAATGGATATGTTATTTACCTGCTGCTACATATATTGGGCCAGATCCTCAGTTGAAGTAGCTCTGTGTATTGCTATATATAGCAATTTACTCAAGATGAAAATAGCTTCACAAAGAGGGTAGGATATTTTTCAGGTTCTCATGTGACAGCAGCAAATCGATTATTCTGAACATAGTAGACTGACATAGAAGGGAATGTTGCAGAATGTTCAGAAATTTGATGTCTGCTTTTTTTCCCCTGTTGCCTCCTTTAAAAATAAGCACTAACGTGTCACAGAATTCCCAGCTGAGAAAATTCAGCATCAGCTCTGAAATAACCTGCCTGTACATATTTTGAAAAGGCTTTGCTATTACTATCAAATCCCTAAAGCTCTTTAAAGCAAAAATTAAAAAAAAAAAAACTGTCTAATCATTGATTCATTTTCAGATTGCTCTCATATGCAGATTCTTGCAATTAAGTGGCAGAAAATTACAGTTGACCAGCTTTGTCTCCGTTCTTCTCTTCCCATCTACATGCCTTTTATCTATTGTTTTTGAAGTATCATTTGTAGAAACACTTGACGTTAAATGACTTTTTAAAATGCAGTGAATTTGATAATATATCACATTCAAAAAGCCCCACATCACATTCATAACACAAAGCAGGGCTGAGCTCCCATTGCCTGCTCTACTTGTTTACAATTTACTTCTCAGTGCACTGGTGACCTTGTCATGGATCCCACATCCTATCTAGAGAATCTGAAGAGATTGTTGGGGTTTTCTAAAAATGCCAGTGGAATCAGTAATCTACCAAGGCAGTCAACGTTTTTCAGAAGGCCTCTTAAAGCATTTCAGGCCTGGAGTTTTTGTAGGTTTAGATCAGCCTTGCAAACATTTATTGTCCCAGGCAACTAAAACTATTTGGTTTGTTTCATGATCAGATATCATGGTAAAGGGCAGGTGAATAGATTTGGTATCTGGGCTAGTAAATGGTAATGACAGTTTTGCAAGACTGGGCTAGACAGCTTTTGCACAGAGTAATGTAACCCCATGGAAGAGCTGAGCAGCCCCCCTGCAGCCCATACAAGGAAAAAGAAAATCACAAACAATGAGTAAAATGTATTAAGTGGAATATATATGTTAGATGGGGAAACATTCCCCATGAGAATTCGCAGCATTCTTCAGTGCCAGTTTCAGTGAAGGGTTGGCTTTCATTTGCAAGACAAAATCTTGGCAGGGAGATGACCGCAGGAGACTCTCATTAGAAAAATAATAAATGGGATTAGTTTTTAAGCCAAGTTTTACAAAAAGAAAGAAATGGCTGATAAATCCTGACCAGCATCTTCTGCCAGCAACCACCTGCTATCTCCTCTCCCCTTTCCCTAAATTCTCACATATTGAGCCTTAAACCATCTCCCAGTTCAGATCTATTCACTAACATCTAACTTCATAGTTACCCAAGGACTTTTGGAGAGCAGGAGCTGGTCTGTGGAGAATGTAGTGGCTTCACTTTCAAGTTTCACAGAAGAAAACCCCTGCTTCCCCCTGCATTTACCCAGTTGCTACTTTGTAGAAGTGGCTTGGCAGAATTTAAATTGGATGTTAGATGTCTAGTTTTGACATCTGAATTTGGGATTGTTTGACTGCTCCCATTGCTGGGCCAGTTCCTCAGCTGATGTAAAGCAGCATTGCTCCATTAAACTCCATAAATTACACAGACTTACACCAGCTGAGGATCTGGCCATTAGTTTCTTGAGAATTTTAGAGGGGGAAGGAGAGGAAGTATGGGATGAGAGGAAAGGATGGGCTGGAGGAGGGGAACCAGTAACCACTTTCCTCTTGCCTCCTTGAGCCCAGGTGTTCATTCAGCAGCAGGCTGGTTCATCGACCATTTTTCATACACTTTCCAGTAAGATGAACTAAATTAGGTGCTCAGTGCAGTTGTTTATAACAAGGTTGTTTTAAAAAAAATATTTTGAAAATAGTAGAAGGAAAAATGTTTAGAACCTTTCCCGCACTATTTGAATTTATCTGTCCACTTGAATAGGACTCTTCTTTCAGGGGATGTCTACACTGCAGCTTGAGCAGTGGATTGCGGCTTGAGCTAGCCACCTGAATCCAAACCCACCTGAATCCCTGGATCTGAGCTTGGATGGCTAGTCCGAGTGTCCATCTATGCTGCAACATCAACACTGCTATTTAGCACGTTAACTCAAGTAGAGGGAGCATGAATGTGCCTACCCACGCTGGGAATCACATCTCCCAACTGCACTGTAGACGTTCCCTAAGTCCTTTTGCAAGAAAAACTCTCATGAATGTCAATGGGACTTTTGCCTAAATAATTATTTGAGGACTGGGTCCAGTTGTGTGGTACATCAACTTGGCAATATCAATGTTTGATGAAGCAATTGACTCTAGCTTTTACTGAACTTACTCAATGAATGCTGAATTTGAATATAGCTATTTCCAAGAGCCACTCTGGGGATAGTAGAAATACAATTGCTATTGTCTGGGTTTGGAGATTTCCTGCTGCCTCGCTAATGGAGCTCTGATTCACCACCTGAATGATATTTTTGGTTTCAGAGACGCACAGCTTGCTAGACCTCCAATGCTTAGAATTTCCCACTCCTAGGGAGTCAATGAGGCTGCATTAATTTTCATTTGAAAGGACAGAGGTACGCATGCCACCCTTCTGCCAGCAGTCATGGCAGTTATTTACTGAGAGGGGGAACTGTGCGGGGGAACAATCACATATGTATGAAAAAGTTGAATTTGCTAATATTTGAGTGGCAAATATTAAAATCCTGGACCCGAAAAAGACAAATTTTGTGGTACGCTGGCAGCACAGAATAGGTTTAAAGGAGGTTTAATCTTTCATATAGGGATTTCCCTAGTTCTAGACCACCCAGGTACACCACCACAGCACCTTGCCCTAGCAGCCGAGGTGTCTCAAGCTCACACAGGGAGAAAGGGGAATGGCCAGAGCACTACCACACCCTCAGTCCCCAGCTGTGAAATTTCCCTACTGGGGCCACTGGGTATAGTTTAGGGCAGCCAAAGGGCTGCTCTCTGATGTCATGGGCTTTACCAGTAACTGTCAGCTTCCGGTATTGGAGGGAGCTAAAAGGCGGTAGTGCCTTTAGCTATGCCAAGTGGAGTTTCTGGTGCAGCTGAAGATCTGGCTTTAAGTCAACAGTATAATGATATTGCACTGTTTAACCTTTGTAATGCTTTTCAAGTCCAATTTATGAGATATGAGTTGTGACTCTGTGCTGAGGGGGGTCAGCATTGTATGGTTTAGCAATATGATTGTATTGTTCAAGAGGACTGAGCTAGTGTGGATATAAATGCCACTCGCTTCTAAAAAGATTGGTCAGTCTAGATTGAGTTCTTAAGTCTGGTGTTTTCTTGCCTCTCTGATTATGGAGGTCAAGCGCTGCTGCTCTTTTTTTATTTTTTATTATTTTATTTGCAGTATTTTTTATTTTGCATTAACTTACCCATAGTATTTGAGGACATGTTTTGTCCTAGAATTTTTATTCATTCTGATTAAGAATACAAGCATACCTCTAGGGTTGCCTACACATTTAACTAAAACATTGAGGTTAATTATAAAACTATAAGCTGAGACAAATCTTTGAAACCAAATTTTACTCAGTTTTCCATGTGCACAGCCATTTTTTAAATTAAGTCATAGATTAGTGCTTAATATATTGTATACGATTCCAGTATAAAAAAAAAAATATAAGGTGGGGGAGAAGAGGTGGAATGGAAATCCACTAATAGGTTTTTTTGGATATGAATGAGATTTATAATGTATTGTCACTGTTAAATTCATGAGGTCTGAAAGTGATTTTCCTAGGATGAGTAACTGCTACTATATATAGTTTCCTTTAGTAAAGATGTATAGGTATGTAGCCAATGGGGATCTGTGTGGGTGCAGTAGTCTGCCTGCATGCAATATGTTGCAGGGTAAGGGCCAGCAGGTTTTTAGGAGCCTAACGGTGCACATGTTACTCCAGTGCCTATCTTGTTTTTTCCAGTTGAATGTTCTATTATTGGATTGATAGATATTATTTGAAAGTGTCTTATAGGAATTTTTTTTCAGTTAATGTTCAAGGCTAGTATCAGTTAAGCTTTTACACAGGAAACTGAGCCTTTTAACGCTATACAACATCCCATTGATGTTTACAGGTCATTAGTTATAGCTTAAAACAAAAAAAATGTTTTGCCTCTGACAATAATATACAGATTGGAATTTCCTAGTGGATGTTCTACTATCCAAGGCTGTATGTTAGAATGGTATGCATTATCTTTGGGGTCTTCTCACCAATATTAGAGCTTAACAGACTAAGCACTATGCCTATTGTCTACCAACGTACAATGCTGTTCAATCGACAACTATGCCGAGATAAGCTTTCCCATAACTCAAGCCATATGGCTCACTTACACTGGCAGATTCAGAAAAGGCATCAGTTGAGATGTCTATATATTTGTTGTAAGCCCTCTCTCACCACTATTGACTTGTACCGGCGAACATAGGGGACATGGTCAAAGTACTTGGGAATTACTGAGATAGTTTAGGTAGAGGGTTATCTCAGCATTATGGGTAGTTCTCTTCAACCAAAGGCTTACCATGGAAGCAATAATTGCATTAGGATAAAGAAGATCTTGATTGATCCTGAGTATTTTTTTTTTCTGAAATGGTAGCTGATGCAATAGAACCACGTCCCAAACACGGTAGCAAGACAACACGTCTGATGTAGCTTTTGGCAAGTTGTTAAAAGTTAGACTGAACATATCTTAAATGCTACCATTTTAAAGAAAGCTATTTTGTTTGAGCTCTGTGGAAGAAGGGAAGAATAAATTGCTGTATTACCTGAGAGTTTAAGACTCTTCTTTCAGCTGTACAGATGAAGCATCTTTACTTTGTTCCCTGTGTTTAGATAATGGGAACTTCTGAGATGCTTGTGTCAAGATGGAGAGAATTAACTATAAACTGAATTATGAGTTAGGTGAACAAGCTGGACTAATATATGAGCCAACTTAAATTTTTACAATGATTCAAGATGATCTGAAATTTGATAAAGTTCTGTAATTTTAAGAAAGAAATCGGAGAAGCTCAACCCACTGATCAGTTTGTCTCTGTCTTCACCTTGAACTCAAGTTGCTAAAAGATACTCTTGCGGCGTTTGTCTTGGCCAAAGCCAGGAAGAACTGAAAATCTTGTTAGGCTGTTTTTGTGAGATTTCTGGCATGATGTTACCTGTTTAAAAATGTTCCAAACCTTGGCACCAACCACTAGCACCTGTGGGCCTTCATCAATATAACACATTTAAAGCAAAAAAAGCACAAGCCTGTCACCTGAGTTTCAGCAATGGAGACCCACAAAATAGCAGGAAGGGCAACGCAGCAGAGTAACTCATAACAGGACATGAGAGAAGCCATCTTACGTACTTGGATTCAGTACCATATTTTATAGATTGTGGTAAGCATCTTGAATACTAACTCAGAAATAAACAAAGAGAAAGTGCAATGTATACACATCTGAAGTGGAACAATCCTGAACTGCTGCGTTATTCGCTAGCTGAAGCTTCTCTGAGCCCCCTCCAAGGGTATTTCCATGTACAGTGCACAGCACTAATCTCTAGCCTTGAGGATACAATGGTACAGATCACTGTGGCAAGGTCTGCAGAGAGAAAAACTGTAACAGCCTGTGGGTTAACCACAGATGCCTTTTTTTTTTAAAGGCACTACTTGAAGAGATTCTAATGTAGTCAAGAATCTGGGAATGGCAGTTGTTTCAAAAGGACCCCGTGACTTCACATTGGGTTGGCAAAGGCCAGCCACCACTACCTGAATGTGCTGCGCAGACCTCATACAAATTCCCCAATTGTATCATAATCTAGTCTTCTCCCAGCCACTTCTCAACCTGCAATGCACTGGGAGAGCACCAAGACTAAGATCTGGGCTTGGCAAGAGTGATGTGTACTGTGGATTTGAGTGTCCCTTACGTATTAGGGAGTTTGCAGAGCAAAATGTCCCACTGTCTTCTTGAATGGGCACATGTTTGAACAGGAGAGGTGACAAAATGGAATCACTTATGACAGCACAAGTCAGTAGCCTTGGGGAGGAAGCTTGCGTGGCCATTACTGACCTGAGAAAGCTTTCCCAAAGGAAGGGAAATTAGCCATTATAGGGTCTGACCATCTGCTCCTACAGGACTTTGCAGTCAAAATCAACAAAATTACATGTTGAATGTTATCATAGACTACTGATAGAGTTAACATCAGTGAGATCATTTTACTTGGGTCAGTCACTGCAAGGGGATCATTAGCCAGAGACAGCAATACTATATCTGCATTACATCCATGGCTGATGCAGATGGGGAGGGTCAAGAGCACCCAGGAGATCAAGCAATGGGAGGAGCTTGACACTGTAGCATAGAAACCACACAGTTTTTGCTGCCTTTCTGCAAAAGTTTGTCCTGGCAGAAAAGAGAGGGACAGAAGGTTGTCTGCTTGTGGTTATGTGGAGATGCATTACTCTTAGCCAACCATAACTCTTAAACCCAAATCTAATCTCTTTTAAAATAAAATTGAATTTCTATTTTTAAAAGAAGTCAAAATAAAGTGGAGGGAGGGGAGCACAGCTGCAGTGCTTCTTAGCAGTAATAGCTGCTTATGGGGCTAGCAAATGCAGAACTTGAATGTTCACACACATACACAGAGGGATATTTCTATTTGGGGATTGTGCTTTTCTTTTTTCCTCTTTGTTTGAAATTACAAACAGTAAAAACCATGAATGTTCACTGGGGCTTTGACGACTACGAAGCCAGAAGGTAAATGGTTTCTCATGTTTGTTACAATTCTGGCAGCAAGTTAGTGGTGGTGTGTGTGTGTGTGTGTATTTTCCCCATTCTGACAAATCAATTTGTGTGATTTTTTTTTTTTTGTTTCTCTTTTTTTGCTTCAGCACAAGAGATCATAAAAACATAGCAATCGTCCTAGCACAACAGCTATCTGGTCCAACTATTCCAGTGTCCTGTCCAAGTTGTTTATTGAATCCAGTCGCTAACCAGATCAAATGAAAAGAGAGCAATAATTAATGTAAGAAAGCTTTAAATATTCACCCTTTTAGTCCAACCCACTGATGTGTTATTTTTTTAACCTGTGTCAGTATTTATTAAACCATGAGCCTGTTTCCCAAGCCTCTGGGTTCATTTACATCTTTACAAACATAATTAAACATCAAACATTCATAACACTCTGCCTACATTTGACAGCAGCAAGAGACAATCCTTAGATTAATAATGTCCAACAAGCACATCAGAGAAGGAAACTCTCATACTAGCGCTGCGATGGGTCTTGTATTGAGTCCTGAAAGTTGTCTAAATTAAGCGCCAGTGGCCTGGCAAGAGGCACTGGGACTGGCCTTTGGTGATTTGGGGCAAAATTTTCCGAAGTGACTAGTGGCTTTGGGTGTCTCAATTTTGGGTGATCAACTTGACACCTTACAGGGGCCTGATTTTCAGAAGGTGGATGTGACACAGATCAATTGGTGGTTCACTAATCTGTATAATCAACTGTTGTCATGCCTAACCTTGCCCTATGCCTAACGCACTGTTGTCATAATGTATATTTAAAAAGTGTCATGTAGGGATCCTGTACAAATTGGTAATATGCTGGTCCCAAAAATCATCTCAGGGTGTATGTACCGGGTGTGTACAAAGGGCTATAGATATTTGCTAAAATTATGTTCTTAAAATGTGTTTGTAGCAGGCATGCCTGCTTCAAACAAAGGAAAGTGGTTCCATGTGCTTGAATGTGTCCCCCAAGGTAAACATAAAAGGTAAACAAAGCCATCAAACTAACAAGGGGAGGGATAACCACTCAACTCCCCAGCAGGAGAGAGAAGTTTGGTTTGGGCTTACCTTCTCAAAGAATACAATTCAAAGGTGTACTGCGCTATAAAGACAAGGGGGTTGAACCTCATATGACAAGCAATTGAACCAACTGATTTTATAATACAGGAATATTGTATACAAAGTTTGAGTGAGGTTTTATATGAAAGTCAGTGACACAATGGTGATACATTTCACAATGATATTAATGTATTAACATTCTATGAGGAATTACAGATACTGTCACAGGAAGAGAGGTGGCTCTCTACCTGACTCTAATGTATATTAAGCAGTATGGAATCAAAACAATGGAAGCCATAGTTACATACGAATTATGTAATGTAAAGCGGGATGGGAAGCCCACAGGAAGGGAAGAACAACAGGAAGCCTTCCTGGCTCTTGAAACAGACAGTGAAGTTTGGGATGATGTAACGGGGGAGGGAAAAAAGACTTGAGTGGCCCACCACTTGGGGGATTCCAGGGGCCGGAGCTCTTGAAATCACAGAACATTGGGCCCTTCAACCAAGGAGGTTGAAGTCTCTGGAAACTAAGTTTAGGTAAGAAACCTGCTTGAGCAAAGATTATGACTTGCTGAAACTAATTTTTTTTTTAATTATTTTTACATATTTTTACTTTTGTTTGCATGTAACCCTTTCATCTTTATCCCTTTGTGACGGGGTGCACATACCCCACCCTGGCTCTGCAGGGGTTAACTGTACGTTGCAGGCTGAGGAAGGCATGCCCCTTCACCCCTGCTGGGCTTGCTCAGCCTGGAGACAAGATACAAAAGGAAGCAGCTAAGCTCAGTCTGGGTGGGCTGCTGAAGGCAGAGGACACTGGTGGTAGGCTCTCTCCAGGGAGCTGCTAAAGGACCTGACCCCAGAAGCAAGGCCCGCCGAGTTCCAGATGGATTCCAGGCCACCTGAGCACCCAGAGAGGAGGCCGTGCCATCAGGAGCTATGCCGCGTGAGGGCCCCGGAGACCCGTGGGAACAGTGGCCCATCGCCAGCGAAGACAGGGTAGGAAGCAGCCCAGGGGACTTAGACTTTGCTCCGGTGGGTGAACCGGGAACCCAGTCAGTGTGTTTCAGGAGGATCCCTGCTGACTTGGTGGCAAGTGACCCCACCACTGCCAGGGCCCTGGGATGGCACTTGGAGGAGCAAGGGAGGGTCTGATTTTCCCCCTACCCGGGGTGCCACACACCCCTGAGTGGTTTCCCACTTCCCCAATGGGCCAATTGGCCATTTAACCCCACACAGGGGTGCGACTTTATTGACTTTGGCCATTAGGCCATGCTGCCCTGACTGTGAGGGGCGTTTGTACTGACTCTGACCATTAGGCAGCACTGCCTTGGCTAGAAGAGTTGTTTTATGGATTCCGGCCATTAGGCCACGCTGCCCTAAATAGAAAGGCTGTTTCACTGACCCAAGCCATTGGGCCACACAGCCCAATGTGGAAGAGTGACTTTATTGACTCCAGCCACCAGGCCATGTTACCCTTTTTCCCAGTAAGGGTCATTAGCACTGGACCTAACTGGCCACTGTACGGCCCCTTTCCTTGCTTGTGACCACACGTGGTCAGGCATCCCAGGACTGGGTGCACCTACCCCACAACACCCTTATACTTGGTATCTCTTAAACTTACGACTTTTTGTTTGATAAACTTGTTTTACTATAAACCAATTCAGTGCTGTGATTGAAATGAGAGTGTTTGTTGAACACCAGTTAAATTAATGAGCTGCAGTGTATTGGTTTTTTTAAAGGAGCAATCAATTAATTAAACTTCTGAGAGTATTCCAGGAGAGAGCTGGACACTGCAGAGAGAGATGGTTTTGAGGAAGTTCAGGACTGAAATGATGTTGGGGTTAGGCTGACCAGATAGCAAGTGAAGTGAAAAATTGGGACAGGGTTGGGGGGTAATAGGAGTGTATATAAGAAAAAGCCCCAAATATTGGGACAGTCCCTATAAAAGTGGGACATCTAGTTGGGGTAATTCTGCAGAAAGTAACCGGATGGTAAAAGCCAGGGTGTGACCTGAATGCTCGTAAGGGCTGGCTAACGGTGTCAGGACTCCAAGCCACAGCAGCACAGCATTTAGGGCCCCTAGACTTGCAGAGCAGGCAATGACACAACCCCTTGCTTGCCTGGGTTGAACCACAATGGGTGTTCAGTGCTTCTTGAAAATCAGACCCCTTTAAGGCATCACAAGTTGCACACCCAGAAATGGAGGAACTCGAAGTACTTATGAAAATCTTGGACTCTGTGCTTAGGAAAAATAAATCAATCTTTTGGTGCCCCACTACTTTCTCTTTTATCAAAAACAGGGCTGGGGAGGGGAGGGGAGGAGAGGAAAATATTTTAAAGTATCTAGAGCACATCCCTGAGAGCCGCCCTTAATTTCACTCAGTGTAATGAAATCACTAGAAACAGCATATCATAGGTAGTGTAAAGATGCTCACTCTGTAACATGGTAACAACGTGTTAAATAGATAGATCTGATTATTATTATTATTATTATTATTACTGTGTGTTTCTCTAAAAAGCTCACTGTGGTGGTGGTGATTTGTCTCTGATTTTTACATGGCAAGGATTTGTAAACCTATTGAATTTTTTAAATAAATAAGTATTAAATAAATAAAATGGGCTAGCAGATAGGAATGAATAAAACAAAACACAGCATTTTGCTACCTCAGTGTCATTGCTGATTATGTGTATTTTAGTTTTTCTTGCCCCTTGACCATGTCTTCTATTCCTTTATTTCTTATGTCTCCCAGTTTCACTCTTTACTCTGATCTAAAATTGCAATTTTTTCTTCTTTCTGCTATTGTCTTTTTTTTCCTTTTTTTTTTTAATTGGGTCTCCATATTCTTTTCCCTTACCAATGAATCTCTTTTCCCTAGGGACACCCACTCTAATTTGTTCCCTTTCACCTTCCCAGGGTCTCCCTATTCTCTGTCCCTCTCATTCTCTCTGACACATTATCTTCTCCTCTCCAATTCGTTCTTTCTATTTATTTCTATTTCTGCCTCTCCCATGTACATACAGACTTCAGACTGTGTGAGGAAATAGCTCTCACTTGGCAGCAAAGTAGACATCTCATCTGCCTGTCTCCTGCTTCAGCCTGGCAGCCTAGCAATTTTGCTTCTTATAGGTGACAGAGTATGGGAAAGCTGCTTTGATCTCCCACATCAGGATGGGCTCCTTGCCGGGGGTAGAGGAAGGGATCTTTGGTGTGTCTATAGCCCCCTGCTCTAGGCATGGATTCCTGTTGGTTGGGGACTTCCAGGCATAGATCGAACCCTTCCATCTGTTAGTGTTCACCGCCAATCAGGATGTGAACTGTCACATGAAGGCCAGTTGCCCCTCCCTTCTCCTTTCCATGGCTCTCTTGGCTGCCACAGACAGTGGAAGTTTGTGCGCTAAGTGAGAGCAAGAACAAGCAGATTAGGCAGCCCCTGGAATGCTACAGTCTGCCTGTGCATAGAGCAGCCTCTGAAATAGCACAAGGGTGATGCCAAACATTTTACCAAAGTTAGCTTGCTCACAGATGTTCAGCCCCCAAACTTAGAATGCCTAGCGTTGAGAGAGAGAGTGGCCCAGAGGTTAGGGCACTAGCCTAGGATCTGGGAGAGCTGCATTCAAGTCCATGGACTTCCTGTGTGACATGGGCCAAGTCTCTTAGCTTCTCTGTGCCTCACTTTGCCATCTGCAAAATAGGAATAATAGCACTTCCCTATCTTCCAGGGGTGCTGTGAGGGCAAATGCTTTAAAGGCTATGAAACGTTCCGATATTATAGTAAAGTAGGCCATATAAGTGTGAAATATAGATACAGCTGGTAACAGAAGATCATAATCGCTCTCAGAAGGTTATGTATCCTAATTCCTGATTTAAAGTTGTTCCCTAATTTATATGTCCATGGCATACTAATCCCAGTTTTCTAACATTGCCATAAGCAATAAAGTAAACAGAGGTGGTTGTGTTGCATTGCATGAAACAGTGCCAGCTGGAGAGTTCTGACTGAGGTGCATATATGATAAATGCAGTACATATTTGTTTCTCAGCTGAATATATGTTGAACAGCTTGTATACTTTGGATCCTGCTTATTTTTCATAAATACTTAAAGGTTCTGCTGACCAGAACTACCCAGTCTGAAGTACTAGGAGAGCTCACATCTGGATATTGAGGCAAAGAAACTATTGAATAATATGGTGATTGTGCTCAGAGATGGGGCATTCTTGAGCCAGTCAGAGGGGTATCCAAAGCGAGGGTATGTCTACACTGCAGCTGGGAGTGTGCCTCCCAACATGGGTAGAGATACGTGGTTGTTTGACTTGTAAATAGCATTGTAGATGATTGGCACTGGTGGCAACTTGGGCTTGTACTTGGGCAGTTAGCCCATCTGACCCTCCTGCATTCATACTCAGGCGGTGCAACAGAGAGAAACTGGAGCTGCAGACACAGGGGCTAACTAACCTTGAAAAGGCCAGATCTGGCTGAGAATCGAAACAATGACCCATGTTAGGGTTGGAATGACTCTGCAGCCGGCGATATATGGATTCAGTGAAATCAGACACTGTACATACAACTCCTCAGGTAGCACAGATGATCACCTTTGATGTAAAGATGGGGATGACATTGATATATTTCTAAAAGTTTTGAAAGGGGCTATGAATTAAACCAATCTTGAAGACTTCCAACATCATCCGTCCTCATCCTTTCTCATCTCACACAACCCTGTGAGGAAAATTGTGTGGATTTAAAAACCAAATATCTAGTTAAATAGGTGTGTGCTTTCTGGTCCTGATGGCAGATAAACAACTGAGTATATGGGGGAAACTGAAGTACTCTTATCTGGGAAGACCCATTCCCAGAAGGCCCTATGCTAGGATAGGGTGGAGCTATGTACTGCCCTCCCTCACTAGGAAAACATTTTCTGCAGACGTCTTTTGGGGTATATAATATTAGCTAGGTTAATTAATATTGGCTAGGGGAGTAATTGAAAAATGGAGGGTTTTTTATGTTGGGATTCTTAAAGTGAAATTTCAAAATACCAAAACAATTTTGACTAGCTCTTAATTTGGTTGAAAAGTGGGGTGTGGGGAGATAGGTAGTAATTTGTCAAATTTCTTGCAATGTTTTTAACTTCAGAATTTGAAAAATTGTGACTAAGTAAGCTCTACTTATTTTATACACAAGCTTTCAATTTTTTTTAAAGCTCATATGCTTCTTCAGAACCTTCCATCTTAAATTTCAGGGTGCTTTACGAACAGTAACACACAAAGCTTCAGAACTCCTGGGAGATAGATGATAATTATTACCCTTTTGAAAGATACGCAAAATGAGGCACAACCTGTTCCCAGTCGAACACGCAGTATGGGGTGGAACCAAGAATATCAGCCAGGTACCCTGATTTTCAGTTCTGCGCTTTAACCACAAAACTGCCCTTCCACGTTGTTGGTGATAACCGATCAGTAAATGACAGAGCGAGTTTGGACCCTCCCCTATTTATCAAGGACTAATTAAATGGATTGGCTAAACCCATTAGAAAAGGAGATGAGGGAAGAAATTCACATTTATTAGCTCCAGAAACCAGTTCTGCACCTATGTGCCAGTTACACGGTCACTGGTACTGATATTTGGATTGTGGATGTCCTCAGAAGATGCATGATAGTATAGGCCTGATTTAATTCCCAGCAAAATCAATGGGTCATTCCATCGGCTTCACGGGGTATTAGCTTAACCCCAAATACTTGCACATAAGAGCAATAAAGAAAGAATACTCCTGTCTCTGCCCCAGCCTGATAAGACATTTAGAAGTTAAAACAGACATTCAGATATTGGAATAGGCCCATGCTGTCTTATCTTTAAAGGCCAGAAAAAGAATCATGGCTCCATTATGACAAGCTGTGCTTACCCAGAAAAAGCTGTAGGGCTGGTTGGATGATGAACCTCTTAATCCCATGTAGAAATATATACAGGCCGACAGATCTGGCCCAGGGTTGCAAAAGATAAGTAAAGAATTATAGAGAATAAAATCATCTTAAATAGTGATGTATAATGTGCCTCTTCTCCAGCATCTCCTTCTAGCTATATCAGAGAGGAAGGATTGTCTTGCGGTTAGCGTGCTAACTTGGTATTTAGGACACCCAGATTCAATTCCCTGCTCTGCTACAGAATTCCTGTATGACCTTAGGTAAATCTCTTTCTACCTCAGTTCCCCATCTATAAAATGGGGATAATATTTCCAGTGATGATGTAGGGATAAATACATTAAAAGATTGAGGTGCTCAGACACTACAGTAATGGAGGCCATAGAAGTGCCTAAGTTAGACAGAACTAAGCTGCCACATATTTGCATATAGCAAGAACCTAGAGGCCTCAGGGCCAGTTCTGTTCACCCCCTTGTCAGTGATGATTGCACAAGACATAAGTTACCACAAAATGTGGCCCCAAAAGGTTGCAGATGTCATTGTCCATTTACTTCCTAACTAAATATAATTTGGACAGTTTGAGCAGCTGTAATGTGGCTATTGCTGCTTTTAAATACTAGTGTAAGAGTCTCAGCTATGTAAACCAGCATAGCTCCATTTAAATCAATGGAGCTACCTCAACTTGCCTCAGGTGAGGATCTCACCATAGACAGAGGCAGCAAAGTGGAAACAAAGAGTGCCATTTTCAGGAGTGCTCAACGTTGAACTGTTTCCATTCTCTTTAGAAGTAAAATTCCATTCATTTTGTTGGCCTACTTCTGTTCCCAATGCTGTGTATTTTGGAAAATCCCTTCCCTGATGTTGAAAGTGTCTGAAATTGCTACCTGGGGAGAGTGAAGTGACTGTAGTGCTTTGACAGTTTGATGTGGTGGTGCTTCCCACTCTGCAAATGGAAAAGTTGACAAACCTACAGCTCAAAACCAAAATAAACTCATGAGATTTATTTACACAAATCTTGTTCTAAGGGAATGTCCAAGTGTCCCAGTCCAGTGTATTTTTGAAGGATTACTAGCTGAGGATCCTGGGGTCCATTCACTAGTTCCCTGCCCTTTGTATAGGCCATTTGCCCAGTGGGAAATGGATGTAAAATGCTATCAAATGATAGTGAGTGTTTTTCATCCAATCTGTAATGGTGTAAGTGACTTATGCGTGGGGAAGGGCAATCGTGAATTGGACAGAACAGACTCCAGATCACTCTCGCACTGCAACATTGGCTTAGCATTGCAAGCAACAGTGAAACCTCTTTTTAGCCATTCCACATGCAGATGAGTGACTCAAAGTCACAGGGTGCCAATGTAGAGGCACATGTATTTTTATTGTGATGAGCAGAGTAATCTTGTCTAGCTAGCTAAAATGAGTCAGGAAGAGACACAAAATAGTAACACTAGCTTTTTTTCAAATCCTCTAATGTAGCTTCTCAAAAATGTGCTCATACACAGACCAGACAATGTATCTGGTGGTGATTTGGGAGGACCTGTAAGCCTCACTTGTGGATTCCACAGTTGTGACTCTTCTTAGACTATCAGCTATTTGTAGCAGGGACAATATCATTTTAGGTAATGGTACAGTGCCTATAGCAAGGGAGTCCTGATCCTGATTTTGGCCTGTAAGAGCTACTCTATTAAATGTTTGTTCGTACTAATCCAAAATGAGTGCTGATAAAATACAGTTGTGGCAGGCATTGGCAGATAGTACTGTTACATATAATCTTTCAAGTTCTTTTTCCTAAGTGTGAGAGCAAATGTTCAGTCTGGGATAGGCCTGCTATATTGTTAATTGTTATGCAAAGCTCTGTGTGGAGGCAATGGTCCTTGGAGAGGGAGCTGTGTGAGCAGCAGGAGAATTTGCTTTCTGCCTTGGTCTTTTATTAGAGTCAGTTCTTGAGGCAGAGTTGTTTCCTGGGAACTAGGTGTAGGGCTCAGATTACTGAAAGAAGGGCATTGCCTATGTGCTGTTGTGATATCTCTAGTCTGGGACTGGTGTATACAGGGCCGGCTCTAACTTTTTTTGCTGCCCCAAGCAGCAAAAAAAAACACCCCCCCACCGCCGAGCGCCGCGCCCCGCGCCGCCCCTCCGCCAAGCGCTGCGCCGCTGGAGCCCACCCCCCACCGAGCGCCGCGCCGCTAGAACCCCCCCCAGCGCTGCGCTGCCCCCCCCCGCCGCGCCGCTGGAGCTCTCCCCCTGCGGAACGCCACGCCGCGCTGCCCCCCGCCACCCCAAGATTGGCCGCCCCTTACCAGGAGCCTCCCCAAGCATGTGCTTGGTTGCCTGGTGCCTGGAGCTGGCCCAGGGTGTATAGGTGTAAATTGAACAAGTTATACTAAAAGTACAAGCAGACTCTGCATCACTGATTTCTCCTTTACTGGAAAGCCAATTTGCAAGCTGTGATGTTGCACTCTATATGATTTTATGAAAATATGCTAATGTAACTGGAATATGCTTCATGCAAAAGGTCTCTTGTAAGGTATCATTACAAAGTTTATAATCTACTGAGTGTAATCATCCTATTTATATAACTGTACCACTCTTGTATCTGAAACTAGAAATATGAAATATAACTCTGAGGGACTATTGTAATTATGCAAAATGTGGGTCATTAATGGTGATTTGGAATCTTGATGACTCCCCTTAACCAGGACAATTGACTGCAGATGGCTCTGTTTTATGTGTAAGTCTTCCTGTATGTGTGTGTGCTGGCAAGTAGGTAATGAAGTCTTACAGTGACATGTGATCATGTCACCTGAACTGAAATACATCTTTAATCTGGTGCTTTTCCATTGAGAAGCGGGGGGATGGGAACCCAGAGGGACAAAGGATTCCTGCCTTATGCAAAAGATAAATAAATGGTTGGAACAGAGAAAAGAGAGAGCCATCATGAGGAATCCCCTAGCTATCACCTGAGCTGGAACAAGGGCTGTACCAGGGGAAAAGATTGTGCCCAGACTAGGAAGGCGTCCAGTCTGTGAAAGAGACTTATTGAAATATCTTTCAGGGTGAGATTTTATCTGTACTCAGTTGTATCACTGTATTAGGCTTAGATATGCGTGTTTTATTTTATTTTGCATGGTAATTCACTTTGTTCTGTCTGTTACTACTTGGAACCACTTAAATCCTATTTTCTGTATTTAATAAAATCACTTTTTACTTATTTATTAACCCAGAGTATATATTAATACCTGGGGAGGGGGGGAACAGCTGTCAGTGTTATAGAGGCCAAACAATGTATGAGTTTACCCTGTATAAGCTTTATACAGGGTAAAACAGATTTATTTGGGGAGTTGGACATCTGAGTTTTAAAGACAGGAACTCTTCTGTAAGTGGCTTTTAGTCAAGCCTACAGCTGTTAGGAGACGTGGTTCATATCCTGGGTCTGGGTTTGCAACAGGCTAGCGGGTCTGGCTTAAACCAGACAGGGTGCTGAGGTCCCAAGCTGGCAGGGAAAGCAGGGGCAGAAATAGTCTTGGCACATCAGTTGGCAGTTCCCAAGGGGGTTTCTGGGATCCAACCCATCACGCAAGCAGCCGGACATTTGCTATCACTTACCAAAGTGGCAACACTAGTGTGAGATCAGGACGCTAATGTCAGAAGAAGGGACACCAATATTTATACTACCCCACACCATCCTGAATCGTCTATCTTCTGCATTAATATAACCAACATGTTTAGGGCTAGATTAATAGATTGAGTCCAGTAGGGACCATTAGGATCATCTAGTCTGACTTCCTGGATAAAAGTGGCCCTAGAATTCCATTCAGATTGTACCCTGGCTCTGCTATGCCAGGCAGTAAGGCTCCCTGCATGATGGCATTTGACCTACCTGGATATCGAGGTCAGGTGTAGGGGAGTGGTTTTGTGCCCAACTTTTTCTTCCCATGGTCCATATCCATTCCCCTATGGGCCAGCTGATGCAAGGGAAGGAGTGTGTGAACCTTGTAAAGGGTTGATGCAGCATTCATCCTCCAGCTCACTCCAGTGGAAAAAAGGAGTGGCAAAGGAATTGCATTTCAGACACTCTAAAATACAATACTTTCCCAGCACCCCTCCAGTACTCTGTTCCCCGAAGCACATCCCTATGTAACCCATAATATCGAGATATAGGTAAAAGGCACAAATGATACAAACATTTGTATTTCTCAATAACCACAGAATAGCCGTGGACTTATTGCACCCCAAAACAGTGATGCATCTAATTACCAAACCTCCAGATCTTGAAGGTGTACAAGATGCCAGTGTATAACGCGTCCCGGAGCAGCACTTCCAATTTCTATTTCCACGAGAATTTCAGAAGGCTTTTCGTTCCAGGCAGTTCTGTGTTAAAGCCAACTTCATTACGTATCCTGAAGTGTGGGCCTTTTTGTTTTTCATGTTAGTATAAAAGCTGAAATCCTCAATATCGCTTCTAATTTATGTGCTAAATCGCAGAGTGCAATAGCATTGTTCAATTGACCTTGACCAATGTTTTCAACCATCAGTTGTTTCTTGCTGTATCAAGACTGAGGTCCACCAGATGTCAGTGCAATATAAATAATCCAGATTTTTATTTAAAATAAATCAAATAAAGGGATATTAAAAAGAAAACTGCATAATAGTGAAACAATATTATCTAGGAAATAAAAGATCTTCTATTAACTGTAAGAGAGCAGGGAACACGTTACCATAACTAGAGAAGACAAGTGTCAGAATGATTTCTTTAAGTGCTTTTCCACTAATAGCACTGTGTCCAAAACAGCGCCAAAGTGTTAATGTAAGTTGATCAAGCTGATTATATAGCAGTATAAAGGCATTTTTTCCATCTTCTGGCCTCATCATCATTCATTTACGGTATGTTGCAACTGACTTCGCTATACATCAGTGGTTATGTTCTATATACAATAAAATTACCGCATTGCATGTTTGCTTTGATATATAGCCTCTTTACTTCATGATGATGGGAAACTTTCCCTCATTCTGTAGCAATTGCTTTCATTTTGAAAGCATTTTAACATAAGAGCTGTTTCAGGTACAATCATTGTGCTTAAAATGCTGCAGTTTTGCCTTACATAAACAGATAATGTGGCTACCTTTCTGTTCTGTTTGTTCAGTGCCTAGCATGATGGGTTCCTGATCCATGTTTTAGGCACTACAGTAATACAAATAATAAAAATCTATATTTGCTGGATTCTTAATAGAATACTTGTAGAGTCCTCACTTCCCATGATGAGTGCTTACTCTGATGAGTAAATTTATTGGCTTCAGGGGCTTGTTTTGCAGGAGTAAGTGCTCATCCCATGGGTAAGGGTTGTAATATTTAGCCTTTAGGGGATAGCAAACACATACAGGTAATATTATTAAGGACCCAATTTTGCAGTTCGTTCTGTGCCTGCATGAAGGCTGACTGAAGTCACTGAAAGAAGAACAGGAGTACTTGTGGCACCTTAGAGACTAACAAATTTATTAGAGCATAAGCTTTCGTGGACTACAGCCCACTTCTTCGGATGTAGTCCACGAAAGCTTATGCTCTAATAAATTTGTTAGTCTCTAAGGTGCCACGAGTACTCCTGTTCTTCTTTTTGCGGATACAGACTAACACGGCTGTTACTCTGAAGTCACTGAGACTGTCAACAGAGGCAATTTGGCAATGTAAGGGTATGACCATTATATGACCAGTGAACTATGAGCATCCAAAAACACACATATTTGACCATAACATGCTATACTGTGACATGTATTTTAAAATACAGTGCAGATCATGGCCAGATCCTCAATTGCAGTGAATATGTCCATTTTATACCAGCTGAAAATATGACACAGCCTTGCCCCTTCTGATATTTAGTGCTCCAAGAGAAAGTGCTGTAATTTTTTGTAGGATACAGTGTATCCTTTCTTATGTAGAAAAAGGTTGAATTCGTGCTTTTAATCAATCCAAAATTTAACTCAAATTTATCTATAGAGCTACAACTGGTACATCCATATGATTGAACTTCTCAGTTTGCGTCAGAAATGAAATCTTAAGAGAAGGGAAGCAGGAAAGAGCCTTTTAAAAGTTAGGAAATAAAACTATTGTTTTGATTAGAAAACTTTTAATATTAGTATTCATATCAGAACTCGTGCAGTGCCAGCTCTCGTAATTATCAAAATATAGAAACTGTGGGCATGAAGGGACAATCTGGAAGTATGCACAATGAAAGACGTAATGTCTACATTGTTGTTGTTTTTGTAATTTTCCCTTTTGTATTTCACAGAGGAGAGCATATTTGTCATCCTTTCTGCAAGTTTCACTAATTGCATTGTTTCCATTATTCTGATTTTTGGGGAAACTTGGTAATCCTAATATCACTGCACAGCCCCCAAACAGTGTAGCCCCAAAATGGAAGCAGCTTATTAGGAAATGTTATCTTCACACCAAGAGACCTTTCAGGGAAGTAAATAGCAGCTTGTGGAATGAAGCAACTGAAAATATGCAAGTACACTCAGCAAACAGATGGTGTTTAGAATGGACAAGATTCTCTTTCATAGCAGTAGCTTGAAATATTTGATTCAATAGTCCACATTCCCATTTTTCTCTGTAATCCTTTTGAAGGCTCTGGCTGTCTTGAAGGTTATCTGTCTCCTCAGCTTCAACGTAGACTTTCATTTCTTGAGTAAGAGCTCCCTTGCAATTAAACCATATAGAATTCCAGATATGCTCTTCTATTAAAAAAAAATACAGCTTTGCACATGCCAGTCCACCAAGGACATGTTACTGAAATAACTTCAAAAAGTAAGAGGAGTGTGTGTCAAAGAAATTATAAAAGTTAAGTAATACACCTAATATGATGGACCCCAGTTATTCTGGAAAGGGTCTTTTTAACAGAAATCTGAGAAGAGTTCAACCAGCATTCCTGATCAGAAAGGGCTATTCCCTGGGGGAGCTAAAACCAGTAAGAGCCAACCAGAATGAGTCAGCTGTAGTTGACCATTGCTGATGATTGTTTCATAGATGCTCAGTCCTTCTCCCAGCCCTGTTCCACTGAGGGTGGGGCAAGGAGTGGGTAAGAATCAATGTCAGAATATGGTTGATGTAGGTGAGGAGTGAGAATGAGTTTGGAAACAGGAATCTAGCCCACATTGACTCATTTGTACTTTGAGATGTTTGGAGAATTTTTTTTCTTCACTGAAAATTTTGACAAAATGGGGAAAAAATTGTTTCAATCAGAATTTTTAGCAAAAGATTTCACCTTTTTTTGTCTAAAATCTCAAAACATGGGGGGAAATGGATTTCAAATGAAAAACTGAGTGTTTTGTAGGAAAAGAGATGCCTTCTGTGAAATGTTTGTCAGAAACTCAATTTTCCATTAAAAAAATTCAATATAACATTTTCAACCAGACCTAGCAGTGTTGTATCTAACCTAGACTGTCAGCTCCTCAAGGGAGGGAACATGTCTGTTTTCTCTGTGAAACACCACACACATCTATCTAGGACAAAATATAAACAGGCTAATTACAGTTATTTGTTTGAGAAACAAGAAGGGAAGAATGATGGGACAACACAACAAGGCATGATTGTGGATGTGGTAGAGAGTGAGCTGTATATGGAAGATTAGGGAAGAAGAGAAAGAATAGGGAGGACAGAAAAAGGAAAAATATAGGAGAAGGATAAATATATAGAGATGGACAAATTAGACTGAGGAGAAAACCAACTGAAAAAGGAGAAATACCCCATATCTTAGAAAGAAATTGGAGGGAAGGAGAAACAGAACAGAGACAGGAAGATATGTAACATTACCTTTGATAATAAAAATAGAAAACAAGGAAGAAATACCTAAGAACAGTCCTACTGGGTCAGACCAAATGTCCATCTAGCCTAGTATCTTGTCTTCCGACAGTGGCCAATGCCAGGTGCCCTAGAGGGAATGAACAGAACAGGTAATCATCAAGTGATCCATCCCCTGTTGCCCATTCCCAGCTTCTGGCTAACAGAGGCTAGGGACACCATGCCTGCCCATCCTGGCTAATAGCCATTGATGGACCTATCCACCATGAACTTATCTAGTTCTTTTCTGAACCCTGTCATAGTCTTGGCCTTCACAACATCCTCTGGCAAGGAATTCCACAGGTTGACTATGCGTTGTGTGGAAAAAATACTTCCTTTTGTTTGTTTTAAACCTGCTGCCTATTAACTTCATTTGATGGCCCCTAGTTCTTGTGTTATGAGAAGGAGTAAATAACACTTCCTTATTTACTTTCTCCACATCAGTCATGATTTTATAAACCTCTATCATATCCCCCCCCCTTAGTCGTCTTTTTTCCAAGCTGAAAAGTCCAGTCTTTTATTAATCTCTCCTCATATGGCAGCTGTTCTATGCCCCTAATAATTTTTGTTGCTCTTTTCTGAACCTTTTTCAAGTCCAATATATCTTTTTTGAGATGGGACGACCACATCTGCACACAGTATTCAAGATATGGGCATAGCATGGATATATACAGAGGCAATATGATATTTCCTGTCTTATTATCTATCCCTTTCTTAATGATTCCCAACATTCTGTTCGCTTTTTTGACTGCCGTTGCCCATTGTGTGGATAGTTCTCAGAAAACATCCACTATGACTCCAAGATCTCTTTCTTGAGTGGTAATAGCTAATTTAGACCCTATCTTTTTATATGTATAGTTGGGATTATATTTTCCAATGTGCATTACTTTGCATTTATCAACATTGAATTTCATGTGCCAATTTATTGTCCAGTCATCCAGTTTTGAGAGATCCTTTTGTAGCTCTTCGCAGTCTGCGTGGGACTTACCTTGAGTAGTTTTGTATCATCTGCAAATTTTGCAACCTCACTGTTTACCCCTTTTTCCAGACCATTTATGAATATGTTGAATAGGACTTGTCCCAGTACAGACCCCGGGGGGACACCACTATTTACCTCTCTCCATTCTGAAAACTGACCATTTATTCCTACCATTTGTTTCCTATCTTTTAACCAGTTTAACCAATCGATGAGAGGACCTTCTCTCTTATCCCATGGCAGTTTACCTTGCTTAAGAGCCTTGGGTGAGGGATCTTGTCAAGGCTTTCTGAAAATATATCCACTGGATCCCTCATGTCCCTATGCATGTTGACCCCCTCAAAGAATTCTAGTAGATTGGTGAGGCATGATTTCCCTTTACAAAAAACATGTTGATTCTTCCCCAACAAATTATGCTAATCTATATGTCTGACAATATTTTTGTATACTATAGTTTCAACCAGTTTGCCTGGTACTGAAATCAGGCTTACTGGCCTTTAATTGTGAGGATCACCTCTGGAGCCCTTTTTAAAAATTGGCATCATATTCGCTATCCTCCAGTAATTTAGCACAGAAGCTAATTTAAATGATAGGTTACAAACCACAGTTCTGCAATTTCACATTTGAGTTCCTTCAGACCTCTTGGGTGAATACCATCTGGTCCTGGTGACTTATTACTGTTTAGTTTATCAATTTGTTCCAAAACCACCTCTAATGACACCTCAATCTGGGACTGTTCCTCAGATTTGTCACCTAAAAAGAATGGCTCAGGTTTGGGAATCTCCTTCACATCTTCAGCCATGAAGACTGATGCAAAGAATTCCTTTAGTTTGTCCGCAATGTCCTTGGGTGCTCCTTTAGCATCTCAATCGTCCAATAGCCCCACTGATTGTTTAGTAGACTTCCTGCTTCTGATGTACTTAAAAAAATTACTATTACTTTTTGAATCTTTGGCTAGCCATTCTTCAAATTCTTTTTTTGGCCTTCCTAGTTATATTTTTACACTTCACTTGCCAGAGTTTATGCTCCTTTCTATTTTCCTCACTAGGATTTAATTTCCACTTTTTAAAGGATGTCTTTTTGGCTCTCACTGCTTCTTTTACTTTGTTTAGTCACAGTGGCACTTTTTTGGGTTCTTACTATTTTTTTTTTTTAATTTGGGATACACGTTTAAGTTGAGCCTCTATTATGGTGACTTTAAAAAGTTTCCATGCAATGTGCAGGAAAGTTTCCACACAGCTTGCATTTCACTTTGGCACTGTACCTTTTAATTTCTGTTTTAACTTCCTCATTTTTGTGTAGTCCCCCTTTCTGAAATTAAATGCTACAGTGTTGGGCTGCTGTGGTGTTTTCCCTGCCACAGGGATGCTAAATTTAATTATATTATGGTCACTATTACCAAGCGGTCTAGCTATATTCACCTCTTGGACCAGACCCTGTGCTCCACTTAGGACTAAATCAAGAATTACCTCTCCTCTTGTGGGTTCCAGGACTAGCTGTTCCAAGAAGCAGTCATTTAAGGTGTCAAGAAACTTTATCTCTGTATCCCGTTCTGAGGTGACATGTACCCAGTCAATATGGGGATAGTTGAAATCCCCCATTATTATTGTGGTTTCTATTTTTATAGCCTCTGTAATCTCCCTGAGCATTTCACAGTCACTATCACCATACTGATCAGGTGGTCGATAGTATATCCCGACTGCTATATTCTTATTAAAGATAGAATTACTATCCATAGAGATTCTATGGTACAGTTTGGCTCATTTAAGATTTTTATTTCATTTGATTCTATGCTTCCTTTCACATATAGTGCCACTCCCCCACCAGCACGACCTGTTCTGTCCTTCCAATATATTTTGTACCCTGGTATTCCTGTGTCCCATTGATTATCCTCATTCCACCAAGTTTCTGAGATGCCTGTTATATCAATATCCTCATTTAATATGCAGCACTCTAGTTCACCCATCTTCTTATTAAGACTTTTAGCATTTATATATAAGCACTTAAAAATTGTCATTTTTAGCTGTCTGCCATTGCATGATGTAATTTAATGGGATTCTTTTTCATCTGACTGTTTCTCATCAGATCCCACCTGTATTTTATCATCTTCCATCCTTTCCTCCTTACTAGAACATAGAGAATCTCCATTAATAGATCCTCCCCTAAGGGATATCCCTGTCCGAACCACATGCTCCTCCATACTTGTCGGCTTTCCCCCAGCCCTTAGTTTAAAACTGCTTTACAGCCTGTTTAGTTTTAAGTGACCGCAATTTGGTTCCATTTTGAAATGTTGAAAAATTGTACAGTACACTGATGTCTGATGCATGCAAATCTACAGCCTGAGTCAAGGGCTATTGAAGTCAGTGGGAGTCTTTCTATTGGCTTTCATGAATTTTGGATCAGGCCCTTACAAACTATGTTTACAGGAGTATAAAATTCTACCATAGCATTTAACAGACCTATTTTGCACATGGATTCCTTAGTCCTTTCAGATGTTTATCTGCAGGATGCATCATTTAAGGATACATGATATAATTGGAATTAGCAGTGTACATGTAGAGGCACAAACACAGGATTCTTATCAGACAGCATACTTCAACCCCCATGATCTTGGAGAATGATCTTGGGAATATTCCTTCATAAAATCTTCATGTAATCACAGACTGAGTCATCTATCTGTGCGCACCACTTTTTTTTCTCACTTCTGGCTTCTAGAAAGAGGACTTCTTATTTAAAAGTATGTAATTGTTTTTTTTTTCTCTCTTGAGATGTAAGGTATTCATCTTCTCTCCCCTCTCCTGCTGCCTTTTAGCAGTAGTCAAGGAATTTAAATTAAGAGGTGACCTCATGTCAGCATTGTAAATCATAATTAATGGAAAACAACATTCTTAACACTCAAGGTCTGCACAATTAAAGCTGGAAATCTGGGAAAGAGCTAAGATTAGAAGATGGATCTTTCTACAAGTTTAATTTCCCTGTATGGGAGTTGCATGCACTGAAAAGTTCAGCTAACGCACTGAGAGAAATTTACATAAATTCCTTTGTTCGTGTATGCAATTACTTAGCCATTTGTTTCCATGGAACTGCAAGCAATTTACCAATCTTCAGATGGTGTTGTATTAAACTCTTCAAATATGCACATTATGGCCCAGATTCTCGCTAGTGCCAAGATCCACTTGGAACAAATCCGGGGTCATGTGACACAACAGATGAGGTAGGGGCATCCAGAGAATCAGTTAGAGCAACTCTTGTCCGATTTACCCTGTGCCAGCTGGCTCTGTCCCAAGAGACCGGAGTCCAGTTGAGAATTGGCAGCATGCAGTTCTCTGCCTCACCTTGACTCACCCCCATGGCAAGGTGTGAGGGAGCAGTTGGCATAGGAGCTGGTTACATTTCTTGCCAGCTGAGAGATCCTGTACCGAGGGGTAATTCTGCAGCAGTCAATTAGGGACAGATTCTAACACTTTGCTCCTGTCCTATGATAGTTCCTTCTTGTTCTCTCACCTCCATGCTTTCATCTCTGAGTCCTCTCAGTCTTCTGGGTCAAGATGTTAAAAAGTCAGAGCCTAAGTTAAGTTGCCTAAATGCATACTTAGCCACTTTTGAAATTTTACCCCAAGGCACCTTAATTAGTGGCTTGATTTCAAAAGTGCTACTCACCCAGCAGCTCTCACTGAAGTTTAATTGGAGCTGCTGTGCACTCAGCATTTTTTTTTAAAAATCAGGCCACTTAGGTGCCTAAATAAGAAGCCTAATTTAAGATGAGTGTTGGGTTTGGGTGGGTTGGTTGGTTGGCTTTTTACTGTTGGCCCTGTTCTTTGACTCCTTCTTTTTTCCTGCTTCATTACCTGAGCGACCTCATCTGCTTATTTAACAGCATCTATTATCTCCCTGCTGACATCTGATTGACTTTGACATAATCCTGATGTCCTACACCAGGTCCCACTCAAAATCGAAGAGTCAGAGATCCTCATCTTTTTCCACCAAGCCTTCTCATCTTCCCCCTTCTCTATAAGCATCCATCCGAGCCTATCATTGGAATCCTTTTTGGTGTCACTTCTGAATTCCTCTCTCCTTCTTCCCACTCACACAGTCTGATACTACATTTTTTTGGTTCTCTTCCCATTACTCCTTTAAAAATCCGACCCTTCTTTACTGTCCACGTAGCTAAAACACTTGTTCCCATCTTGAATACGGCAACCTCATAGTTTTTCCTCCTGGAGTCTCGTCTCATTCTAGTCTATCCAAAAATGCAGCAGCCAAGATAATTTTCAACTGCCATTCTGAGCAGGTCATTCTCCTTTTCCAGTCCTGGCACTGGCTTCCTCATCAAATTTAAGATTCTGCATCACTTTCAATTTCTATGCAATTCTGCCACTGCCTACTTCTTTGCTCTAACTTTTTACTACTTCCCTATCCATGCTCCCTCCTTTCATAAACTGTCTTCCAATATCCCCTCCTCTCTCTATTCAAATACCTACTTAAAACTCACTTCATACTTGTGAAGCTTACCAGTGCTAACCTATGACTACAAAAGTGTGTCCACTCTTCATAGGCCAGATTCTGCCACCCTTAGTAACTCTGAATGGTACCTGAAACTGAAATTAATTTTCACTGAAATTAGTGGTCTACTCATGGAGTAAGACCTATTCACCATTAATATGTATGGCAGAATCTGTCCTAAATGTAGTATATTATATAGCTTATAATCATAATTGAAAGAGAGTCGTTGTGAAAGAAAATGATTCTTTGGATCACTTAGTGCATTCATTGTGTATGAGTGTCTATTTAAGTTAGAAATTCTTTGGAACAGAGGCCTACTCTTCCTTTGTCATGTCTATTTTAAAACATAATGTTGTTAGTTAACTAATAATAACTAATGCCTGTGGGGTCTAGCATTACTGGCAAATAGAATGGGAGACATAAAGTGGTTACATTAAAAGTTACAATAAGAACATTCAAACAGTCAGCATTTCTGTTACACATATTGTCAAACTGGAGAGGTAATCATAAAAACTCAAGCAGAGGAACAAGTTATGGAACTACTAGATCACCTGTAACCTGCCTTGATTGTGTTTTTTTAAATAGCACATGCTACTGGAAAGTCTTGTGCAGAATACAGGAAAGGAAACCAAGAGATTCAACATTATTATGACACATGTTAAACATCTTTTAGCTATTTGGAGACTTCAGTTCACTTGCAGCATACAGCAACCTAACTTACCTGATATCTGAAAGTCCGGTGGGGGAGGGAAAGAAGCTGCTGCTCTTATTAGTAAAGCGGTCTTTGACTAACTGAAACTTGTCCCTTTCTACTACAATATTCTGCTCAAAACAGTATCTTTTGCTAGCTACTTGGACATTATTGTAGTGGCTTTTTTTCAGGTCACTTTTGTTAAAGTCTCTCAATATTTCCTCTACAAACATTCATTTTTCAGAGCTTTAAAGCACTGTCTTCCCAATGAGGATACTGAGCAAGTGAATGACCTGCAAAACAGTAGGGGAGACATGATGGTTCTGGCTCGTTTTTATCTTCCAAGCAGCTAAAGCAAAATCACAAATGCTACAATATGCTTCCACTGGTTCATTTGGAGATATGAAATCTGATGGGGTACAAGATTGTACAAATGCAATGCCATCTGTGGGTGCCAATCATGAGCATAATAGTTGTAGACTTCTTTTGGATTCAATGAACCTTGCATTCATTTACACTGGCGTAAGTCAGGAACAACTCCACCAGAGCCAGTGCAGATACACCAGTGTAAACCTATTGTGACTGAGTGCAGAGCCCATTGTTCCATTACTGTCTCTTTTGAAGTATACATAAAGTAAGGTTATCCAAAGAAGTCCTTTTTAGATGCACATTTCAAAAACACCTGTTGTCTTAACTCATGGAGAAGAGCCGATTGCCCTGATGTTGGATATGCCATAAGAAGGTTCAAAACCAAACACGTCTGCAGAATTTCAGGGAGCTTTACCCAGATTATCAGAGGCTCTCAGCACAGTAACGAAGGGAGTTTTCAGAATTGCCTTATTATGGGCTATGTATGCAATTCAGTGGGCTGTTATGGCACACTTGTTTCGGTCTCCCGGTGTGAAGCTACCCTAATGCCAGCAGATCCAGCTGCTGAAAGATTGTACTTGTTCTGGGACATCTAGCAGTGGCATAATGCCCCTGCAGTGGCTCCTACAATAACTCTCACAAGGCCTTATATATAGAGGGTGTGGCAGGGGAAAAGAGGATGTGATTAGGCATCCTTTTGCCCCAGAGATGTTCAACTCCTTCAATGATCACTGGGAGCAACTGGCAACCTTGAGGCTGCTCCAAACTATGACAGTGACTGGGTTGGCACAGAACCATTCCTAGGATTGGAAAGAAGGGGCTTAAATTGCTCCTTTGTATTGTTATCCAAGGTGGTGGTTGTGATAGGATCCCTGGGGTACAACCTGGAACTGTGGGACCACTGTTCCCTCCCCCACCTTAACTCTCCAGCCTGGGTTGTCTCTCACAATGCTATGCCACTGACAAAACAGAAAACCCCTCCAGGTGCTGTGATCACTCACCCATAAGCATGTGGAGACCCACACCCAGCTAAATCACATGAAAGCCCTCCAAGCCACTCGTGAATTATACAGAGAGAGGCACCAGCCAATCACCCTAGCCTTGCACCCCAGAAATATACCATCTTATATGGCTCAAGGCTCCCTTGGACAGTGCAAGTTCATTAATTAGTTTGCCACTCCAACAAAGGGCAGGGGACGTGCAATAGCCCTTGTTAACTTGAGCTGAGATTCTCTAAGCACTTCAACCAAAAACACAGTTTTAGATAAAAATATAAAACCGATTATTACCTACAGAAAGATAGATTTTTAAGTGATTATAAGTAGCAAGCATTAAAGTTGGTTACATAAGAAATAAAAATGCAGTTTAAATTCTACAGACTAAGCAAGAGTTGAATCAAGCAGTTTCTCATGCTAATAGATGTTACAGGCAGCTCTCAGTTCTTATTACACAGGCTGGATTCCTTTCCCAGCCTGGGACTGATCTCCCTACTTCAGTGTTTTTCTACCAAATGATCTTCCAGGCATTGAGATGGGGAGGAGAGAGGCCAAGTGGTGATGTCATTGACCCTCACTTACAGTTTCTGTCCAGGTGCTAGAAAGATCCTTGCTGTGACATTGGGTTTAGGCAGTCCCCATTGCATACGTGCCTTCTCTCAGGAGTCTCTGGGAGGGCCACTGGGAGAGTGGATTCTCCTTAATGGGCCATCAACACTGTCTGGCCAGTGTTTAGTGGATCCCAACCTCACAACATATTTCATTAACACACACAAAGCAAAACTTCATAACTTCAGATACAATGATAGTATATACAATTCAACAGGATATTAAAGTTCAACAGATTGAGACTTCTTAAATGATACCTCACAAGGCATACTCTGTACAAAACATATCATATCACAGTGGTGAATATGGTGGTACCAGGATGCTATTCTGAGTTATAGAGTGTCACAGTTGTACCCAGCACTTCGTGGTCAGAGCTGAGAATCATCAGCAAACGAGAGTTACAGCTTCCTTCCTAAAAATTCGGACCTTTTTTGAACTACTGGGGTCCTGTCTGAGGCTCTCACATACATGATGATTACTGGGTCTTCATATTGTAACCCATCCTGCCTAAATAAGTGTCTGGGATATCAAAAAATGTCATGACTAAACCATAACTTGGAGCATATAGTGCAAATTCTATTAATTTTAATTAGTGAGAACCAAAGTCCATTAAAGTCAACAGGAAAACTCCCATTTACTTCAATTAGCTTCAGATCTAGCCCACAGGAAATTGTATTTGGATCTAGATTCTTGGTCCTCATTAAATCCTCAGCAGGTGTGGGTTTAAAAATAGTCCCTTTTTCAGATCCACTAGATTTCAGAAAATCTGGAAAATCTGACTGTTGAAAGTAAGTTACTGATGCAAATATGGTGAGTTAAATGGTTGCACTCAGGCACAAACTATGATATTGCCAGGTAGTTCAGTTTCTGGCACACAGTTTAATTCAATTTTGGGATCTTTTCTCCTGATCACTTACCATTTATCCTTAGATTTGTTGGCAAGCTAGGGGGGAAATTTATCTGCTGCTCAGAAAATAATTATCCTCAGAACATCATTAATTGCCAGAAATATCCTGCAAACATGGAAGGTAAAAGAACAAACTGGGATTGCTCTTTGACTAAATCATTCAGCTTGTTATATCAGGCTCAAGAGAGCCTCTTTTCTATACACTTTCCTTAGAAGTGGTCTGGTCAGTGTTCCTAGTCATTTATGTTTAAAATGCTCTCTCCTTTCCATCTCCATCAACAAAAATCTGGTCTTTGTCTTGGCCAATGTGTGCTGTTCCTTGTAGGCCTCCTTGACTCCCACCTGAGGCCCCTTCAGTCCACCCAACATAATGACATTAAATCATCACTCCCCTCCTGAAACACCAGTACTGGGTGGCTATCTCTTGTCATCTGTGTCAGGTGTAAGCTCCTCATCCTTATGTTCAACAGCACATCTCTGTTTTCATCTATTTCTCCTTCTCTTTTATGCCATGCATAGGAAAGCTGGATGAAAATTTCACCTTTTGCCAACACAAAATCTGCTTTTCAACAAAAGCAGACACATTCCATGATTTTTTTTAATCTTTTCATCAGAAAATTGAAAACTCAACAAAAAAAACATTTTGGACAAAAATTTCATTTTTTGACAAAGTTGAAATTTTCTGCTGAAAACTGACAAAATCAAATTTTTTTGCTTTCATTGGTATTTCTCTCCCTCCCCGCTTCCCCATGGAACCCAGACTAATGAATACCTCATTAACTTTAACTACTCATTCAGTATCCTTCATCTTCAGACTTTTTCATGCTTCTCTTTATACCTGCTGCATACTCCCTTTTCACAAGCAATGCTATATGGCTATGTGATTATTCCATCTTCTTTTTTTCTGATGCTTGTGTCTAATCTATGGTCCATCGTTTGGGTGTAAATTCCTCAAGCCACGGACCATGTTTTTCTTACATTGTGTACACTGCAGAGCATATTGCTGGTGCTCAACAAATAAGTAAATGAAATACAGCTAGGTGCTATCATGAGTCATATGAGGATTGTAAATAATGTTGTATTTGGTATCCAGCTTCTTTTGATTCTTGCTTTGTACATAGAATATCATATGTAACACAATCTATTTTCTCTAAATCTGGATGCTCGTACAAATGTATAAGTGTGCCTCAATATATCTCAATAAAATATATATGAAAACCTTTATTGATACTCAAACTAAAATTCTAGCTTTTAAAGCAGTCTGTGGCCCTGCTTAGATACCTGCTGGTTGCTTCAGTGATTGTTACCCATACTTTATTTGAATGGGGGAGGAATATTAATATTCAGTTATTTTAAACAGCCTTGAGGCATGCTATTTTAAAGGCGAATGGTTCACAAAGCAAACTTTCTTTCTTTCTTTCTTTTTTTTTTTTACTTTCATGAAATTTGAAGTGTCACCTTCCAAAAAGCTAACCTGTTACCTTCTAACAGCTGGTTGAAATGTACATTTCACTTAAATGTGCAATGCTTTATTCACATCTTTAAGCACACATTTAACTGATAGCCAGAATATACTGAAGAATTTCATAGTCTGCTGAGTAAACAGTATCAATTTTCACCATGTAGTAATATATTTACCCATGACCTTGGAATTGTTAAGGTCAACAGAGCAATAGTCCCAGAACCTTGATTTCATCGCAGCTCAGGAAGGATTTAGAAGTGGTATTAAACCACTTTTGTGACCTCTCCAATTCTAGGACCATCCAGCTGCTGGTCTCCTGTATAAATTAGAAGAGCCTGAAGGATGCTCTAATAATCTAATGCTGAATGGTGCATAAGCTGCACATGAGAGGAAGGATAGGTCAGAGGTTAAGGAAGTATTCTTGGTGTCTGTTCCTCAACTCCCTGGCTGTAAAGTGGAGCACTTCCCTAAGTCATAGAGGTATTGTGAAGATATAAATATATGCAAGTCTTTGAGGCACTCAAACTGTGGTAGAGATGGGGTCCATACAAGTGCCTTAGATAAATGGTCCCAAGGTATTGCTATGGCAGTCAGGGTGTAAACACCCAGGCCATGCCCTTTAAATTCTTTAAAATGTGGATAGGAATGAAGAGGTGTGGTGTAGCAGCCATAAGAGTGGCTCTCTGCCACCTAAGGTTACCCCTTGCCTAGCTAAACCAGCTATAGGCTTGCTTTCCTCCACTGGAGCAGTGTAAAGCTGCTAGGGAGCACAGGAGAATCTGGCCTAGAGGATGCAACATATCAAAACACATGAGCACAGGTATATGGAGTCAATATTATGCCTTGAAAATGCCTTCTAAATTTGCATTTAACCACAAAACCAGAACAACTCTTTTAGGGAAATAAACCCTCTTAGGGAAAGTAACATCCTGTAACAAATTATTTTCAAGAAATTAAAATAAATTAATTAATTTAAAAGTCAATTAAATGCAAATACAGTAGAACCATGTTAATTTGCACTAATGACTGGGAGACCCATTACAAATTACTGAGTTTTCTGAATTAGCAAGTGGATAAGCCCTAGAATAATGCATCACAAAATGTTCTTTTTGTTTTTTCAGTCGCAGTGCAGCTGTAATTATGATGTGCTATAGTAATGAAGAGGTCACCCATAAAAGCATTTTTAACTGTCTTAGATAACGAGGGTCCCAATTCTGTGTTTAAAACCATTTAGTTCTTAAGGTAGAAACAAGGGTAATAAAAAGTTTCCTCGGTGTCTGCAATGTGTTTAGTATTCCTTATACTAAATATAAGAGTACTGGAAATGCTGAGGTCTGAGTATTGATCCCAAGGCAAAACTGGCAAGCTTTTAAAGGACAAGCACTGTAAATACTGTAAAAGCAATAGACTCTTTGCTAAATGAGACATCTCTATCGAGCTATGTACTTAGGGGCCATTATCATTGTGGCATCTGAGCACTTCATGATCATTGATTAATTTTATCCTTACCTCCCATTTTACATATGGAGAATAGTGACACAGAGTAGATTAAGTGACTTGCCCAAGATCTGTTGCTGAAGTGAGAATTGACCTTAGTCCTGATCCAGTGCCTTATCCATTAGATCTGCTTTTCACCCACTCAGCATCAGCTTACATCTGTGCTGAGGGGTTAGGAGTAATCTTTATTTGTGATCAAATAAAAAAATACAGTTTTAGGACATGTGCATTAGAAGGTTCCACTGTAACAGCAGTTTCGACTGTGTTTATGGGTGATGGCAACCACCCAAAGGTGCGAATTTTAAAACATAAACCACAATCTCCATCCTTGCCTATACTTTTGCGATCTGTCAAATTGCAAGCAAGATTCTCGTGCACAACGATCTGTGTCGCCTTCAATAGGGATCATACTGTGCCATATATTATACAGAGTGCTGAACAAATTGGATGAAGCCAATCTTTCACCATTTAGATAATGTGTATGGGAAATTTTACCTTGCAATACAGGGATAGGGGAGGATCAAATCATAAAACATAGTAACAAAAGCAAAAAGATGAAATGGTATAAATTGCTAGATTAAAGTTCAACCCATATTTATTCTTCCATTATAAATCTTTCTGGTATTATTAAAAGATCCTAGGCTTCCCATTCTTGAACTCAAGATTCACTATTCTTTCATCCTCTTCTTCAAAGTTACTGGTATTGTCTTTTCTCTTTTCTTTGGCCATGAATCGCTCCACATCAGAAGAATCTCTAAAGCATATATTTCCCTGGTGGCCAGCCCTGAGGTTTGCCAGATATGACAAGATAGATGTAATGCCTTTCCTAACAATGCCTCATTAAGTGGTTGGGAGGAACTTCCTGAACTTGCATTCTGTTAAATCAGTGCTACTGAGGTAGAAGGAGGGAAAAAATAAATTACTATAATTTTAAAATATAAATGAAACTAAAGAAATAAAGTTCTATAAATAAATGTTAGAACAGGGGTTCTCAACCTGGGGGTTGCCAGCAGGTGTCGGGGGGTTGTAATAACCTTCATGCCTTTCCCACACTGCTAAATGGAAAGGGCTACTGGCTATATTCAAAAGTGGGGAAGGTGGGTCATGGTATGGAAAAGGGGGTGCCCCAGTATTAGCAGTTGGAAGCTGCTATTAATGATCAGTCTCCTTTTTTACTCTTTCTTCATCATCCAGTATCCCAGGGAAGTTGTCTGCTCCACTACCTACACAGAGCCCCAAATGCTAGAAATGATGGAAGGGACCAAAACATATTGGCCCCAATCCCGCATTGTTATCTACGTAGGCAGACTGCTGCACTGGCATTGCAGGATTAGTGCCATAGTCAATTCTACTGCCAGTACAGGACTGTTCACCATTATATTCCCCATTTCTTTGTGCAGTCCGGCTTTAAGTACATCAAGCAATGAGGCTTCTACCATTCCCATTGGGAAATGACACCCCCAAACTAATACACCTCACTGATATTCAGTGTAAATTGTCCTTTGTTCTGTTTCATCTTGTTACCACTTTAGTCACATGATACAATTCCTTTCCCGCCTTAGTATTTACAGTTATATATTTGTAGACTGTTATAATATACGTTATTCGTTAGCCTTTAGCCGAGCTATAACTATTCTGGAGCATTTTATCTATCCTCATATGTCAAAATCTCTCAAGCCCCTTAATCATTTTTGTTGCTCTTCTCTGGATTCTTTCCAATGTGTTGACTTTAGTTTGGTATTAAGGTGCCCAGAACTGTACATAATATGTCTCGAAGTGTTGGCCTGTCCCAGAAAAGAAATTAACACTGCTGAAATGCACCTCTCACTTCTCTCTTTTTATCTTCTTGGGGGAGATGTTGTATCCTGATATGTGTTATGAAACAATCCTTTATTTTTTATATCTGCATTCAGCCCACTACCTTGTGACATTATGCAGTATAAGTGTCAGGTACAGTACTACGAATTAAAGCTAGTTGAAATATACATAATGAATTTTTTTTCAATGAAATTGAAATGTTGGCTTTTTTTTTTTAATGGCATTGCCTGTTTTCAAAGCCACAACAAAATTAGTGTTAAAGTATGGATTATTATTGCATTGCATTTGCCAAGCCCTGCAAGAGGGTTGGTTAGCCCCAGGGCCACAGCTATCCTTAAAGGAAACAAGCAATGCTGTTACACGCAGTTACACCTGTGTAAAATGGGTGTACATGAGATCAGAATCAGGTCCATATTGTGTTTATCCTCTAGAAACAGCACACTGCCTAACTCAACTACTACTGCCTTTAAACAGCACTTTACAAACCCTATTTATTTAGGGATCACTTAACTCCTAAAAGATAAAGAATATAGCTTCAGAAAATTATCTTCATAATTAGTATTAAAATGCAAGTCCCAATCCACCAATTCACAATATTGTCTACATATACACTTAACTCTCTATCAGTGTCCCTATTTGTTAAATGAGGTTAGTGGTGTTTACCAACCTAAGGAGGGGGTAGAGAGATCCAATTAAGTGGTGGTTTGCACAGATTATTACTATTTCCATTAAGTAGAAAAGGGAATAGAGCTCAGGAATTCCTGACTCCCATCCCTCATTTCAATCCAGTAAACTAATACTATCTCAGGGGGTGCACAGACATGTTTTACCTTAATAAGGACATTTACAAGTGCACGTTCTTGTGATAAAGTGGCTTTTAAATTGTTTTCCATACTTTAATGTGAAATATGTCCAATTTCTCAATTTTTTTAATCACATTTTTTGGAGGTCAAAATAGTGAAAACATTATACAAACTTTTGTGAATTTTCACCAAGTTTATTTTTATTACTGGCCTACCTAAATTCTACTTTTTAAAAAACATCCTAATCATATAATTGTAATAATGAAGAGACTTTAGAATGCTGTTGGAGTAAACTTTCTGCATGTTCCTTCTCGCACTAGGTTCAGAATATTTGAATGCTCTAAAATAATTCTTTCTTTCCTGCTTCTACCATGGCCCTGATCCTGCAAACACTTATGTGCATGCTTAACTTTACTACCACAAATGATTTTAATGGCAGTACTCACAGTTGTAAAGATAAGCACAGGTGTAGGTTTTTGCAGGATCAGGACCCATATTTGTTAATGTGTCACATTTGTACTGAATGCTGTATAGAATAATGTATTATGAGACATTGGCAGTATGCAATGCAACACATCCTTCCCTACTTTCTTTTTGGACAACATGGCTTGAATTAACTCTGCAATAGAGGGTTACACTCTCAGAATAATTCTTTTTCCCAGCATGCCTTTCTGCCTTTTGACTCTGGCAAATTTAAACAGCAGCAGTCCTAAAAGTGGCTGTTTTGCAACTGCTGTCTGACTGCTGTAACTGTCTTGCAACTGGTAAAGACTCTTCACTTTGGTTATGTTTTCCCTCCATGCTTTCTTTTATATTTCTGAGGAGATGTTGTATTCTGATATCTTTCATATTACTACCTGGGGCATTAGCCTTTATGCCCAAATTTAAATGTGTGTGTGTTCGGTAGAATCCTGCCCTGGTCTACAATATCACCAACCTCAAGCATCCAAAAATAATGTTAGACTGGCTTAAAAATCATGAGTTTCTATTTTTAAATAAAAAAGTAGTTGGGGTGGGGCTGGGGTCTATTTGTTTGCCTTCTCTTTTTATTTACTTATTTTTTCTTTAACCTTTGTCTGTCATGGCTTTCAAGTTTTGTTTTGTTTTTTCTCTGCAACCATAAGAACTAAAAATTCCCACTAAAAGCTCGGGTTATAAGAAATAAACTACGGATCATGAGATTTGCAGGGATGCTGCTGGGGCCAAGAGCTGGGTTCAGGGCGGATGGCTGGGAGTGTGATCCAGCTTTCTCTCTATTTCCTTTCTCCAAGAGCTGGGGAACCACCTGTCCCTTGTGGTATCACAGGATGGGGACTGTCCTCTGGGTCTAGGGATAGGGTGGGAGATTCCAGCCAAGCTCTTCCCTGAGGCTCTCCAGAGTCACAGAAGCTCCCAGCTGTTAGCAATAAAGGCATTGGCCTGGTCTTAGAATGTTAACCTTCCATTATTTTGGCACGAGCAAAACTAGTGAGAGAAATCACTTCAGTGGTGCTACCTATGGAGGTAAAATTAAGCATGTACATGATTGTGGGATTGGGGCCCAAGAGTTTACAATCAATGGACCAGAACCATATATGATATAAACTGGCCATAACTCCATTGACTTCACTAGATCTAAACCAAAGTTCAGTAGCTGACAGTCTGGCCCAATGGAAGTTGAGGGCACTAAGCAGCTTGGAGAATTGAGCTAGCGTTTAAGATTTGCAAACTGAATTGGCAGAAAAAATAACCTTAATTTGGGTAAATTTGTATCTTCAGTCTCTAGGGCAAACAGGTTTTTGAGGAACCTTTGGCTGAAAGACAAGTCTGAGATTAGGACTAAATATGCTTTTTAAACTTTTTAAATTTTTATGTAAAAAGGGAAACAAATCCATTTTAAAAATAAAAGTTTGAAAGGGTTTGTACACAGTTGTTGTGTAGAGATTAAGCCCCATGTGTGAGAAGGAACATAGAGTGATTCATTCATTCTTCCAATGCAGTGGTTCTCAACCTATTTATCATTGTGGGTCACATATGTGGACTACAATGTGTTATGGGGGCTGCAGGTTGAGATCCACAGCGCCCCCTACAGACCTTTGTGCCCAGCGCCCTGTTCCACAGAGTGGGGCCAGGAGTGGGGCCAGACAGACGGAATCCAGATCCCAGTTTTTTTTTTTAGCAGACAACTGGGCTGCACTATATGCTTGGGCCGCAGGTTGAGAAACACTGTTCTAATGTATCCTTATTTAAATCCCTTCCTTTTAGGTGGGAATTAGAGAGAATACACCTAATCTGGGAAGTTTTCTAAATTCAGTTTTAGGGAACTGAGATTTTCTATGTTGGTTTATATTCTGTTTCAGTCATCACCAACACTGAAGATGGAATCTGATTACATGTATGATAGGTAGATTGAAGGCAATGTTCCCTCTAATTTTTTCCATCCATGTGTGGAATGAATTTTGTTATGTGCACCAATATCAAGGTAATGTGCGGATGTGCGCCTCCAGTAGAAACAAACCTGGATATAATATATATATTTTTTTAAAAAGTTACCATAGGGATAATTATTCCAGCCAGGACAGGTTAGGCATTTTAGAACTCACTACTCAAAGAATTAAATTTAAGCATAAGAGAAAAAAATATGAAATGCATAGACCAGTCAGTCAAAAACTAAAATAACAAGCCCTCTGAAAGAATAAAATTACAGAGAGTATATGAGCATTGCAGGAAGTACCGAGAAGTAACAATAATAACACAAATATGTGTTCGGATGCATGTGTGAAAGAGACTATGGGTACATCTACACTACAGCGGGGAGTCGATTTAAGATACGCAAATTCAGCTACGTGAATAGCGTAGCTGAATTTGACGTATTACAGCCGACTTACCCCGTTGTGAGGACGGCGGCAAAATCGACTTCTGCCGCTTTTTGTCGGCGGCGCTTACTACCACCTCCGCTGGTGGAGTTAGAGCGCCGATTCGGGGATCGATTGTCGCGTCCCGACGGGACGCGATAAATCGATCCCCGAGAGGTCGATTTCTACCCGCCGATTCAGGCGGGTAGTATAGACCAGGCCTAAGTGTGTGTGTGTGAGAGAGAGAGAGAGACACACTCAGAGACTGTGTGTGTGTGTGTTCTGGCTCCTGGGGAAATCTCTTTAAGCACAGCACCACTCACCAGAAGGCTCGTTAAGACCGCAGCAGCTACTGGCAGCTCCATCCTGCTCCTGAGCCCTGTCCCCCCTCTCCCGCTCTGCAGAGGTGGGGTACATGGGAGGGAGGGGGACACCCTGACATCAGTGCCCCTCCCTTCCCCTCTCCGCTCTGCACAGCAAGCAGGAGTGTCCCAGGAGCAGCTGGCCAGGGACTCCAAGGCAGAGGGCAGGAGCAGCATGGCTGCAGAGCAGTGGTGGGAGGGGCACCTGAACACATCACCGGCTGTGCGCGGCTCTGCTAATCAAGTGCGCGGCACTTGATTGACTTTTGGTCGGTCGCATGGCCGTGCAGCTTAGAGGGAATACTGGTTGAGAGAACTGGCCACTGCTCCTCAGCACAATCAAAGGGTTTCGCTGTCCACTGTAAACCTTTCTCAGTCAGCATGTTCTTCCCCTAATATAAAGCCACATAGAGGTTTTATTAGTAATGATTGGCTGATAATGTCCAAACTATCCATATACTGTGTTGAACTTTGGTTCACTAACTTTTCTGCTGCTTACACTAGTCTACAATTTTTGAGAAGTCGTCTGCTTCAGAGATAAAATGTGCTATTTATTATGTATTTTGATGTGCTGAATTCAAATATGACAATTAAAACTGATTGGCTACTGTTTCTCAGATATTTAAGTTTTTACATTTTATGTCTATGTATATTGTGTAGATAGTAGAGTTTTAACCATAAATTGTAAACCTAGGTTTTTTCATGTTTATGGTTGCTTTACATGATTACATGTATGATAGGTAGGTTGTCCTGTTTATGTAACACTTTAAAAATCAGCAAAAGGGTTATATAAATTTTATTATGAAACAAAAGGCAAAAAACTATTATGTACATAGCTTAGTCCTATTCAGTGTCTACTCGGCGCTTCTTGGCTTGTCTCTTGTATTCATTAAATGGAGCATCTCTTGTCACTGTCCAGCAATAGTCTGCAAGCATTGATGGGCTCCATTTGCCCTGATAGAGTTTCTCCATTGTTGCAATGTCCTGGTGAAATCGCTCACCGTGCTCGTCGCTCACTGCTCCACATTTCGGTGGAAAAAAATCTAGATGAGAGTGCAAAAAATGCATCTTTAGTGACATGTTGCAACCAAGGCTTTTGTATGCCTTGAGGAGGTTTTCCACCAACAACCTGTGGTTATCTGTCTTGTTATTTCCGAGAAAATTTATTACCACTAACTGGAAGGCTTTCCATGCCGTCTTTTCCTTGCCACTTAGTGCATGGTCAAATGCATCATCTCAAAGAAGTTCACGAATCTGAGGACCAGCAAAGACACCTTCCTTTATCTTAGCTTCACTTAACCTTGGAAATTTTCCATGGAGGTACTTGAAAGTTGCTTGTGTTTTGTCAATGGCCTTTACAAAGTTCTTCATCAGACCCAGCTTGATGTATAAGGGTGGTAACAAAATCTTCCTTGATTCAACAAGTGGTGGATGCTGAACACTTTTCCTCTCAGGCTCCAATGACTGTCGGAGTGGCCAATCTTTCTTGATGTAGTGGGAATCTCTTGCCCGACTATCCCATTCGCAGAGAAAACAGCAGTACTTTGTGTATCCAGTCTGCAGACCAAGCAAGAGAGCAACAACCTTCAAATCGCCACAAAGCTGCCACTGATGTTGGTCATAATTTATGCACCTCAAAAGTTGTTTCATGTTGTCATAGGTTTCCTTCATATGGATTGCATGACCAAGTGGAATTGATGGCAAAACATTGCCATTATGCAGTAAAACAGCTTTAAGACTAGTCTTTGATGAATCAATGAACAGCTTCCACTCATCTGGATCATGAACGATGTTGAGGGCTGCCATCACACCATAGATGTTGTTGCATGCTACAAGATCACCTTCCATGAAGAAGAATGGGACAAGATCCTTTTGACGGTCACAGAACATGGAACCCTAACATCACCTGCCAGGAGAGTCCACTGCTGTAGTCTGGAGCCCAACAGCTCTGCCTTACTCTTGGGTAGTTCCAAATCCCTGACAAGGTCATTCAGTTCATCTTGTGTTATGAGATGTGGTTCAGAGGAGGAGGATGGGAGAAAATGTAGGTCCTGTGACATTGATGGTTCAGGACCAGAAGTTTCATCCTCTTCCTCTTCCTTGTCTGACTCAAGTGAGAGTGATTCTGGTGCATCAGGAACCAGCAGTCCTTCCTCTTGGGGTACTGGGCGTATAGCTGATGGAATGTTTGGATAATGCACAGTCCACTTTTTCTTCTTTGACACACCTTTCCCAACTGGAAGCACCATGCAGAAGTAACAATTGCTGGTATGATCTGTTGGCTCTCTCCAAATCATTGGCACTGCAAAAGGCACAGATTTCCTTTTCCTGTTCAACCACTGGCGAAGATTTGTTGCACAAGTGTTGCAGTATATGTGTGGGGCCCACCTCTTGTCCTGATCCCCAATTTTGCGGCCAAAATAAAGGTGGTAGTGGTTATACTGCACTTTTGTGATACAAAAGTCACTTCACCACAAACATAGCAGAAGTTATCTGCATTGTTCACACAAGTACAAGGCATCTCTGCTCACTTTGGCTAAACAGAAATGTGTCCCTTTGCAAAATCAAACACTGACAAATAAGAGAGCACGACACTGTATGATTTCTAGAGCTGATATAGGGCAATTTGTTCAGCAGAGTGATGTAAGCTTCGTTATGATTGCATGATCCATGACTTCTAGGAATAACGTGATGCAATTCATATCATGTATGACGCAATACCAGCTTCTGATTGCATCATTCATTGTTTTGCCTAAAAAGCAAGTACTGTCCAAACCCATCATAGATTTATTCCTAGATCCAGTCAAAGATGTATTTTAGTCATTTCTGGTTTAAATTGAGATCCCTTCCCTTTATAACTCACTTATCCTCCGCTATTCCCAAGTCAAGGGTTGTATATACTGACCCAATAGCATATCTTGAAAACTAGAGCCAATCAACAATTTTAATAATCATTTTCGTTCTCAGTGTCCCAGAATTAGTAAAGTTTGACTACATTTATTTCAGAAGCATTTTGGCTGTAGAGCAGTATTATTTCAGTGTGATTAGAACTATTTTTGAGATTTCTTCCGTGATTTTTCAAGTCAGTCTCCTATTGTATTGTATGCATACATGTCTGGTTTAAGTAAATCTAGTTAGGAGTAGAAACAGAACTACAGATAAGAAGCAATGTATTTAAAAGATGATCTGTTCAGTGATCAGTTTATATAAAAAATTGTGCTTGTAATTTTGGGCACATTGGTCAGATGCTGTTGTGACATAATCCACCCTTTCAAATATTTGACGCCTCCTGTAGTCAGAAGCTACAGTTACAAGTTTAAATCTCTAGTTTATGGCATTAGTAAAGCAGTGTCTCCTTTACTTCAAACTTGGTTTGCACTATATATATTTTCCACTTATGTATACAAACAGCTGACCCCAGGGAGCACTTGACTGAATGCTTTCATTATAAATATATGGTAATTGAATAGGCAGTAAAATTCCAGTTGGATATAGTGCTTTCTACCATGTTTTTCTTGACTCTGTCCTGCAAAGGCTTAAGTGTGTGAGTAGCCCCACAATGCATGAGCAGATCTGCTGAAGTTAAAGTTACTTGTATGTACAGGACTGGCTCTTGATTAAGTTCAACTTTGTTGCTCCTAAAGCCTCTTAATCATGTAATGTGTAGAGCAACTTTAACAAGCTGGCAACTCCTGCTTACTCTTTTTTGTTTTCCCCACTAAGTAGTTCCCTTTCACATCTCGTTATATCTTTTCTATCTTTGGTGGAACTGAGGAACATATTCATAGATTTTAGGAAGCACTTTCCCTTCATTTTAATACAGGAAGCAAATCATTAATGACCACGTTTAAGCAGTGTGGAAGAGTGTGGATTACAATATGTGTTTTGACATCTTTTGACTGTAACAAATTTGTATGCCAGAGTGAATCTGGTGGGGTCAAGGAGGTTCCAAATGAATTCTGGATCAGTCTGATCACACAGCAGGCTTTTATAAATGCTTTGCTTATTAATCTACTCATTTCTAAAATACAATCATAAAATATATGTATCTATCCAGTGCTCTGGGTGTCTGTTATTTTTAATATATGGATTAAACAACCCACAAGTATATCCACCCATGGTCACTACAATTGCCTTAGAAAAGAGAGCATTAACCATGAAAAGGGTGAAACTAAAAGGGACCAGGTAGGAAGAGTTGCAGGGAAGAAGGAGCAACAAAATGAAATTGAACAGTTTGTAGCTGTTGTTTTATATAGTCCCTGGGTTAGAACCCAGAGTAGTGACCAAGTCAGGCTTCCCCCAGTGGCCACGGTATGGTGGCATAAACTGCAGGTCGTGGTGCTTATTTGAGAACCCTATCAAGGGCTGAATTTGGAAGGCCAAGAGGCAGGACTGGAGAGCATAATGAGGGCAAAAGGGTTGTTCATTTATGGGCTCTTTACAACCCCCAGAAGGGGTCATTCAGCTTTGACTTGGCCAGAAGGCCAAAGCACTAAAGACTTGCCATGCCAGGTTGGCAACCTACAGAGGACGTCAGGAGCAGGAAAAAGCACCATAATACCACACCCAGGCACAAAGAGACGCTCAAGAGGAAAGTGTCTCCTGTCACAGTAGAGCACAGCTATCAAAATGTAAGTGTGTCCATATGGAAGTTTACTATTTGACTATGAAAGACTGTCTTTCTGAGGTAACATTCACATAATATCCCTAAGTTTACTGGAGATCATAACTAACTTTTTCAGTGCATGGCTTCTTAGGACTATGCAAGTCTCTTTGGATAAGAATTACATTTGGACTGGAACCGAAAACCCTAGATCCAAACACCTCTGAACACTCGGGATGTTCAAAACCTGAACCTAGGTTTAGATTCAAATTTTACAAACAGCCCCTATTTCTGTGGCAGACTCAAGCACTATGGATACAAAAGCATGCAATCTTTGGGAGTATGCCAAAGCTGGATCCAAATTTTGTGACTTGAACCCTTTCCTAATAAGAGTCTCTTAAAAAACAAACACACACAAAAAAACCCCACACCACATTATCCAGAGCAATCAAGCTAAGAAATTGTTTGCTGGAAACTTCATTACAAGGTAACAGGAGTTCATGTAATGCTTTGTGATGAACTTCTTCCAAGACTGCCCAGCTGGGGAATTTTCAGTATATTTTGCTTTTTATTCTCCTCATTTCAGGCTGTGTCACTTGACTTGCAGCAGGCACTCAGATTGTTTCAGGAGACACTGTTGCTCTGTTAAGTTTCGTAACTTTCTCACTTTGAGGGGGTCAACAAGCATGTGGACAAGGGGGATCCAGTGGATAGAGTGTGTTTAGATTTTCAGAAAGCCTTTGACAAGGTCCCTCACCAAAGGCTCTTAAGCAAAGTAATCAGTCATGGGATAAGAGGGAAGGTTCTCTCATGGATTGGTAACTGGTTAAAAGATAGGAAACAAAGGGTAGGATAAATGGTCAGTTTTCAGAATGGAGAGAGGTAAATAGTGGTATCCCCCAGGGGTCTGTACTTGGCCCAGTCCTATTTAACATATTCATAAATGATCTGGAAAAAGGGGTAAACAGTGAGGTGGCAAAATTTGCAGATGATACAAAACTACTCAAGATAGTTAAGTCCCAAGCAGACTGCGAAGAGTTACAAAAGGATCTCTCAAAACTGGGTGACTGGGCAACAAAATGGCAGATAAATGCAAAGTAATGCACGTTGGAAAACATAATCCCAACTATACATATAAAATGATGGGGTCTAAATTAGCTGTTACCACTCAAGAAAGAAATCTTGGAGACATTGTGGATAGTTCTCTGAAAACATCCACTCAATGTGCAGCAGCAGTAAAAAAAGCAAACAGAATGTTAGAATTATTAAGAAAGGGATAGATAATAAGATGGAAAATATCATATTGCCTCTATATAAATCCATGGCATGCCCATATCTTGAATACTGTGTGCAGATGTGGTCGCCCCATCCCCAAAAAGATACATTGGAATTGGAAACGTTTCAGAAAAGGGCAACAAAAATGGTTAGGGGTATGGAATGGCTTCTGTATGAGGAGAGATTACTAAAAGACTGGGACTTTTCAGCTTGGAATATGATAGCGGTCTATAAAATCATGACTGGTGTGGAGAAAGTAAGTAAAGAAGTGGTATTTACTCCTTCTCATAACATAAGAACTAGGTGCCACCAAATGAAATTAATAGGCAGCAGGTTTAAAACAAACAAAAGGAAGTATTTTTTCACACAACACATGGTCAACCTGTAGAACTCCTTGCCAGAGTATGTTGTGAAGACCAAGACCATGACAGGGTTCAAAAAAGAACTAGATATGTACATGGAGGAAATGTCCATCATTGGCTATTAGCCAGGATGGGCAGGGATGGTGTCCCTAGCCTCTGTTTGCCAGAAGCTGGGAATGAGCAACAGGGGATGGATCACTTGATGATTACCTGTTTTGTTCATTCCCTCTGGGCACCTGGCATTGGTCACTGTCGGAAGACAGGATACTGGGCTAGGTGGATCTTTGGTCTGACCCAGTATGGCCGTTCTTGTGGTCTTATATTATGTTCTTAAGTGTGGTACTTGGAAGTCTCAGAGAATTTCCACAGACTGATACCATGTGAAGATTAGCAATCGGACATTATTAACCTTAAAGTGTCCCAACACAAATACTTCCCTTAGAGCTTTCTGTCTAAAAGAATAAGAGGTAGATGTTGACATGGCCAGAGATAGAAGCTGATGCAGAAATTTTAGTAGCAGTAGCACAGGTGGATAGATAGCAGAAGTATCTCCTCCAACTTGGCCTGATCTTGAAAGGAGCTGAGCATCCTCATCTGCCCAGTGAAGTTATCACCTCACAGGATGGAATCTCCTGTCCCGCACACTGATTGTTCTGCATGATCTTGCCACTGCCATAAGAAAACCAAGTTATTTTGATAATTTTTAGTTTTGTTTCTTTTCAGTTCCTTTATATGATTCGCCTGTTGCAGACACCTCATCTCTAGCACTCAGCACTGAAAAAAAGAGGATGGTCCAGTGGTTAGGGCATTAGCAGAGAGCTTGGGGGATATGTTTCAGAGTAGCAGCTGTGTTAGTCTGTATCTGCAAAAAGAAGTTCCTTGCTGTGCCACAGGCTTTCTGTGTGACTTTTGGCAAGTCACTTAAGTTATCTTTGCACTTACGGCAGTGTGCAGACTACAGACACTGGACACCCAGCTAGCATGGGTATAAACAGTAGTCAGGCACGGCTTAGGCAAGTAGAGTAAAGTGCCCTACACACCTGAACCCCCTGGGTATGTACCCAACACAGCTCTCTACATGCCTAAGCAGTGCCTTCCCCATCTACACTCCCCACTGCCTCCTCCTGCAACAGTGGGAGGAGGAGGAGGAAGTAGGGGAAGGTTCTGGGAGTTCCTCACAGCTGAAGTCTTCAGCTCTGTCAGGGGGAGGCAGCAGGGAAAGCCAGAGTCTTTCAGCCTGTAGCTACCCATGTATTGCCTGTACTCTACATGGCACCATAAGCCAAAGTCTCCCTAGGCCTTAGTTACCCACCCATAAAATGGGGATAGTAGTAATATTTCTCTACCTAATAGGGGTGCTGTGAAAATAAATACCTTACCTCAGATATTGTGGAACTTGTATGTTGCAGTCATGGGGTGATATAAGTACCTTATCAAGGTAGATAAACTGTACCTCACGAAGAGTTCTTTCTTTGGGAAGAAGCATGACTTAGTGCCTGAAAGCTAAGCATTGGGATTTGGGAAGCCTGGATTCTGTTCCAGCTGTGCCTCAGACTGGGTTTGATCTTGCTTCTGTTGACATCAATGAATGTTTTACCATTGACTTCAGTAGGAGCAGAATGTGGCCCTGGGCAAGTCCTTTCATCTCCCTTTGCTTCATTTTCCTCATGCTTAAAATAGGAATAGTAATTCTCACTTCACAGAAGTGTTGTAATGCATGGTTCACTCGTACTCGTAAAGTGCTTTGAGATGGTCATTTTTCTGGCTAGAACCTCAGTAATGTAACATGCCTCTCTAATTCTGGGTGGTCAGATGCCTAGCAAATTTAGGAGATGGGACTCAGTGCAACGACCATGCCCTGATATTTCCCTTGTGTGTCTTTCTCCCACTACCTTTTATGTTTTAATAAAGAGAATGAACTTTTATATGGACTATTAGCATTGAATAGCAGACGGGGGAAATCAGACTTCACTAAAATATAGAAGACAAAAAAGGCTGGCTGTACTTTGGGAATGTAGACAAAATCCATACCTAATGAGATTTACTGGAATCAACAGGCCAACATATTAAGCAGCCAAACAGTAATCACTAATGTAGTATACTAGTCAGGTGAGCAGCCTCGTTGAACCTAAAGAGACTCAACCAGAAAGTCGAACACCCTCAATGGACCTATTTCTCCATTCATGTTTGCATGAAACACATTTCCAGAAACCCCATCAGCAAAATAGCTCCAACAAAATATTTGCTGTTAAGCGAGCATCTGACACCATTATGTAACTTCTGAAATCACTTCATCAAGTTCTGAACAACGTACAAAATGAAAAATGCCCATCAAGTGCAAACAAAATAAAACAGCTAGAGTGCTGATCAGACACTGCTGTGCTGTATTATTCCATGCAGGCACATCATATTCATCCTGGTTGGAAACAGGAACTCCCAGAATGCTGAAGATTGCCCACCTCCATCCATAACTAGTTTGTTTACCATGAGCCCAAATTGGTAATGTACATGCATCTGAAGGATGTTTTGATTTCCTACACACCAAGAAAATTGGTGTGTAGGAACTAGGCAGGGAAGGAAGAAGGGAATTAGTGTGTATGTATACTGTACCCTTTAAATTTACTTTAAAAATAATAAAAACACCTTTTTCAAGACTTTTTGCAAAGAGTAAATCAACCATTATATTTTACATTCACTTTGATCGGTCTCTGATTTTACTGGATCAAATGAAGGTCCTGATCCTGTTACTGGTTCTGTGTGGGTGAACCCTTAGTCAGTATTGTCAATTCCTAGCATTCAAAAACCATGATTCTTCTTTGAGTAGTGTCCCTATAGGTGTATCCACGTCCCTGCACCTCAAATCAGAGATTTTAGGTAGCAGTGTCCATTAGGCCCACATGTGCTCTCCCTGCGTCGTGCTCTGCATCGAAGCTGCCTAGCACTGAATCACCCTCAGTTCCATCTCAAACGCTGTTGGCCTGAGACAGAGCATTAGCAGAGTCCAAGTGACAATTTATTGCTGAACTTTATTCCCAGTTAATAGTGTAGCTAGTAGAGCTTCCATTTGTTAGGTTAATAATCAACCTTTTTTTTCTCTTTTTCTCTTCTTAAAATCTTTCTTTCATTGTGTTTGAAGACAGTTTATTTGAAGACAGTTTAACTGTCTTCCCTGTCTTTAATTTTTTTCTTCATTTCTTCCCTTTCAGGAAGTGAAACCCAAAGGGTATGCCTGGCTCTCCCGGGTTTAAATGCTGTCTCTTCTGCAGAGAAGCTATTCCAGTCAGCAATGGCCATTCATGCTGCATTCACTGCTTTGGAGAGTCCCACATACCACAGCAGTGCACTTTCTGTCCCAAATTAAAATCAAGAAAAAATCATGAGCCGAATCTCAGATGACTCATGATGAAAAGATCACTTAGACCAGCCTCCTACCCTGGATCCAGGACCCCCTGGTACTGCAGTCCCCAATGAGAGCAATTACGTCAATGTCCTTGGTGCAGTACTCTGTTGTGACTTCAAAGTGGAAAACTGGTGATTCCTCTCAGAAAAGTTCCAAAAAGCATGCTGCAAGTGCCCAAACAAAAGAATTGACCTGGTCTCAGTACCGACAGATCTGTGACTGGGTACCAATGAGTCTATAGGCTCCTCAGGTACTGGTACTACTAGTAAGCCTAAAGATCTGAAGGGCACAGGCTTGGGGACATCAGTATCATCAGAGGAAAGGAGTGGTAGAGAATGATCCACTAAAATGGCATTGCTGGAGACAAAGAGAGCCTTGGTACCAAGCACTTATACCACTCAAAAGACTAAGGTATTGTATTCTGGACACTCATTGGCATGCAGGAGACTTCAGGTACCGTTGACTCCCTCTACATCATCGGCCCCCTCTCAGCCGACCTTATGGGTGCCAACTGCTACCACAAGAATTCTGTTTCTCCAAAGACCCGCTGGTCTCAAACACTGGAATCCCCATTACTCAGTACCAACTACATCATGGTCTCCTGAACTCCACAGGATACCGAGAGAATCACCATCAGCACGTTTGACTGCTCCATCTCTATCAAGCGACAAGGGTGACACATATTCAATCTCAGTGGAAAGATCCTCAGGGCAACATCAAGAGACCAGTCACCCTGAAACAGTCTGAGTCATAGTAACGCCATACCTTTCCACTTGCTATGGAGCCCTTGGTGCCACCACCCATGCCCTTTGCACCAACCCAGTGGCCATACTGGGCAGCTACAGACACCAACTCTCTAGGAACTTGAGGGTTTCATATCAGGACACAGGAAGACTGTCTCCCTCAGCTTCTCTTTCTAGACTCCTTGATCTTCAAGAGGAGACTTTTGAAGAACAGGAAGCAAAACCAGACAAGAAGATTACTCCAGCAACAAACATTTCCTCATCCTTGGCTGACGAAGCTGTTATGCCTCCTCCACCAAACATGGCAGATTACTTCAAATAGCTCCAGGACCTTACTAAGAGAGTAGCAGACTCACTACAGATTTCCTTTTTGAAGTGAAGGAATTGCAACCCAAGCTGCTTGACATCCTGCATTCCTCATATTGCACTCCCTATCAATGCGGCCCTGCTAGACACAGCAAAAACAATCTGGCAGCAGGGCCGGCTCCAGGCACCAGCCTGACAAGCAGGTGCTTGGGGCGGCCGCTCCGGCGAGGGGCGGCAAGTCCAGGTATTCGGCGGCAATTCGGCGGACGGTCCCTCACTCCTGCTGGGAGCAAAGGACCTCCCGCCGAATTGCCGCCAGAGATCGCGATCGCGGCTTTTTTTTTTTTTTTTTTTTTTTTGGCTGCTTGGGGCAGCCAAAACCCTGGAGCCGGCCCTGTCTGGCAGACACCAGCCACGATACTGCCCACATGCAAAAGGGCAGATAAAGATTATGTCCCCTCTAAGGATGTGGACTTTTTTTGTTTTCTCATCCATCCCCAAATTCCCTTGCTGTAGACACTGTAAATAAATGTGGCAGACTGCACGAGGCTAAGTCCAGATCCTATGGCAAGGGCTAGAAATTACTGGATTTATTTATAAGGAAATCCATACTCGTCAGCAACCCTACAATTTAGGATTGTTAATTATCAGGCCTTTATGGCTAAATATAATCACATCAATTACTCGAAGCTCAACACGTTTATTGAACATCTCCCAAATGACTGAAGAGAGTGGTACCAAACCATTATTTCTAAGGGTCAGCTGCGTGTGAGGACATCCATTTTAGACCTTTTTATATACTGCTGACACAGCTGTTCATTCCATATCAACAGCAGTAGTAATGGAGAGCTTTGTGGCTTCACCTTTCCAGTCTCCCCAGAGCAGTCCAAACTACTGTGGAGGTCCTTCCATTCGAAGGATCCAAATTGTTTGTTTGTGGGAAAAACAGATAAGTGGGTTCTAGAGATCATCTCCAAGGGATATTCAAGCCACTTTACCACCCTTCCTCCCCATTCCTCTTCAGGGACCTTTCTCATGAGCACATGTTACATCAGGAGACAAATTCTCTCCTAAACCTGGATGCTATAGTACCAGTTCCCACTCAACACTGAGGGAAGGGTTTCTATTCCAAATACTTCCTGATACCAAATAAACAGCAAATCCAGAATGGGTCTCCATCTGAGCTCATTCACAGATATGTAAAGATACAATGATTCAAGATGGTTATATTAGCAGCAATAATACCATCTCTGGACCATGGAGACTAGTATCAGTCCTTGACCTAGAAAATGCTTATTTTCATATCACAATCCCACCCATCCCACAGGAGGTTCTAAGATGCATCCTGGGTCAAGACCAATTTAAATACAGGGTGCTTCCATTTGGCTTATCTGTTCCCAGTGGGTTCTCAAAGGTCCTTGCTGTGGTAGCAGCACATCTTCACAACCAAGGTATTGTGACATATTTCCATATCCAGATGACTGCTTACTCAACATACTATCCTTTTGATGCCTACTCAGTCATGCAAGACTGTAGATCTATTCATGCAGCTGGGACTACAACTAAATGTTCAAAAGTTTACTCTGACTCCAGTACAACATCTAGAATTCATCCTATCTATATGCAGAAAAAGTCAAAGGCTTTCTCCCACTACAGACGTTCAACACCTGAAAATGTCTTCTGCCTTCCACATAAACCAACTTATCCACCTCCCAGACTTTTTCCCTAAGCCACACCAGGACAAGAAAGGCTCAATATTACCTACACTGTAAGTCAGGGGAGCATTGGCCTTCTATTTGGATAGAACTAAACCTTTCAGAAAATCTCCTAGACTATTCCTTTCTATTACAGAGAGATCTGAAGGATCCTCAATCTCTAAGAAAAGACTCTAGATGGATGTCAGATTGCATTACCTATTACTATTGTACCTACAACCTCCATTTGGATTTTGAACTCATTCTATGAGCTCTCTTTCCACTTCTGTATCCTTCCTCAAAAATGTTCCCATCACAGAAATATGCAGAGCAGCAACTTGGGCATCTGCTCATACTTTTGCTGAACAATGACTCCGCATCCGATTCCACATTTGGCTTTACCATATTACCCACAATGTTAGACTCGACTCTAAAGCCCCACCCCTCCAGCAGAGGTATTGTTGTAGAGTCACTTATAGCAGAGCACCCATAGGGACACTACTTAAAGAAGAGGGTTACTCACCTTTTGTGGTAAATCTGGTTCTTTGAGATGTGTTTCCCTCCCCCCCCCTTCATGGGTGCTGCCTTCCTCCTCTTTATTTCAGAGTTCTTATCAATAGGCTCTGTAGTAAAGAAAGAACTAAAAACAGTTCATCGGCCCAGCACTAGATAGCCTCGAGGCAGAGCCCAAGACAAGGAGATCACATGTGTGGGCCAAACAGACACTGCTACCTAAATTCTCTGATCTGAGGTGCAGGGATGCAGATACCCCTGCAGTGGAACACCCACATGGGGGACACATCTCAAAGAACCACAATTTCTGCACAAGGTGAGTAACCCTTTCTTCAGCCCCCTTCCACCATCCCTCCGCTAAAAGACACTTAAAAGGATCATGTGTTTAAATAAATGGGGGCTTTTGAGCGTTTGGTTTTATGTTTTCCAGATTTTGGATGCAGTTATGAGGGCTAGTCTATTCTTTATAGTTTCTTGTATCACATTTATCACCAGTTTCTGAACACTTTCCAGTTTATCTTAAGCAATATATCTACACGTCATTTGTTCTTTTTCCTGGCTTTTTAAGTGAAAGCTGAGATTCTCATGGAACCACCTGATTCCAGGAGCTGGGGCTTGATGGAAAACACCAAATATCATGAGATGCATGATAAAATCTCAAGATTGGGCAATGCTACTTATTGTCACATGGAGTCCCACTGAATTCCACCTAGCTCCACAGAGATATGTAGGGTCTACTGGCGTGGATCAAATTGCAGAATATGGGCCTAGAATGGCTGTAGGAAAGATCTGGGGCAATATATTCACTATCAAAAATAATCTTTCTTAAACAGAATGATTTCCTATTTGGCAAAGCTTCCAAAGGAATTCAAGCTAAAATACTTAGTTTGGAGCAGTAGATGGCCATTACAGGAATGGAATCCTATAGATCTTTGCCTACTTCTTAATAATTATTACAACTTCTATTTTGCATTTCTATAATGTAGTTCTTACAAGGATCTCAAAACCCTTTAAAAAAATTAATAGATTAAACCTCACCCTGGACTACATGGTGCTATCTGTTTTTCAGCAGAACTTCCCAGTTGGCATTTTATTACCCTATGAGTCAGATGATATTGCAATGATGCCCCTGGATAGATTGCCCATGTGGATTGAACCTAAAGCCTCTGGAACTAAAGGGATGAGGGTCTACTGCTTTAGCTAACAAAACAGACCAGATCAGTTAGCTTGGAAACCTATTTTGCAGGCAGTAGCAGGTGCATAAACCTATGTGGTTTAGCCACTAGAGGGGGCCAGAGATCCACACTCAGCTAAAAGTGGTTCTACATTGCAATAACCAAAAATTGCCAACTGGTTAGGCAAGTATTCAAGAGTAGATATGTCTGTTCTGTAGATGAAATAACTTACCGTATAACGGAGGCAACATTTCAAAAACGGTGGGGTTTCTTCTCAGTTTCCCTAGCGTAAATTAGAAATAATTCCACTGGAGTAAGTGGAGTTACGTTGGTGTAAAACCACTGGTAGTAGGAGCCTGAGAAGGCCTTGTATATTTGTTCCATATGCCCATGATGTGTGTTCTGGAGTTCATGATCTTCTATTGTATATGATATAATTGATATGATATAATTGTTGATCCTCTGGTTAGATTATATTATGACTGTTTTATACTGTCCCATACAGTCTATAGACTATCAATTATTCTGCACCAGCTTTTTTTAACTATATTACATCTTTCAAGCTGAGTTGAATTTTTCATGGGTAGAGGGACTCCTATGCTTCTGAAAAGTAGAGAAAAGTCACCTTCTTCTAGGGAAGAGGACAGTTATGTCTGTTAGGTGCTGTTCGAAACTGCAGGTCTGAGTTTACACAGATTTTTTTATACCCATGTAATGTAATTGACTTTCAACAGTAACTCCTGATGTAGCCTTCAGCTGAGCAAACCACTTAAGTGCATGCCTGGCTTTAATGGGACTGTTCACCTGCTTAAAGATAAGCATGTGCTTAAGGGCTTTATAGAATAGAGATGGAGCTACTTACATCCTTACAGCTAAGCATATGCTTAAACCCCCATTCAGCAATGTACTTAAAAGCCTGTCCAAAGCCCACTGAAATCAGTAGGAATCTTGACATTGACTTCAGTGGGTTTTGGATCACTTCCATACACCAGTGTGAGAGCAGAATTTGCCTGTATATCTGCAGTATTTTTGACTGTTAATAAGCTTGCATATTTTTGTTGCTAGCTGCTCAACAGAAAATAATGATCAAATTACAACCTGCTCAACTGAGAAAAGATGAACAAGTGGTTCCACAGCAGCAATGAATTATGATGATATTTTGCTCAAACTAAAGCACTGACAGAAGTTTACTCGTACTGCCTGCCTTCTCCATGAAAAATAAGTTTAAACATAGCAAAGTAATATTATTTTAAATTAATATTAAACACTAAAAGTTCTGGATGTGTTTTTCACCTTGGCACTCATCAATTAATTTTGGATTCAGTGTTCCTTTCTTTACAGGTTAGATGTTCTTAATATAGTTAGAAACAAGAAGTGGTTCTAATGGAACAGGTATTTCTAAAGAAAGGAAAGAAATCGGCCTGTTGATAGTGATTGATTCCTATGCTGGAAAGTCCTGATAATAGAATGTATCATCTCATGTTATGATGTAAAACACTCAAGGTTGTTAAGATTAATGTTTCTTTCCACAATGGATGAGTCAGCTCTCAAAACCACATACTTATTTCCATTGATTCACATTATCACTCAACTAGTGATGGGTCATTTGTGGTTTCCGTTCTTCTGGACAAGCCATATGGCATCTCAGGGAAGTGGGGCAGTGACCCTGGGCTATTACGAGGTATACATGGTTGGTACGCTCGATTACTGATAAAATATTAACCACAGCAGACACATTATTTCCACTCTGCTTTGAAATGAGTCTTTAATTAGAAAGAAAATAAAAGCAATGAATGAAGTTTCATGCTTGTTGTGTGAAATAAATATTTTGACCCATATGCCCGTGTTACAAGCTCAAAAAGTCCCTTGAGAGTGTCAGGCTGCCACTCTTAGACTAAACACAGGTGTCTCAAACTGCACATTGCTTTCAATCATCAGGCACAAGAAAGAAAGCTTAAATCTGAGAATTGCTGGCCTTGCTTAAATCAGAGCAGATTTTGCTGCATTTAGCTGTGTCTTCTTCCGAACAAATTACTTTTAAGGTACCGTTGTGCTAGCAGTTGAAAACTGAGAATTTTTTTCTGGTATGTTGGAATCCCTGATAAATGTAAACTCTCGTCAATTAAATTTACCAAGAAATTTTTTATTTGATTCTTTATTTCCCACTCTCGTTTACTAGTCTTATATGCCCTGTATGCCTTTAGGTTTAATTACATTCAGGGGGAGGGGAAATAACCATTTAAAGGCACATGGTTTACATCTCATGAATAATGTATGCTTTTAGGTACATAACTTCAGTTTTATAAGATGCTGAGATAATCCAAAACTTATTTTTCTGCCATCAGAAATGAAGAGGCATTTAAAAAAAATATTCCTGGGCCCTTGATTTCTTCTTTGCTGTTTTCCAACCCTTGAGAAGTCTTTCCTAAAAAAAAAAAGTAGAATTTTAATGCAGAAAAAGCAAACTATCCTTTTATTAACTAGAAATGTATTTGGGGAGTAAAAAATAATAATGAAAAAATGCTACTTAGTTAGGAGAATAATCCCTTGAATTTTCTTAACATAAGTGGTTTATACATTTAATTCTATATACAAATATGCATTGCGGAGAGAGGCTGTCGGTTCTTTGTTTCAGTGAAAAGACATGCATCTTCTAAATTTATAACAAGGCACTTCCAGATTCTTTTGATAAAACTAAATCTGATTAAGCCATTGATTAACTAATAAATGTGGGACATTGGGTTAGACATAAACTTTACCCTTCCTTTTTCATGTCACGAGCTTTTTAAAAAAATTGCCATTTTGTCATTGACAGAGCAGGGTTGCAAGACTAGGTTAATTGAAATGAAACAGCTCTTTTGGTGCTGGTTCTAGTTCAGTTTATACTCCTTCATAATTAAAAATATAAATATGATTTAAAAAATGCAGCCAAAACATGACAAGCCTGTTAGTTGATACGAATATAGGAGTTGCCACACTGGCTCAGAGCAGTAGTTAATTATAATGAATGTAACAGTGGCTAGAACCAGATGGTTCAGAGGAAGGTGCTAGAAGTCCTATAGTGGACATTGTGAAGTAACCTGCCCACTGCTGATGTTTCTTGCTAATCCCAACCAGTTAGTGGTTACTTTTTACCCTGACAAGTCTGATTTATCCTATATTAAACACTTGCCCTTAAACTAGTGTTTACAATGACAGTTTCTCAAAACCATTATTACTTTTCTTCTACAATGTTTACACAGTCAGGACTTCGGTCTATGTTGTGGGAGCAGTATATCTTAGAAATAATGTAACATCTTAGTTAATTTTCTTGTTAATTTAAATGTCTGAAGGCACAGCAGCCCACTTATTTTGGATGAATATATTTGGGGTTAATGCAATCATCATAACTTTGTTCAACATCGTAATTTAAAAAAAAAGCCAAATTTGGTTATGTTCTTGCATTCTTACTGACGTTAACAAGTTTATATATGGCAGAATTGGGCCTAATAGGCTTTAGAGTTGCAGCATTTTAATTCACAAATCAAGGTTAGACAAGGTGGGTGAGGTAATATCTTTTATTGTACCTACTTCTATTAGTGGAAGAGACATGCTTTTGGGCATCATAGAAGAGCTCTATATATGCTCAAAATTTCACCAGCAGAAGTTGGTCCAATAAAACATATTACCTCACCCACTTTGTCTTTCTAATATCCTGGGACCAACAGGGCTACAAAAACACTGCCAACAACAAATCAAGATGAACGTTTTCAGTGTAAACCATTAGGAAAAGTCTCTCTTTAAGGAAGGGAGTGTACAACAAAAAATATATCACATGTATTTGAATTGAACAATCCTGGCTTATCAGATCAAGGGCAAATGCTGCCTATTCCGTATGCTGATGCAGAGAAAACCCCAATATACTGTGGAACTGCTGCAGTTCCACAGCAGTTGGTGGGAGGCAGGAGCAGACCACAGATTGTGTGCCCTCTGAATTCTGTGAAATGTGAAACTCTGTTTTCTAGCAGGTGTCTCTGCACCTTTGAGAATCATTCCAGTCTTATGTAGGTGCCTATCTTAAGCAGCCCAAAACAAGCTCCCTATGAATGGCATTCCAGCCAGGGCCGGCTCTAGGTTTTTTGCCGCCCCAAGCAAAACAAAAAATAAAAACAACCTCTGAGAGCGCAACTGCCAAAACAAAACAAAACAAAAAAAACCTCCCGGAATGCCACCTTGGAATTGTGCCGCCCCAAGCATGTGCTTGGTTTGCTGGTGCCTAGAGCCGGTCCTGATCCCAGCACAGAATCACCATTGGAATGTGCACTATGACCCTGCTCCCTTTGCCTCCCAAGATGTCACCAGCACACTCTCTACTCCTGAGCTTTTTAAAGAGGAATCAGCTGTCCTCAGTTTCTGTGCCAGAGGAATTCTTTCTTTGATGGATCCAGGAATTCAGTGATACTTCAACAGCATAAAGGGGCCACAGCAGATGGGAGAATCCCTCCCTTAGTGTTTGTTGTTGCAGGGACACAATGTCAACAGACATCACTTTAAATTACCAAAGATGTTCAAGAACATGAGCATGCTATCCTCATCCCGTGAATACACATCTTGATCCACATCCCATTAAAGTCAGTGCTAGTCTTTCAGTTCACTTCAGTGGGCTTTGAATCAGGCCCATAATGCTTATCAGCCCTCCACCACTGAGCAGCCACGCCAACCATGTGTCTTTTTCCAATACCTTACAAATAAATCAATTTTGAGACTTTGTAAATTCATTTAGTTAGTTACATGGTGGAGAGAAATGGATGTTTTTGCTAAGTCAGTAACCTAGACAATAGGTCAAATTCTACTGTTGGTTACACCTGTGAAATACAGAGTAAATCTATTGTAATCTGAGTAATTTCCCTGACAATTACTTTGAGTTTACTTTGGTGCAAATAAGAGCAGAATATAGTGATTGTAGCTAATTACATGAAAATCATCTTGTAAATGTCTCATTAGTCTTTCTGTTTGTGCTGCAGTTTTTCTACATTAATCATTCCAGCTGATATGTGAGCGATATTGGGTCTGGTGTTTACATACCGGGACTGCAATATTGTGTTCTGTTTTGCTCACTAGTACCCTTGCTTGTCTTGAAAATAATTGGTCTTAATTTAGCAAAGATATGAACACTTTCAAACGTGCACACCGAGCATGCACAATACAATATTCTTTTTAGTCTACAGGTGCATGTTTAGGCCCTAGTCTTGCAATGCACGCTGTGTGGGTGACCCTTTGTCCGATTTCAGTGGATTGCCCTGCAGTATCAGGGCACACATTGTTCTTGTGCATGCAGCTGGGTAAATACACACTGATTGGTTCAAGGTTGCTATACTGTTCAAATGGTAAATACACATTTTACTGAGCAGGAGAGTAAATGAGAAAGCAATTAAATGCTGAGAAGTGAAGTCATCTATTCACACAGGAATTTTTGCTAACTGGTACTGCAGTGTCTAAACAACATCACTCTGGGCGGTGATCTTGTCAGATCTCTCCCACTAAGAGCAAGGTTAGTAATTTGAAAGGTGTCCTCCTCAGAAAATCCAAGTAATGTAGGAAGTGGCACTGGTAATTGTTAGGAGGCAATCTTCACTGTATGTCAGTACTGATATGCCAGTACACCAACATGGCACTAAGGAGCACTGTGCTACAAAAGGCCCTTGTTTAGCATGTGAAGCAAAACTATGGTTCTGATCACTTCTCATTATAGATCCCATGGCTGTTGATTGTAAAGTAAGAATGTTAGCCATATCTCCAGTCAGTATAATAGGGACAATTGCATTCTGTTTGTTTAGATTCTCCTCAAGAACCAATTCACTTTTTCTTTTCATTTTTTTTTAATCATTTTGGGTTTTTTTTACCCTTTATACCCATTTTATCATTTAGAGCTAATGGACAAAACCATACCCTGACTTACATCCCATACAACCCTGAATCCCTTCACGGCCTAAAGACACAGCATATTTATGCTGTCAAAGAACACTTACAGAATTGTATCTAACCTTATGTTCAACCTAACTAACCCTAGAAAATAGAGCCCATGAACCCTGACTGCTGATGTGTTAGACGAGACATACTGAGATGTTAATAGGATGGCTGGCTGGCTGCTTTCTATCTTTTTCTCTAAGGAGTGCAACAGTTGCTCAGAAATGACCCAAATAATTTTTATTAATGGACCCAACATTACTTTCATTTTAAAAGAGACAAATCATTTAATAAAACATGTATTCGGTTGTGTTCATTAGTGCTAATCAGCAGTTGATTAAATCTTAATCATATCAGGTTCAGGCCACTAATATTCAGGTGTCCTAATAAAGGACACAGCAGTAAAAGAGCACACATTACATATGCAGGAACATATTCATCCATAGCATACCCTGCATGAATATACACTGCCCATTAATTTGATAGCAAAGGATTTGAGGATAGGGATGCGAAAAAGACAGAAAGCAGCAAGTACACACCACAAATGCAGAACAGCACCCAGGCATATGCTGGAATTGTAGAGAATGTCCTGGTTATATAATGGGCTGAATCTTGCACTCCTGCTCACTTCAGTGGGCATGTTCCCTGAAGCAGGTCTTTGGGACAAAACTTGCAGTCTTTACAATGAAAGACTGAAGTACAATAGTGGAAAATCCCAGGACAAAATCTAAATGCGTGGTAAATAGTTAGGACTAGAATGTTGAAAGGAAGATTGTCGCTGATTATAGTGACCTGTGAGGCTGGTCAAAGAATACCAGATATAGGTCATGATTTATTGAAGTACTTAAGCACTTGTGTAACATTTAAAGGCATAAGGAGTCCAATTAAAGTCAATGAGAGTACTCACCTGCCCAAAGTTAAGCAAGTGCTTAAGTACTGTGCTGCATTGGGGCCATAGTTTTGATGCCAGGATCTTTTGCCTTAAGCTCCTTTCCAAGAATGAACATTTGATAGTTGAGTAAATTGCTTTGGATATGCAAAGAACCAGCCCAAACTTTCCTTTTCACCATAGATTAAACTGAATTTGAACAAATGTATCTCACCTTTACTTTTTCTTATATGTAAAGCCTCTCTGATTTTCCTGGTTTGGGTGGACAGGAAGCAGAAATAATGGAATGTGGAGTGAAGATTGGTGGTGTACTAATTTGGGATCAGATCTATGAAGCATCAGAAACATCATGAGCCATCTTACTCCATTTTAAAAGTGATACAAGTTTGTACAACCATGTCATTTTTTAATGCTTTTCTGAACCAAAGCAGAGATGCTAATAACACTTTTCATACTGATAAAGGTGAAGCTCCAGGAAGAGTGATGTCTTTGCTTCTAGTAGATTAATAAATCCCAAGGTCAGATAGGACTGTTATGATCTAGTCTGATCTCCTGTATAAACTTGTTCTCATTATATTTGGATTAAGCAAACCATGCTTCAGATATTCTCAGACACTGCTGAAGTCAGCCACCTTTGTGAGTTTTTGGGGACCACTTCTGAAAAAGTCTATTAATGCATAAAGAGTCAGGATATTGTTTTCTGCTGAAAATAAGATCCACCTTCCAGATGTTCAAACTATATCCAGGCATGAGAATCCTTGTTCAATTTGAGATGGACCAGCCGGTCATAACCTACTATGAAGTCTTTTAAATCTCCTCCTACCCCTTGTTTCTGAGATACTGGTAAACTACTGTAGGTAGTGCTAATGGCATATGTCAAGCAATCTGAACAAAATAGCTCAATGTCTGGACTGACTTTTCAACCTACACCAGGGGTGGGAAAACTTTTTGGCCTGAGGGCCACATCGGGTTTCCAAAATTATATGGAGGGACGGTTAGCGAAGGCTGTGCCTCCCCGAACAGCCAGACGTGGCCTGGCCCCCCCCCCCAGCCCGCCCCCCCTTCCTCCTTCCCCCCCCCCCCCCCCCCCCCCCCAGGACTCCTGCCCCATCCAACCCCCCGTTCCCTGTCCCCTGACAGCCCCCGGAACCCTGCCCCTGACTGCCTGCCGCTGCCCCATCCAACCCCCCCCTCCTTCCTGACTGCCTCCTGTGACCCCTGCCTGCATTCAACCCACCTGTTCCCTGCCCTCTGACAGCCCCGACCCCTGTCCACAACCCCCCCATTCCCTTACCGCATGGCTAGTGGCGCTATAGCCAAAGCACCAGGACAGGCCACCGTGCTGCCCGGCTGGAGCCAGCCACGCCACCGCGCAGCACAGAGCACTGGGTCAGGCCGTGGCTCTGCAGCGGCGCTGCCCCAAGAGCTCGCAGCCCTGCCGCTCAGAGTGTTGCACCGGTAGCAGAGCAAGCTGAGGCTGCGGGGGAGGGGGAACAGTAGGGGAGGGGCTGGGGGCTAGCCTTCCAGGCCAGCAGCTCAGGGGCCGGGCCGGATGTGGCCCGCAGGCCGTAGTTTGCCCACCTCTGACCTACACAGTATTGCTACAATAGATTTCAGTAAGAGGACAAGAGAAAAAGACTGCCCTTTTCCCTCTACTTCTAAATTACCAATAGCAGGTGGAGTCTACTTATTGCTTGGTCTCTGAATAACTTTTTCTTGTTTTTTGCACAAGGAAGAAAGTAGAAAACACTATATGGCAATTTATATGAAATACCCACAGCACGTAATAAATTACTTCTAGATATGTATGCAATACAGCTATAAGTTTCTCCCTTAAGATAGCAATGTCCCTTCTAAACACAGGTCATCATATCCCATATGAAGTCATCATATCCCTTCTAAACACAGTTGTGTAAGTAAGTAAATGGTATATTTGCTTTCCCAGCCTGCTCTCTCCAGAAATAAGTTGCATGTGTACAAAATGACTTCAAATACTTTCTCTTTACTATCTTGATCGTTAGTATGAGTGTGTATTCATCTAGTTTGTCTGACCCCATTTTGTCTGCCGCCGTGTTGGCTGAAGACTATTATAAAGCATTACATCACCATGTCTCGAAAACTTTCCTAAATAAAGCTGAAATGTTAAAAATAAGTTTGTGATGCCTTATTTGGATGGAAGCTTTTAACTAGCTCTCTAAGGAGCAGCACTGGTTCAGACAATGCTGCCAGGCCTGCAGGTTATCATTGGAACCCCTACCTGCAAGGGACAGGTTGAAAGGCTAGTATGACACTTTCTTCTCATGCTCCACTGCCACCTGGTGTGTAGTACAAACTCTCTGGTGCTGATTGACAGCTCAGTGATGATATTTTGAGCCCCAGGGGAAAAGTAGGTAATTTCTGGATGTTTCCCCCCTCCAACTGAACATCATCCTCCCTCTCTGCCATGGCAGAGCAGTATAAGAGGGGATGCAGAGTAGGAGAGAAAGCCATGTGATAAACCCTGATCTCTTTATCTAGGGGACCAATTTAATGGCTTTGCAGAAGGCTCCACATTTGCTTGAACCAACTCTATTAAGATAATTATTGTCTGAATCAGGGCCCTGCTGTACTCCTGTGACAGCTGCCATCTTGGCCAGCATACTGGGGATTGAACTGGCAACCTTTAGAGCAAAATGCATGAGCCTTTATCACTTAAGCTAAAGAGCTAGGTACTTAAATTGAGGCTGTAATAGTCTCATATCTTCTGTGAATTGGGACTAGCAGGGTACACACAACATATATTGATCAGGTGGACACTACCAGAATATAAATAATAATAATCATAATTAATAATAATACTATAAATTGAAGAAGGAAAGAAAGTGAAGCAATTTTTTTTAGTAATAGATGCTGCCCTCAAAGGTTAAACACACACATTGTCCAGGGAATAACAATTTAAGTTTACACTCCAAATTCTTTGCAAAACATTAAGAATCTTAGCTTGTGATACCAATAAAATACTATAGTAAAAGTGAATATCCAGGCCCGTTTTATATAATAAATATAAATCATTGTGAATTAGAGCTGTTTCTGAAACAGACATGAACGGGGTTGGGAGCAGTGGATGGCTCAAGGGATTGCTAATGTGATGTAGAACCTTTCACTTAATCTCTTTCCAATCCAGACAGATGTGGTAATAACCAAAGCTTTTCTCTTGCCCTCTGATGGCTGTTTGTCCTATATGAAATCAGTTTTGGTGACTCTCAGTCTAGTTCTTAGTGGCAGATGTTCACATCACACATGCTAAAAAAGGCATACTTGTTGGCTCTCTCTCTCAGCAGAAACCAATGAGAGAATAGGCATACAGTTTGAAACTCTAGCAGAAGTTCTTTCTTTCCTTCTATCATCTTCACAATTGTCTTAAATATACATCTTTTATTTTATTTTTAATAGGCCTAGAAAATAAAGTACCTGCAGTCCCCCCTCTAATAGATGCTACAGAAATGGTCCAGTAAGATGAATTTGTTTTGTAAGGGTCAGAGCCTGCATTCCTTGCACACTCAAATTCACCACAGTTTAATGGGATGTTGAGTGCCCAGGAAATCACAATGAGGCTGTAATTGGTCTTCCCTTTTACACCATGTCTCCTGAGGCTCCTTAACCTATCTTGATCTGCTGATGTTCTTCCAGACTACTCCTATAGTCATTGTCTTCCCAGCCTTTTTCAAGGCTCCTTTTGGCCATGTTTCATGTTCCAGTGTTGTTCAGATTTTTGCAGTTCTCTTCAGTACTACCCTGATCCTTTGGGTGCTCAAAATACATCAGAAGGATGCCCCAGGGGATTGCAGAAAGCATCTTCAGACTTTTGTAATGAAAGAATGGTTTCAGTCGAAACCAACACATTTGGCTCTGTTCATATGTGTGTAAGAAAAACTTAGGAAAAAAACTCTGTTGCAGCTGATTAAAGTTTTTTATTAACTGATTAAGGTAACAAAAGCAGCTTATTGGAAGTATAAAATATTGAAGGAGAAAGCTGGTGAAAAGGTGTATTGAAAATAGGTAATGAAGTGTGAAGACACCAGGAGGAAACAGAAATGGTAAATGAAGTAAAAATAACACAAGAAATCAAGTTAAACAAACAGAGTATTTTTACATATACAAGAAATATGTAGCTCGGCAAAGAGTCAATGGGGCCATTAAAGCATCTGACTAGGAAGTTAATGACAGATGAGGTTCATATTGCTAAAAGCTGGAATGGAATCTTTACCACACTATTCACAAGAGCACCTGAAGGTCACATACCAGAGACTGTGATAGATTATCCTGGGGCAGAAAGTGAAATTGCAATAATATATACTTACAAAGCCCCACACGTGGGAAGTTAAAATACCAGATGAATTACTACATCTATAAAGGCTCAAGTAAGTAGGAAGGGAAACTAGAAATGCCACCAGTAGGATTTCTGAAAACAGGCAGAATGTAAAAGAAGTATTCACCATATGAATGGTGTCTCCTGCTGTTTCATTACTGAATAAAAGATCTATTGAAGTTATATGACAGTGAGTGTTATACCAATGCCTATAAATACATTTAAATTAAATAAAATGAATAGGAAACTTAAACGTACAAGTCTTTCTTGAGTTATTGGGCATTGGTTAAGAGAAGATTTATGCTGTATTTAGAAATATGCAATTTGGTTAATGAATAAGATCAACCACTAATGATTCAGGGGAAGACTTTCAAAAGTGCCTAAGGGATATGGGAATGCACACAGCACTGAAAATATTAATAGGATTTGTGCTCCTAAATCCACTGGGCACTTTTTAATTTTTTTTTCCTCTGGAGACCTGAAGAATAAGGAAGTAAATTCTTTCCAATAAATCTGCCTGAGTTTCAGGAGAAGTTTGTTACTGGAATGTAGATCTGCCAAACAGTGCAAAAAACGTCCATGATTTCTTTGAATTTAGGGAAAAAATTCACTTTGACTAAGTTCAAACTCCTTTTGCATCTGCTTCCTGTGAAAATTCTAGCAGACACGTTTCCCAAGCATGATCTCTCATGGAAACAGAAAATTGTAAGTGAAGGGCAGAAGATATTTACAGAAAGACTATTTTAAAACTATAAACAGAACTATTGGCTTTGGAAACCTGTTTCTAAGGGCTTGTCTACATTACTGGCTGGATCAACGGGCAGCAATTGATCCAGCGGGGGTTGATTTATCGCATCTAGTCTAGACGTGATAAATCAACCACCAAGCATTCTCCTGTCAACTCCGGTACTCCACCAGGGTGAGAGGTGCAGGCGGAGTCGACGGGGGAGCATCAGCCATCAACTTACCACTGTGAAGACACTGCGGTAAGTAGATCTAACTATGTCGACTTCAGCTTAGATCGATTTCCACCCCCAATGTAGACCAGGCCTAAGAGTCAGCTCACTCAGAGACAGCAACATTCTGGAGCCTGTCCTAATGAGTCATCACCAGGGATCCTAGTTTTCCACGATTTAAAACAAAAAAACCCACAATTCTCTAATGATTAAAAAAAAAGAATAAAAACCTGCATGTTTCCACAATTAAAATGAAACACTGAATTTCAGTTTCCCTAGCCACAGTATATTTAGATATCAGTTAAACACAATGTTTTATTAATATATTTACAATGTTTAAGGAAGTTTGAAGCTTACCTGTACCATCAATCATTATAATAAAATTAATAGAACTTCAATTTGTATTTCTTACATATACCAAATATTTCTATATCTGTATCCTATATTTTCAGAAAATTGTTTTTTTAAATGGTGGTCGGAGACTCTCTACTGAGGGGGACGGAGGCACCCATCTGTCGCCCTGACATCTCATCTCGGGAGGTATGCTGCCTGCCGGGGGCCCGTATCCAAGACGTTACGGAGGCATTGTCGAGGATTATCCAGCCCTCTGACTACTACCCCATGCTACTCATCCATGTGGGCACAAATGATACTGCGCGGTGTGACACTGAGCGGATCAAGAGTGACTACAGGGCTCTGGGAGTACGGGTGAAGGAGTTTGGAGCGCAGGTGGTATTCTCTTCAATTCTTCCTGTCAAAGGTAGGGGCCCGGGCAGAGACAGATGCATCATGAGGTGAATGCCTGGCTGCGAAGATGGTGTCGCCAGGAGGGCTTTGGCTTCCTAGACCACGGAATGCTATTCGAGGAAGGACTGCTAGGCAGAGATGGCGTTCACCTTTCGAGGAGAGGAAAGACCCTCTTCGGACACAGACTGGCTAACCTAGTGAGGAGGGCTTTAAACTAGGTTCGACGGGGACAGGTGAGCAAAGCCCACAGGTAAGTGGGGAACATGGAGACCGGGGAGATGGGTCAGAAACGAGAGGGAGTGTGGGCTATATTGGCAGAGAGAAAGGAGAGTCAGGACAAAACTGGGAGGAAAGATCAAACCAGTATCTTAGATGCCTATATACAAATGCGAGAAGTATGGGGAATAAGCAGGAAGAACTGGAAGTGCTACTACATAAATACAACTATGACATTGTTGGCATCACTGAAACTTGGTGGGATAATACACATGATTGGAATGTTGGTGTGGATGGGTACAGCTTGCTCAGGAAGGATAGACAGGGGAAAAAGGGAGGAGGTGTTGCCTTATATATTAAAAATGTCCACACTTGGACTGAGGTAGAGATGGACATAGGAGACGGAAGTGTTGAGAGTCTCTGGGTTAGGCTTAAAGGGGCAAAAAACAAGGGAGATGTCATGCTAGGAGTCTACTACAGGCCACCTAACCAGGTGGAAGAGGTGGATGAGGCTTTTTTCAAGCAACTAACAAAATCATCCAAAGCCCAAGATTTGGTGGTGATGGGGGACTTCAACTATCCGGATATATGTTGGGAAAATAACACAGCGGGGCACAGACTATCCAACAAATTCTTGGACTGCATTGGAGACAACTTTTTATTTCAGAAGGTTGAAAAAGCTACTAGGGGGGAAGCTGTTCTAGACTTGATTTTAACAAATAGGGAGGAACTCGTTGAGAATGTGGAAGTAGAAGGCAGCCTGGGTGAAAGTGATCATGAAATCATAGAGTTTGCAATTCTAAGGAAGGGTAGAAGGGAGAACAGCAAAATAGAGACAATGGATTTCAGGAAGGCAGATTTTGGGAAGCTCAGAGAGCTGATGGGTAAGGTCCCATGGGAATCAAGACTGAGGGGAAAAACAACTGAGGAGAGTTGGCAGTTTTTCAAAGGGACACTATTAAGGGCCCAAAAGCAAGCTATTCCGCTGGTTAGGAAAGATAGAAAATGTGGCAAAAGACCACCTTGGCTTAACCACGAGATCTTGCACGATCTAAAAAATAAAAAGGAGTCATATAAAAAATGGAAACTAGGACAGATTACAAAGGATGAATATAGGCAAACAACACAGGAATGCAGGGGCAAGATTAGAAAGGCAAAGGCACAAAATGAGCTCAAACTAGCTACGGGAATAAAAGGAAACAAGAAGACTTTTTATCAATACATTAGAAGCAAGAGGAAGACCAAAGACAGGGTAGGCCCACTGCTTAGTGAAGAGGGAGAAACAGTAACAGGAAACTTGGAAATGGCAGAGATGCTTAATGACTTCTTTGTTTCGGTCTTCACCGAGAAGTCTGAAGGAATGCCTAACATAGTGAATGCTAATGGGAAGGGGGTAGGTTTAGCAGATAAAATAAAAAAAGAACAAGTTAAAAATCACTTAGAAAAGTTAGATGCCTGCAAGTCATCCGGGCCTGATGAAATGCATCCTAGAATACTCAAGGAGCTAATAGAGGAGGTATCTGAGCCTCTAGCTATTATCTTTGGAAAGTCATGGGAGACGGGAGAGATTCCAGAAGACTGGAAAAGGGCAAATATAGTGCCCATCTATAAAAAGGGAAATAAAAACAACCCAGGTAACTACAGACCAGTTAGTTTAACTTCTGTGCCAGGGAAGATAATGGAGCAAGTAATTAAGGAAATCATCTGCAAACACTTGGAAGGTGGTAAGGTGATAGGGAACAGCCAGCATGGATTTGTGAAGAACAAATCATGTCAAACCAATCTGATAGCTTTCTTTGATAGGATAACGAGCCTTGTGGATAAGGGTGAAGCGGTGGATGTGGTATACCTAGACTTTAGTAAGGCATTTGATACGGTCTCGCATGATATTCTTATCGATAAACTAGGCAAATACAAATTAGATGGGGCTACTATAAGGTGGGTGCATAACTGGCTGGATAACCGTACTCAGAGAGTTGTTATTAATGGTTCCCAATCCTGCTGGAAAGGCGTAACGAGTGGGGTTCCGCAGGGGTCTGTTTTGGGACCGGCTCTGTTCAATATCTTCATCAACGACTTAGATATTGGCATAGAAAGTACGCTTATTAAGTTTGCAGATGATACCAAACTGGGAGGGATTGCAACTACTTTGGAGGACAGGGTCATAATTCAAAATGATCTGGACAAATTGGAGAAATGGGCTGAGGTAAACAGGATGAAGTTTAACAAAGACAAATGCAAAGTGCTCCACTTAGGAAGGAAAAATCAATTTCACACATACAGAATGGGAAAAGACTGTCTAGGAAGGAGTACGGCAGAAAGGGATCTAGGGGTTATAGTGGACCACAAGCTAAATATGAGTCAACAGTGTGATGCTGTTGCAAAAAAAGCAAACATGATTCTGGGATGCATTAACAGGTGTGTTGTGAGCAAGACCCGAGAAGTCATTCTTCCGCTCTACTCTGCTCTGGTTAGGCCTCAGCTGGAGTATTGTGTCCAGTTCTGGGCGCCGCATTTTAAAAAAGATGTGGAGAAATTGGAAAGGGTCCAAAGAAGAGCAACAAGAATGATTAAAGGTCTTGAGAACATGACCTATGAAGGAAGGCTGAAAGAACTGGGTTTGTTTAGTTTGGAAAAGAGAAGACTGAGAGGGGACATGATAGCAGTTTTCAGGTATCTAAAAGGGTGTCATGAGGAGGAGGGAGAGAACTTGTTCACCTTAGCCTCTAAGGATAGAACCAGAAACAATGGGTTTAAACTGCAGCAAGGGAGGTCTAGGTTGGACATTAGGAAAAAGTTCCTAACTGTCAGGGTGGTTAAACACTGGAACAAATTGCCTAGGGAGGTTGTGGAATCTCCATCTCTGGAGATATTTAAGAGTAGGTTAGATAAATGTCTATCAGGGATGGTCTAGACAGTATTTGGTCCTGCCATGCGGGCAGGGGACTGGACTCGATGACCTCTCGAGGTCCCTTCCAGTCCTATAATCTATGAATCTATGAATAAATGCACCAAAACACTGGAATAACCTAGTTACACTTCATTGTTTTTTTACTCTAGTCAATGGCCCTGCTGTTTCAGCCTCTTGTTTTTTTTTCCTTTTCATTCAGTTTGTTTAGTGCTTTCCATGTGTTCTACAATTGTCTGCCTTTGAACATAATCTACATTCTTGCTGCATGCAGTACAGAACAGCACATTACCATCAACGTGACATTTGTCCTTGCCAAACTCAGTGACATGGTCTTTAGGTGTGATTTTTAAAATTTTTGGCATCTTTTCATAACTTTAATTACTCGCGTCTGGAGGCTGAAGTGAAATTTGAGCTGCATTGAAACACAAACCTCTATATGCTGAGTAACCTCTATACTCTATAAGCAATTCGTTGGAGTATGTTTAGCTATGTAAATATAAGGTTCATTCAAAAGTCAACCACAAGATGGGGAGATTGTGCACATTGAATAAGTGACACTGGTACTTTCGGTAAAATTTAGTTGATCTGTTTTTATTTTTTCACAAAATGTAAAAACTACAAATGCTCTGTGAAAATGCAAAGTCCATGTTTTTCCATGGCAAACTGATTTCTAGGATCCCTGGTCATCATAGCTTGCATGTCAAATACTCACAACAAACTGCTTGTGGAAAACCTGTAGACCTGTGTGTGTGTGTGAGAGAGAGAGAGAGAGAGAGAAAGTGTGGGGTGGGTACACTGAGCAAATGGTGGGGGCTGCTGGTGGTTGAGCTGTTGCTGCTATTTTGGGGTAGTATGAACATATTTCATTGTGAACATATCTTTGAGAGTGGTTCATTCTTATTGTTTCCTCTCCTCTTCTCTCAAGGTCCCAGTTTAGTTGTTGTTTTTTACCTTCCATTACTTTTGTATTTATTCTAAAGCTTATCAAGTGAGAGCATTCTTTAAAAAAAAGTTCCTAAGATATTGATCTCTGCTGATCTCTTGGAGTTATGTTGTAGTCAGATGGCAAGCTGCAACTAAATGAATGGATTGATATCTATATAACTGCACAAAAACAGCCTAGTAAAGTCACAGGTTTTGGCTTTGCTCTGTTCTTTCTGGTCTTAGCCTAAGGCAGATATAAAGGTATCAGATGAATGACTTGTCACACTGACAGACTAAGAGACTGTCTACTGTACAGCAGCTTAGGTCCAGAAGGATAATGATGCTCTGGACCAGTGGGCATATTATTATCCCAGATCAGAACTGCCCATGCTACCAGGTACAGAGATAATGTTTTCATGATTACAATGATGTTGAAATCTATTTGCTAATGGATGGGGTGCAGAAAGGTGGATAAGGGGTATGAGGAATAGAACAGGTGTAACAAAATGAGGGATAAGTAAAAACAACGAGGAGTCCTTGTGGCACCTTAGAGACTAACACATTTATTTATGCATAAGCTTTCGTGGGATATAGCCCACTTCATCAGATGCATAGAGTGGAAAATACAGTAGGCAGGTATACAGCACATGAAAAGATGGGAGTTACCTTACCAAGTGGGGTGTCAGTGCTATCGAGGCTAATTCAATTAGGGTGGATATAGCCCATTCCCAGTAGACAAGAAGGGGTGAATATCAACAGAGGGAAAATTACAAGGACTCCTTGTTGTATTTACTGATACAGACTAACATGGCTACCTCTCTGAAAAATGAGGGATAGATATTTGACATCCACTTGAGGATATAGGCAGGAGAGGAAGCCAGAAGATTAGTTGCTTGAATTCTCATGCTTATTCCTAGCCTAAAAGTGATTTTTTAAAAAAGTTTGATTAAATTCTAATGGGATCCTTTTTGATATTAGTGGACAATGATATATAAATGACCACAGTTAACATCCCATAATACAAGTGTGTGTGTTGGGGGGTGGGAAGGGATCCGACCAGTTAAACGAAAAGGCAGATGTTTTTGCTCTTTGATAACTTAAAATTCCTACTTAGCATGGGAAATTCTGATATGTCAACATTTCGTTTTTGTCCTAAATCGGGACAAAATATAGGAATGCTGGAATTTTTCATAGAATGAGGAGTTCCAAAGATTTTCAATTCAGAAATGTGTAAATGTTTTGGGTTGGGTCAGCAGCGGACTGTTAGTCTGCACAACCTGTGGTGCCTTGTGGGAGTTGTGGTTCAGATGATTTATGTCCATATTCTATAGGCCAGGATCTGCGGCTGGATTATGACTTCTATGGCATCTGAACAGAGAGACTGGCACATCGTGGAGAGGTATTCCAGCTAGGGAGCTCAGCCATAGGGCTAACTGCAAGCATCAGCTGAATTGCAAAATCATGAGGCACTGCAGAAGCTCAGGTGGACACAGTTCAGTGGCATGCTGATCAGAAACCTTTAGATTTGATTCAACAAACTGAAATGTTTTGGTTTAGGATGGTGTGACCTGAAACAAAATATTTTTTTTATTTTTTTCCTGCAGAAAATCAAGCTTTTGGCAAAATCTTACCTTTTCTTGTGGAAAACATTGATTGTGTGGAAACTGCATTTTCTGTCAAAAAAATAAAATGGATGGAAATTTCCCAACCAGCTCAATATACAGTATTTGAATGTCGTGCAGAATGTCGTCCATGTACAGAATGTCGTGCATTTATCTGAATGTGCAATCATTCAAATCATTAGCAATTGTCTCTTTCCACAAGAGTATGAATGCATTTCATATACCTAAGATATAATTCATATATAATGCTATATCAGTACTAAAATATACTGTATATTGTTGTAGTTCACATGTATAGGGCTAGATTATTAAATGTTCAGCCCCATTTGGGAACAGACTTTTAAAATAACTCAGCTCCCATTTAGGTGCCTCAATAAGGGCCAAATTTTCAAAAATGTTCTGCAGTCAGCAGAACTTGGATCAGATTTTCAAGAGAGTTTAGTGCCCAATGTGTGCTCAGCCTGCTGTGATCTTTTGAGAATCGGGTCACTTATTTTGGTGCCTAAATGAGACTGGAGTTGTTTTTGGAAAACTTGGCTCAGATTGTGTGTGCTCTGAGCTCTTTTGAACATTCTGACCCTAGTGCCCCAAAGTATGCTAAAAGGTTTGCAGCAACATATAAAAAAGACAACTTCCTTTCCACCCTCACAGAACTTATGGTCTAATTTAAAATGTGATGCGATGAGAGACTAGCATTTAATAGAGAGGGAAAGTTGTGGAAGGACTATGGTTACAGTTGCAACCACTCAGCTTTGGCAGCTGTGCATTTTCAGATTCAGTTGCATCTTGTTTGCAATTCATGTTCGTAACTTTTTTACATTGAGCTAATTCTTGTATATGATCTGGCAGAAAAGAGGCTCAAGGTGGCATTTACAAGAGGAGAGGCTGGTGAATTGGAAGACATTCCCTGTATAGGAAGCAGCATGGAGTGCATATGCCAAAGGAAACCCAAAGATTTAGTTGCTCTATGAAGCATAACTATATTGTGATGTATGGCTAGAAAGGGTTAAACATCCTGCAAAATAAACCACCTTCAAAAGATATGTGGGGAGATAATGTTTGTGTGTTTGTATATTTACATATGTATGAGTAGGGTGGACAATGTAATTAACAGTCCCTGTCTATGCTGTATTCTGATAATTCAGAGATCAAAAGAGCATCCTAGCATTTAAATGAATTGTAAACATGGGATATCTCTGTATTCATCTCTCTTTGAAATGTATAGAAAATAATCTGTGAATGGTGGAGGAACAAGCAAATTGCCTTATGTTAATTCTATAGTTAAGTATCGGTGATGGACCACCTTCAAAGTCATCCTAATTACCTTTTGTTCCCGGAGGAACTCCCAGCTTGCCAAAGAGGACATAAAATTGTATAAAAGATACTTGGGTCCCAATTCTGTCATCTCAGATCTGCTTAAGCTTCATCAGGGGACGTTTGAGCTGCAAGACTGGGGTCCCAGTTATGCTGGTATGCCCTGAATATGAGATTTGGACATTGGACTATAACCTATTAACTGAATTCTGTAAGAACTCTTTGCAACTACAAAGCTCACCATCTCTGCTATGAATCTGCACCTCAGTTAATTGAACTCATGTCTGTATGTATATAGCTCTTTTAACCATACTTGTTTTTAATAAATTTTAGTTTAGTTAATAAGAATTGGCTGTAGCATGTATTTGGGTAAGATCTGAAACATTAATTAACCTGGGAGGTCATGTGTCCGATCCTTTGGGATTGGTAGAACCTTTTCTTTTATATGATGAAATAAACTTTTCAGAAATCATCATATTTGACTTAGGTACCTGGATGGAGGTCTGAGGCTGGATCACTTTAAGGGAACTGTGTTGTTTGGACTTCTGAGTAACCAGTAAGGTAATAAAGAAGCTGTTTTATGCTGGCTTGGTAAATCTAAGTATTGGAATATCCACCAGCTTTTTGGGGATTGTCTGCCCCATTCTTTGCAGTTCACCCTAATTAAGTGACCACAGCTGGCCCCCACTAGGACCCCGATCACATATGTATGTTCAGATTTTTGAGGAGTTAAAAGTCTCCATTGTAACACAGCAAATTTGTTTTGTAACTAATTACGTTCTAATTTTGCGAGGCGGTGGAAAGCTCCATTGCATTTTCTGAATGTGGACCGGTGCAGATCTTACAAAAGTCCCATGCCGCATTTCTATCATGGAGAGCACACCACGAACGCTGCATTGCCTAGTGTGTGGTGAGAACTATTGCAGCAGATGGGCTTTCACCAGAAATTTGGAAGAAGACTTGGGGGTGGGAATGAATTGGCATTCCTCTTGTGTCAGTCTTGCTAATGGCATCAGGTGGCCAGTTAGGGAACATGCTGAATTTGGTTAATTACTTGAAGACTTGCGTAAAGGAGACACGAGAGACAGGTTCTGAAATGTGAATGGCTTTATGGGACTGCAAATGTCTTTGGCTCTCCACATTATATATGTGTATAAAAACCATGTCATGAAACCCTCTAGTTATTCATTTCAGAGCTGCTAATATCCTTTGATGTGCTAGGATTAGATGAAGAACTCTGGCTCAGCTAGCAATATCCCACAGAGAGCAGATGCATATATATAGTAATGAACACAAATTCTCTTTGAGGCCTTACAGAGAAGCAAGGTTTAGATGCAGATTTAACAAACTGTTTTGGATTTCTGTAGGAAGATCTGAAAAGTGGAGCACACAACACCACCACTGTGTGTATATATAGCACACTTGAGGTGTAATTGTCAAGCGTTCTAAAAAGATGTGTGAAGTACTTTGGGAAACTGAGGCACAGAGGTTAAGGCCCTGTTTTTCAAAGCTGGTGAGTGCCTGCAGCTTTCATTAACTTCACTTGGAGTTAGGAGTAATAAGTACCTCTAAAAACATGTCCCGAGTGATTCCCTCATGATCAGCGAGTGAGTCAATAGCAAAGCTCCTCATAAACATCTGCAACTCTAACTCATCATTCTCCTTGAAGCACTTCTTTGCCATGATCCCTACAGAAACTTGACAGCCATTAGGCTGCTGATGTACTGAAACCACTGCCTATCATTCTGACCAAAATTGTCTCATTGTTGCCTTGTCCTCTCCTGTCAACCTCTCTATATCCATCTGTTGTCTCTTTTCTTATACTTAGATTGTGAGCTCTTTGGAACAGGGACTGTCTTTTTGTTCTGTTTGTCCAGGTCCATGACTATAGTAATATAAACAATAATAATAATTAATAATAATGAAGAAGAAAAAGAAGAACCCAGAGGGTTTTGGTTTTTTGCGTCCTACACCCATCCTGTGGCCTATCTACCAACTTCTACTGACAAAGAGTTATATCACCGTCAATCTTTTTTGCCTCAAGATTATTTCAAATACCGGTAATTTAGAGATGCTATAGCAAGACGTGCTAGTCAATACATTTGTTCTCTTTTGGATATGGAGCTGCAATAACAAGCCATCCATGGATTTTATTAAGCAGTGCTAATTTTCTATTAGTTCTAGAAGCTATAGATTTTCTGAGAGAGAAGTTTGGCTCAGCTTCAAAATGATGGGGGTGGGAGGGAAGCATTTAATTCCTTATGACTACAATTATATAGACAATTTAAAATATCATAGCCTGGATTTAATTCCCAGATTCCTAGAATTAAATAACTGAATAACTGATTCAATAATTTGAATCAAATAGCTTATCTGAGAAATTTAGCCTCTTTTTTTTTTCTCTCTCTTTTTTAGTTTTCTATTTTCCATGAACAGATCATACTGGTTTCTTCTTTAATTTTCTTAGAGTAGAGCTTACAGGTCTCCACTGAGATCATACTTCCATTATGCTAGCCTTTGTACAGACACACAGTATGAGACAATGTCCACCTTGAAAAACTTAGGAGCTAAATAGACAAACTGATAAGTGGTGGGGAGGGCAAAACAGAACTGAAGTGACTTGATCAAGGTGACACAGCAGGTCAGTGGCAGAGCTGGGAATAGAGTCCAGGTCTCTTGAGTCACAGTCCACTAGACCAGTGTCTTTCAACTTTCTAGATGACTGTACCCCTTTCAAGAGTCTGAGTTGTCTTGCATACTCCCAAGTTTCACCTCACTTAAAAACTACTTGCTTACAAAATCAGATGTAACAATACAGAAGTGTCACAGCACATTATTACTGAGAAATTCCTTACTTTCTCATTTTTATCATATAATAAAATTAATCAATTGGAATATAAATATTGTACTTACATTTCAGTGTATAGTAATAGAGCAGTATAAACAAGTCATTATCTGTATGAAATTTTAGTTTGTACTGACTTCGATATCTAGATATGTTGATGTAGCCCCTGGAAGACCTCTGCGTACCCCCAGGGGTACATGTGCCTCTGGTTGAGAACCACAGCACTAGACCATGCTGTCTCCTTCAAATGTATTTATTTGAGTATAATCTTCCAAATATTTGGTTTTACCCTGTGGCTTGATCACAAATAGTTCATTGGGAGTGGTCTATATTTGTTAGTTGAACTATGTTTCTTTGTTGCGATTGGTTAAATAAATGACATGGCATTGTTTGGATCAGCATGTGACACTTCTGGAACAAGTTTTTGCAATTACTTTGAAATTATTTTCTGTGAACATTCATGCATGTAAACCTCAATTTCTCAAATGTTGGTGGATACTAAGGCAAAAGGGGAACACACACTGTCAAATCAGATTCATTTAAACAATTGCGTGAATATTTGCAGAGATGTTTGTGCAGTATTCCCCCAGCTATAGGAATGATTAGAAGGTGTGTGAATAGAAAACAGTGCCTTTCAATAGAAAAGCAATATAGTAAATTACTTGTGTTAGCTTCAGAGCTAAAATATAGGTTTGGCCTATGTGTATCTATACACCCCAAAGGTGCAGCCAGCCCATGAACTTCAGAGTATAGCTATTGCATCATGATCATATTTCCCAAAGGAAAAACAGGACACGTGGGGCTATCCTGAGTGCCCCTCCCATGCATTTGTTTTTTACAAAACATTCATTTCATGATTAAGTATTTGAAAACAGTTTATTTTTCTCCCATCTTTTACAAATATCCACATACAGTCTACTTAAATTCATAATAACTTACCTAAGCACTGTGGTGTGTATATGTAACTAAGCAGAATCACTAAGCAAAAGGTAGGGGGAGAGCTACAGAATGAATAGTTGATTCAGTATGTGATACAGTATGTCATGCCAACATCTAAAGCTGCAGAAAATTAACAAGTGGGGCAATAGTAGGGTCAGCATTAGCGTCAGCATATTTTTCATTGCTTTCTCTTCTGAATGACCTGTTTGCTTGTATAAGTAGCAACATCAACCTCCAGCTGGAAATGGGGAAAATTTTGTGTGTGTATGTGTGTGTGTGTCCTGAATTTCAGCTGAGCTATGCCACACACACACAAACCCCTCAAACTAAAAAGAGTCAAAGGATTTGGATCAAAATGTGATGGCAATACAGCAGTTGATGACCATGAGAAATGGACCTGAGCATTATGTGCAATCTTTAACTACAGATTTAAAAAGGAAGACAAAGACCTTTTCTATACAAAGTAACTAAATTAAAATCAATGAATCCAGTTTTGTGCTTCAGTTGAAATAATAGTCCAAATTTAACATATAGAGAAAAGCAGGTAAGCAAGATGTTTTTTCTTCTAATTTGCCCCACCTCCCCCACAGCACCCATCATTAAAATTCAAAAGTAAGATAAGCAACAAGTAGTTCTGATGATAATTAGTGGATTTCATTTTGTTCTAGGAAATTGCCACTTCATAAACATCTAATCTTTTTATAATGTCTTTAAATGACTAACTGTGTTGACTTCAAGAACTGTGAGTTGTCTACTTTAGAATTGGAAAGATTGCAATGAAACTTAATGTTCTAACATTTAAAAAAAAAATGAAAATTGTCTACCTGCCCTCCCTTCAAATTTGAAGAAAGCTCTAGCAGAGACCAGTTAACATAATTAGGATTTATGGAGTTTTAGTTGTATGCAAACTGTTTTTCCCTCAGTTACATTTGTGGAACCCCATTGACTTTATGGGGTAGCATGGATGTCAGTAATAGCAAAATTTGTGTGTCTGCCATTGGTTTTCTGCATTAATCTTTAGCTCTTTTAAGAAGTGTGGAGAAGTAAGGGGCTGCATGACTTAAGGGACTGGTAATGAGATACAGAGCCTTTTGCCTCTACATCACTGGTTCAGCCTAGATCAGTACTGACTGAAAGCCTTTACTGGCTGATGGCTCTTTTGTTGTCCTAAGTGAGATGAATTGAAAGGTCCATGTGCACTTTCTAGTGAGCAGATGTCCAGGCTATAAAAGCTACCACCTAAATGATGATGATGTTTGCATCTTCAGTAGAAAGATGAACTTTCACTTTGACATTTAGAAGTGGCTCTTCTGGAGAGTGAGTGAGGCATGTTGGCTGGATAGTATGGGGAAACTTGCATTGTGTTTTCTTCTGATAAATAGAGGCCTTCAGTTAGCAGCACTGTCAGATTAGCCCTTTTTGTTAGCACTCAGTTCACTAATATTTAGGAGGAAAAAAAGGTGGGAGATGATAGGTGTTAATAATGAAAACTATGGGCTTGTCTATACTTACCGCGCTGGTTCGGCGGCAGGCAATCGAACTTCTGGGTTCGATTTATCGCGTCTAGTCTGGACGCGATAAATCGAACTCAGAAGTGCTCCCCGTCGACTCCGGTAATCCTGCTCGCCGCGAGGAGTACGCGGAGTCGACGGGGGAGCCTGCCTGCCGGGTCTGGACGGGGGTAAGTTCGAACTAAGGTATGTCGACTTCAGCTACGTTATTCACGTAGCTGAAGTTGCGTACCTTAGTTCGATTTGGGGGTTTAGTGTAGACCAAGCCTAAGAGATATAGCAGTGGCGGGTAAACAAAACCCAAATAAACTTTAAGGCCAGAAGGGACCATCATGATCATCTAATCTGACTTCCTGCACATCGCAGGCCACAGAACCTCTCCCACCTGCTCCTGCAATAGGCCTATAACCTCTGGCTGAGTTACTGAAGTCCTCAAATCTTGATTTAAAGACTTTCCAGTTACAGATAATCCACCATTTTCTCTGCTTCAAGCCAGCAAGTGATACATGCCCTACACTGCCAAGGAAGGAGAAAAACCCAGCCAATCTGACCTAATGAAAGATTAGGAGATCGCTCAATAATAAAGTGCAAAGATATAAAACTAACATTACATTTGGAAGTCAGCCAAACTTCAAACAGACATAGCACATGACTTCATGGGTTTGTAGACAACATACCCTGTAGTCGTTCCAAGTTCTTTGAGGATTACCAAAAAATCTTTCAGTACTTGCCTCGTTGTTACTTTCATTGTTAGCACAAAGTTTTACCACATAAGTGTAGTGCTGCTTATGTGACAATTAGACTATTGTGTATTCTGTTCTCAGGTACACTGATGCAACAGAGAAGTCAATAGAGTTACACCCATCAGTGTGGGAAGAATAAAGCACCTATTGTCTGAGGATGGCTTTTAGATGCATAAAGTTATTTTTAGGTGTAACTGGGCCAAAATATACTTCTCCTTTTATTGTTTTTAGGTGGACTTTTTGAGACCAAATATAGTATTAAAAGGAAAAGATTAGTCATTAGAAGAAAAAAAAGTAGAAACCAACTCTTACATGTCTTTAAACATGAGCTGCCACGTTACTACACACACACACACACACACACACACACAACCAAAAACTCCTGACAAAAGCTTTTCCTGTTAATTTTGTTAAGGGGACCATTCCAAATCTAATCACAGCTGGCTTGTGAGGTGAAGTGCAAATGTAATTCCCCTGGTCTGTCCACCATTTGATTTGGGGTAGAAGATAACGTACAGCAGTAAACTCTATGCTTCTGACTTCTCCAGCCATGTCTCTTGATAAAACTACCATATTTAATACCAGAATGTAAATAGAAATAATTGAAAAATAACATCTGTGTAAGTAGGCATTTTCAGGTTAAAACACTTTATTTAAAAAATACTTTTAACTCACATTAACAATGAGAATAAATTGGAAAAAAATAAACATTTTTTCTTTTCTCTTCTCTTCTCTTCACCCATCCTTAGATAGTACTTGTATAATTTTTAAATGTTGTTTTCAAGTTGGCTATGCCTCTTTTATTCTCTGGTTCTTTGGCACTTGTAAAATGATATGATGTTTGGATTGCAAAAAACTGGAAGTAGAAAAATAGATATTTTTCTTTAAATTTCCTTTAAATATTTCTTTTTGATTTGACTTCATCCTGTCATGTTTTTCACATTCTAGTCAGTGTTTATCAAAATTGTGCAAATGCTACATGTTTTCTTTCTTTGCTTTTTAAAAATATTTTCAACAGGAGAACTTTTACAATATAGCCAAGAGACCCCAGTGAAGATTTTTCAAAAAGTGGTGTCTAACTTTAGGCTTGTATGTACATGTTCAGGTGCCTAAAGAAGTGGCCTGATTTTTCAAAAGTGTTCCCATTGAAGTCCAGGGGAATTGCTGTTTCCTCAACCCGTTTGAAAATCAAGCCACACCTTTAGATGCCTAAACATGGACTTTAGAGCTTAATTTTTGGGGTGTGTTTGATTATTTGTTTTTGGTAATTTGACCTCTGGGACTAATCAACCTCTCTGAGATTTCTGAACTGAGGAAAAGACTCTGAGTTTTGACAAATAGAGCCTCCGAGTTGTGGTGGTGATGGAATAAGCCTGTTTCTAACCTCTATAAAATAATGACAGGGTCGGCTCTGGCCGCCCCAAGGACCAGCTCGGAGGGGAGGGGGAGAGAAGGGGGCAGCCAGGGCTACAGCAGGGGCGCTGCCACGTGGCCCCTCCCGCTGTGCCGCCGCCTGCCATGAGGGCTCCACTCCGGTCGGCGGGAAGGGAAGGAAGAGGACTGCCCTGCAGGGCGCTCTGGTTCTCCGCGCCGCCACCCCCTACAGGGCGGCCGGAGCGGAACAAAACAAAACAAAACAAAAAAGCAGACGTGCTCCCCTAGGATTGGGCAGAAAGCTGCCCACAACAATCTGCCGCCCCAAGCACTAGTTTGCTCAGCTGGTGCCTGGAGCCGGCCCTGAATAATGGCCCAGGTCCCTAAAACCTGAAGCTCTCCTGAGAGCTAAGGAGATCTGCCAGAGGCTAGCACCCATGTGTGGAGGTTCTGTGCTTCCAGACTGCTTCTCACTTCCCAGCCTTCATTGCAGTGTGATTCCTATCACAATATCTTCTGATTGCTGCCGATGACCCACCACCCCATCCTGTGCATGTCCTGTTTTGGCAATAATGAAATATGTTAGTAGTGAGACTGTGGTGAGGTTGAAGTATTGGAGATCCCCTTTCCTCCTCAACCCCTTATTCTGCATCCTCCCTGCAGAGCTCTTGCAGATAGGCTTTAGCAAGCTCTGAGGAAAGGGGGATATCATTTCGCCATATGGAACGGAATACTCTGCCAGGCACTGAGCAGGAGAATTATGCTTACTGTGAGTTAAAGTGGCGATTATATCAAGAGATGCATAAATATATGGACAGAGAATGACCCTGAAAATAAGAAGCTGTCGGACATTGGTTTAAACCATCCTTGCTGTGTCCACAACTGACTTGCTGTCCATTTATCATTTAATCTTTGAATGTACTTTTAGTCTCACTAAAATGATTGATTAATCCAGCTCTGTATGGACAGAGCACACCAGGCTTTTATAAAAGGATCTTAACAGCTTCTCTGATAATGCCATTTGGAGAAGAGATGAACAGCAGTAGTTGGATTTCTTGGCCATATCCTGAGCCAGTTAGGACAGAACCTGTTGTGTGTATTGGCTGCTCACTCAGGAGGAGGAGATGGAGAAGGAACGAGCAGTGTTCATTACATTGGAAATCAAGATGCCCACTTTTCACATGTATTTTGAAAGGAGGGGGATAAAAATCTCCAATTATGGAGCTGATAACATTTTCCCTCTCTTTGCACACATGCAATACATATAGTACATACTAGCACTTAGATACTACATGTTTTGTTATAAATTATTTTCTCCATATGTTTCCTCAGCTTGGTAGAAGTATAAACGTTAATGATGTACCAACCACCATAAACAAAGTTATTTTCAAAATGTTAATTATAGATTCCCACACCATGATCCCCAAAGTGCAAAATTAGAGTTCTTCTGATGGTTACCAAAGACTTAGTCTGCATTATATGCACTAAAGAACAAGATATTTATAAATCAAGCTGCTGTATATGAGTAATATGTGGAGAACTGTGAATAGTGCAAAGGCAGGATTTTGATGTTAAGGCATCAGAAGACCTCATTAGAGCAACTTGTTAGTGAATAAAACAACCAATTTATCCTTACAACTGAATGCTCTCATTTATCCACACCACTCTGTGTTTGCTTCATGAGCATCTGGAAGGAAGATGGAATTTTTTTTTAAAAGGAAACAATCAACAGTAGAGCAGAAATCACAGAGCTTTTGCATTTAAAGCAGCTTATTTTTTCTGAAATTAGAGTATAATGTGATTCCAGGCTGCTCAGATTCTGATGTTAACATGTCTTTTAGGTTTTGATGACAGTTAACATAAATATTAATGACAATTTCATTAGAACTTGATTTCATACAAAAGTGGATTATTCTTTGTATTGGTTTCTTTGTGCTAACTGTCGCTCCCTGTTGAATATATTGTAGCATCATCCAAAATTGCCATGTATGACATCTACTTTATTACATGCCTGGAAAAACAAACATTTTTCAAATTACAGGCATTTACAAGGAGCAAGAATAGGGCGAGCCCACAATTGATATAATGACTATCAATTATCTTGTGGAACAGTATAAGAGCGTGTCATGAGAGAAATTAAGACAAAGCCAAAGGACAATTAGTACAGCAGGTGAATAGGATTCAGATATATTTTAGGCAAAACATTCTTTCTTTATATTTTCTCTTCCTTCCTTCCTAATATTTATTGCACTGGGTTACTTTTCCTCGAGTGCTTATGTTAATTATGGCAAAAATGTGTGATTAATAGTCCATTGCTAGGCTAATTCTTTGTTTTGTAGGACTTCTTATTTGTGTTGTACAGCATTTGTTGATGTGCTAGCTTCTATCCTTCATTTACTGTAATAGCTTTACTGTAAATGATTCCCTTACAGAAAACATATAAATACTACAGTTCCCAGCATTATGATGTCATAGCACCTATAAATACTCGAAGAAGAGAAATACATCCTTTTAAATTGAGAGTTTATAGTTCTCATGTGGATACCTTCCAGCCACAGGATGAGCAGCTCATAATTCTTTTTTTGACAGGATAAATGGGAAATCCATGATTCCTATCAAGTATTGTAGAAAGATCCAGACACCCAAATCCATATGCCATACTTTGCCTCGTACATGTTTGAAGTGCTATAGCTGACTTAATTGTTTTGCCCTAGGGATTCTTCCAAACGACTGTTGGCAGATACAAGTGATATTAACAAGACAAATATGTCTCCGTATATTTAACAGGTGATTACTGCTATTTCGAGGTAGTAAATTCTTATATTTATTCATCTATGATGTTCCTGCAGCAACAGAAGGCAAGTTTGATTTTTGGGAAGGCAGCGGGCTCAGATAGTGCTGTGAAGGCACTGAAGCAGCGGCATCGTTCTACCATTAATTGTATTTCAACAGCAACAGTTAAAATCACTAGCATTTCGCTCTGTGTATACAAGTGATTTATAATTCTACATACCCTATGTGATGGCATATGTAGCCTCCAAATGTCTAAGCTGTTTCTAGGCACTATGAGTGGGTTTTTTTAATCACTGCAATATGTTGGATGTACCAAGGACTCACTATTTAACTTGGTTTTTTGTCTGTATTTCAAGTTTTCAGATGCCTCTCTATTAACTTGTTTATCTCTGTGACATTTAATAAATATAAACATCATACCTTCTTCCTGTCTCCTGTCATCTCATCTCATATCTCTCTCTGTCTTTTTTTTTTTTTCAATACAAGATTGTGTTGGTTATGACTAACTTACTATTTTGCTCATGATACAAAGAAGTTTTGCTCTTGTAAATATGTCATTTATATGCCTCAACTCTGCTGGTAGTTTGCTTTAATGGAGCTGACTAAAGACAAAAACAGCTATGCCATCTTTAACATAAAACCTTAATCCCACAGCTATCCATGAAACCAATAGAACTGCAAAGGAAAAAGTATCCTCCTTTAGAAAAAGCTGTAACTGTGATAGTCAGCACTATTTTAAATGCATTCATTATACAACTGCAAGGATAAAACGATTTACTCCAGATTCACCTAGTGTAAATTAAAGCAGAATCTGGGCCATGTGGCCAAATTCGCTTTCCCTGATACTGTGCAATCCAAGTGACTTCCCTGAAATTGCACAGATGTATCTGAGGGCAGATTACAACTAATATAGCAAAGTAAATGCTAATTCTGCTCTCATTTATGCCCCTTTTTATGGAAAACTCCCTAAAGAATTTAATACAACATTCTAACCTTTCTATAAGATTCCTTATTCATTCTATATCATTAATAGATAATATGCACAAAAAAACTATGTTAATAGAGTATTACTAAAGTTGCAAAGTCAAGCACTCAAGAGTTAGAAAATGCCAGAATTAAGGTTGCCTGTATCATAGAATCATAGAAGATTAGGGTTGGAAGAGACATCTAAGGTCATCTAGTCCAACCCCCTGCTTAAAGCAGGATCAACCCCAACAATCTTCATGTGACCCCCTTGTGTATATGCATTATGATACAGTCTTTAATTATATGATCACATGCTCCCAGCTTCAGTCTCCCTCCCTGGGATCCTAATTCAGTCTGTCTGTACCCTACCTCCTGCATATCCCACACCCCACCCCATCGGTTCCTAGTTTGTCTTCTTGTTCAGCCAGGCCCTCTCTCCCCAACCTCACCCAGCTCCTTGCCCAATCTCAGTGCCCCCCAGCCAACTGTCTCCTGGTTCCCCCATTTCCCTCACTGGTTCCCAGTCTCCTTGTCCAAACAGTCCCAGTCTCCCCACTTCAACTCTTAGTCACAGTTTTTCTCTGCACTCCAGTTCCCGTCTCACCAGACTCTCTGTCCCTTTACCTCCCCTTGGTCTGTCTTTTGTCACCTCTGCCTCTGTATCAGAGGCTTCCTCCTCCATGCTGCCAGGAGACTTGTTGGAAGGGTGGCCATTGACAGCACAGGAGACACAGGCTCTCAGTTCTAGTGTCTGGCCCCCACCCTAACCTGGATCAGTGATTATAGGGAATGTCCTGCTGAGCACCTATAACTCTGTGCTGCTGGAGTATGCTGAGTTACTCTGTTGGGACAGTGTGCACAGAATCTGGTCAGCATTAGAAGCTGAGAGAAGCTTGAGAATGCTTATTGAGTATAGAATCTTTGGAGATTTTTGGTTTCTACTGAGCATGTCTGAACTGTGATTTTTTTTTTTCCCTCACAAACTTATAACTAAACCAAATTTGAGTGGATTTTCACAGGGAGGCACATCCTTGGTACAAATGCCCACCTGCCAAATAAAGTCTCTGCACCATAAATGGGGGTGAGGGCCTGGAGCTTTTTAAAAAAAAAAAGTCCCCAGAATTCAACACAGGCAAAACAATGCATCTTTTTTTTTTTCTCTACCCATATTCTCAGAAATGGCTGCACTATTCTGGCTGAAAATTCCAAAAATATTCAGCGGACACCCAGCATGGAAAATGTCAGCCCAAATGGTGAAAGTGTTGCAAAGTTATACGCAACTGAAACCAATAAGAATGTCCAAGCTAGAGAATTCCATAGAATGGTTCAAAAGAGCTATAGAATGAGTATCATCCTCTGTTTGGTTCTGTAAATAATTTCTGTAGAAACCTCTTCACATTTTCAGATAACCCAGCTGGTTTAATATAGAACTTTCCATAAAGGCCACACAACTCCACTGAAGTCAATGGAGTTGCACAGGATGTAAGTACGCATAGCATTTGGCTCTAAGAAACCAGTGATGTGGTGCCAGTTTTTTAAACATTGGGCTTCTGCAGTAATTTCGCTGTTAGCATGTGATTAAAATCTGCATCCTGGGGCATGCCTGTTGAGGGGGAAAGGGGAGGGGGAATGGAGGAATTTTTTATTAGTATTCCTATAAAAACACTTTCTCATAACTATAATCAAGGAGAAAGATTCAGTACCTCTGGGTGAACGAATAGTATTAGCTAAATATTGCTGGCACAGTTAAGACTTTGTCCCTGAGAAATACACAGTGTATATTAATAATATAGTACAGTGTTCAGTTTGTGATTTGAAGGGTTTTAGGGAGGGAGTGAAGGGTTTTAGACTCTTCCCTCTTATGAAATTTTTTTGAAAATACCTGCTACTCAGTGAAATCTGGTTCCTTGCAAAGACAAAAATTTGCTGTTCAGACATATTTTTAGGACACAAACAATTTATGTCAGGGATGATTTAGCAGCATCCAAAGAAGGAAAGATTCTATCAGAGGCAAGGAAATCATTGCCTCAGCCCTCTCTTTAATTTTGTTTATGGAATTTTAACAAGGAGCTCCCAGCGGTCTGCTCCAGTTCCATTAATCTCAACTATAGAATAAAGGCCACATTCTGCTCCTATTTAGAATGGGGCAGACCTAGAGTACCTCTTTTCTGGATTTACACTGTTAGCAGAAGCTGGTGTTAGACCTATTGAATAGGCTTTCTTTTCTTACATATGAATATTAATGAAAATGGCCTGATTTACCAGTTCTTGTAGGCTCATTTTTATTTCTGGTTGGCTTAATTGCTAAACTCAAAAGAGGGCAAAATAAAAAAAAAAAAAAAAAAACAAATGCTGTTTTCAATCCATCTGATGAATGGTGGTTATTTTCCCCTCTTTGACAGTCTTTGATTAGAGAATGGGTCAATAGTAAAGAGAAACAAAGTTAGTTGTATCTTGGCACCAAATCTTTTCCTTTTAAGTAGCATGTATGTAGGAAAGAATACTGGGAAGTTACCAAATAGCAAACTCCTTATGATAACTCAGTCAATAGAACTGTATTCTAGTTCAGTATTCACTATTTTATTTCAAAGTACCAAATTAGTTGTTATGATTTAATATATACTGAGCTAATGGATGTAAAGATACCAATTTTAAAGGGATCTTTAGCCAGGGCCGGTGCAAGCGAAACTTCCACCTTGCGCCCCAGCCCTGCAGCAGCTCCCCGCCCTCCCCCCCCCCAAGGTGCCTCCCCCCCCCCGCCACCCCCCCCCCCCCCCCCTGAGGCACCCTCCTTGCGGCAGCTCCCCGCCTCCGGGGAGCCGTGCGGCGGCTCCTCACCCCAGCTCACCTCTGCTCCGCCTCCTCCCCGAGCACACCGCCCCCACTCTAATTCTCCTCCCAGGCTTGCAGCACCAAACAGCTGATTAGTGCTGCAAGCCTGGGAGGTGAGAGAAGTGGAGTGGCGACCGCGCACTCGGGAAGGAACTCTGTAAAAAAAAAAAAAAAAAATTGGGGGCACCACTTTTTGGCGCCCCCAAATCTTGGCGCCCTAGGCAACCGCCTAGTTCGCCTTAATGGTAGCACCGGCCCTGTGTTTAGCCTGCATACTTCTTCCCTTTACATCCACGGCATATTTTGGAAGCCAGAGAATTTCCACTGCATGCTTTTGAAGGACCATTCACAATGGCCCCCAAGGAAGTTGCAAGCTGCAGTACAGTAGCCTAACTTCATAGGTGACTTTGTAACAGAGCTCCACACTGTGGGACTGCACTGAAAATAATAAAATTACTTTGACAGCTAATATTCCCTGTTGCTATTGAGTTTTCAAATGGAGCCTTGATTTCTCAATAGTAATTGCATTTTGATTGCTTTGCTATCCCAGTGTCGTGTAACAAGGCAGATAATTCTTGATCATGTCCCTCCACTTACAAAGGGCTCTGAAAGGGTGAGGTGTAGAACTGGAAGATCACAGCAAAAGTAAGGGCAGTAAGCTTGAAATAATGGCTGATCCTGCCATCTTTAATCAGGCAGTACTTGACCAAGTACTGAGGAGAGCTTATGCAGCTTACAAGGTTGTAGAAGCGTTAGCAGAAGACTGTCAGCCACCTGGGATGAAGGCGGTCAGGCCTAGTGGGTAGGGTCAGAGCTGGTGTCAGTAATCAGGAGTCAGAGCCAAGGGTCAAACTGGATGGCAGGAGATGGAGTGAGGGATCAAGGCAGGGGCAGGACACAGGCGAGTCTGGGTGCAAGGCAGGAGCAGCAGGAATAAGGTAAGGTGGGAGCAGGCACAATGGTGGGCATGAGCACTGAGAATCCTGGGAGCTGCTGCTGCTCCTGGCTTAAGAGGCATCCTGTTGGCCTCTGCAGCCAATCATGCGGTGCAGCTAATCAGGCAACCTGCTGCAGGCCAGCTGTACTGATGAGACTGCCTGGAGACTAACTCTGCTGCAGGTGCTGATTCCTGACACAGGCTTGGTAAAACCAGACCTCTAGCAGACCAACCTACCCTGGGGAATTTCAGCCTGGTGCCCAAAGGGAAAAGAGGGGAACCACATACACCGGATAATGCAGGGCTCAGTGTGTGCAATTTGAAGGAGGCAGAGGTGGGAATAAAGTTTTTTAGACTATTTTTTAGCTTTCTGCTGTTTCACTCATTCCATCGAAAGGAGCCAGCGGTGTTGCTCAGGGGCTAGGGAAAAGCACGTTTTAGAAATTTCAGCAAAAGCTCTGCTAGCTAAACTAATGTACGTGAGTTACTGTTGGTTGTGCTCTGGTGACATTTCTGTACCTACGACTGGCCCCGTTAACTTTGATGGGAGTTTTTTCTGAGAGACTACAGGTTTAGAACCCATGTGGGTTTCGTTTCTGTAGCATTTTGATTATTCTCATTTTCCTGATTCAGCCTTACAGAGAAGAATAATGCATTGAATTAAAGTGTGATAACACCAGGTCTGTGTGGCATAGTTATAAATGCAAGTTTAGAATAAGGAATGTCCTTTGTAATGAGGAATAGTTGAGAGATGTTCACTGATATTTTGATATGAAAGTAATACTCTATAACCATACCAGCACTATAATTGTCCAGGCCCATCAAATAATACATCTAATGTAACAATGAATTAACTATTAATCCTACTTCAGTAAGCAGACTCCCAATTTCCTACTCTCCAGCCCATGGTATGTCCAGTCAACCAGTTCCTTAGCCCCACATGCTCATACTGAAAGGACATGAGTCCTTGGTTCCTTATCAGTTCCAAACCCCATGGAGAGTATTTTAGCTTTTCTGAGCCTTACAGTGGCTGCATGAACCAGCACAATTCATTAGAGTGAATGTCGTCTTTCAGGAAGTGTGCACGGGCAGCTCACTGTGGTTGGTTGGCTCGCCACAGTCCTGGCAGCCCAAATAGTATAGATCTCTTTCGATTTTTCCTACTCAGCTTCCACAACTAGCTCTTTCCTCAAGTCTCCTGCAGCAGAACAGCCCACGTATAGCGCTTGGCACTGTGAGCTGAACTTCTCGTGTCTTGGCACTTGCCCTTCTGCTCTGCTTGTCCGCATATTATCATTCTATAATGTGCAACCTCCAGAGTTTCTGATCCTTCTATTTTTTTAACTGAAGTGGCTGATTTCACTTTCCCAGGACTAATAATCTCCCCCCTTTGTTCTTGACTGGCTTGTATGGAGGACAACATCATTTATGCAAATAAATTCAGTTACGTTTCTACTCTCACCTGAATCAGTTCATGCTATGCCAATAAAAGTAGATTTCCCCCCATTTTTCAATAACAACATTTCCTGTGCAACCAATTATGCACGGCCTATTAAAGTCACAAGAGCATTTTCTGAGTTCTAATCTTGGTTGGAAGGCTACTATCCTGTTTCACCTACATGAGGATGTGGGGCCTTGCATGACTTTCTAACCAGCTTGCTCTTTTTTCTAGTAATGTGCAGTGCCTTAGAATCATAGGAGTTAGAGACATAAAAATCTTCTTAAGTCATCTACTCCAATATGCGGGATTGTTCCCTACAGTAGATTTTTTGCTGCTTTGTCCAATCTAGATATAAGTGTCTCAAGAGATGTAGCTTCCACTACTTTTTTTGGAGACAATTTCATAGCCTAATTAATCTAGTTTTTCCTGATATTCAGCCTAAATTGTCCATCTTTTAAATTTCTCCTCATTACTCTTATTTATAGTCTCTTGGGCTATGCTAGACAATTACTCTACCTTCTTGCTTTTTACGCCCTTTCAATAACATTGGAGGCAGTTATAGCCCTGATTAATTATTGCTTTGCCAAGTTACATATTCTTGGGGTCAAATTTTGCTCCTGAATTTATACAGGGTTGCAAAGGTGTAACAGAGAGCAAAATTAACCCTTGGCGTAAAACAGCATTCTGCAACTGCCTCTATCCTCTTCTCTCTCACATACATCTTCAAACCTTTTACCGTCCCTTAGTTCTCTCTGCTCCCGTATGTTACCCAGTGTATTATGTTTTTCTTCACTGCTGCATTCTAGCCACCTCCTTGCACCATACAGTTCTTCATTCCCAGCCCTTTCTATCCTCTCTTCTTCCTAACTTTCTGCTTCATGAGGCTTTCAGTTTCTCTTGGGTGAAAAACCTAGTTATTTTAAGAATTTACTAATTTTAGGACTTTATCACCATCCTTCAGTCTGCAGGGTTATCATAATTACCATTAAGTGCATTTAAAAGAAAATCTTTCACAAACAGTCGTCCTAGAAGTTCCTGTCAAATAATGTGTTCCACATAAGAATTACACTGTTTCTTCATGAAATGTTTTCTCGCTCAGAATTTATCAGCTCCAATGAAAATGTTCATATGTATGTGTTCTAGAAAGCACCCAAGTCCCACATCTATACCCAGTCTTTTGCATCCTCTCTATGTGTTTATTAATATGATTCATTTAGTTGCATATCTAATCTAAAGGAAAATTTATCCATCTGTAAAAGATCAAACCAGCAACTTCCCTAAAACCAGAAAGCATTCTATCAGAGATAACAATTACACCTAAATGATGTCTTGTCAGACCCCACAAGTTGCAGGCCCATTACATGCCCCTTGCCTCAAAAGCCTGCATAAAGTGACAGACTGCAGTGTGTCTTAAAATCAACAACCCCAGACTAATTTGAAACAAGGAAGGAACTCGCCTCTCAAGCTGAGAGGAGCCCAGGGGAAAAATGCCTTGCTGGCAACGTCCCTTCATTTATACCCTGAGGGCTCTAGTTTAAGCACCTCCATGACTACATTTATGCAGAATGGCACAGGAAGAGAGATGTTCTCTCCATCAGACAGAGTTTCTAAACCATTCAGGGCTTTATTGGTAAATAGCGCCACATCAGACAGCATCAAAAGGGAACCAGTGCAGATCTGTGAGCACTGGTACCACATGTAGAGTTAAGCAGATAACTGATCTTTCAGTTCTCTGGAAGTTCTGAAAAATAAATAAAGTCAAAAATTGATTAGACCCCGACCCGAAGCCACAATTTGCAAAAAATTTCAGTGAATCAAAAAAATCCATTTTGACGTGAAACATTTTGTTTCAAGGATTTTTAAAGGGCTAGACTCAGAAACAGCTGGATGCATAGTCAAATGGCTAGGGTGCTCATCTGGCACATGGGGATATATCTACACTGCAGTTAAACACTCATGGCTGGCCCATGTCAGCTGACTTCAGCTCATGCTGCAATATTGTTGTGTAGATGCTTGGGCTGGAGCCCAAGCTCTGGGACCCTGTGAGATGAGAAGGTCCCAGAAGCCAGCCCAAGACCAAATGTCTACACAGCAATTTTACAGCCTTACAGCCTGAGTGAGCTGACATGGACCAGCTATGGGTGTTTAATTGCAGTGTAGATGTAACCTGAGAGTCCCAGGTTCAGTTCTTCCCTGTGTCTAATGTGGCAAAGGGATTTGAACTTGGATCTCCCACATCGCAGCGGCACATCCTAACCACTGAGCTGGGATATTCTGGTGTGAGGTTTTTCTCCAGCTCTTCTGCTGAAGCCGGTCCACTGTGCCTAAATAATTAAATAGTCATTAGAGCAGGGACTTGAATTTGGCTCTCCTACATCCTTGGTGAATGTCCTAACTGCAGGTCTATAGAGTCATTCTCACTCTTTGGCCCAATGTCTATTCATAATAACAATGAATAATCATTTGGTCAGGAGAAGAAGACCCTGTGTGCCAGTTTTTCTCTCCACATATTGTTCACTTCATTCCCTTGTTCACATAAATGTATGCATCTCAATACATCCTCGGAATGTCCTTTAATACTGTGTCAGTCCACTCCAATATCAAACATACATTTTAGTATTCTTGGTAGTAGTATGCAATTCCAGTATGTACATTAATAAACCTGGCACCAATTTCTTTCTCATTCTACTGGATATAACGTGATGGTCAACATCTAGAGAATGTATTGCACCCTTTTTTTCTCTTTCTTGGATTTAGATGTGTATTTTGTTTAGTGCGCTAATCCAGAAACTAAAGGTTAATACCTTCATTGAACATGGGTTTATGAAAACACCAAGTATTTGTCCCTGTTCACAAGAAGAACTTGGAAAAGACAAAAGATGATACATTGGTACTACTACCATTCTAGCCTGCACCTAGGTTTAATTGGTCTAGAAACTGGGTTGTGCAGTAGAGCAGCTAGCAAGAAGCATGATTATGGTTCTACTGCTGCTTTGATTTTCCAGAGCTTTAGAGACTTCTATCTATCCTTAAACAAACAAATAAAATAAAATAAAAGGCATTTTACAGTCAATTGAAATGAACATTCTGTAATTTTTCAACACACAATGTGTACAACCCTCTGAGAATAATCTTATAAGGAAAACAAATCACTTGCATATAAAAATAAGTATTTAAAACTGGATAGCCTTTAAAGGATTTTTCAGGCAATCATTCATGTGCTGCGTTAATGGCTGGTTCTGTGAGAGTCTATTGGGGACATAACTGATACCTGTTGGTTATGTACAGTACATCCACATAGCTTAACTGAAAGACTATATTGACTCTCTTATTCTGTATGTATGTAGCACACTGTATAGTGTTTGCATTTCACGGTTTGTTGGTTGAATTTGTTTGTACAGTGTACAATTCCATACATTATATAGAGATGCCACTATAAACTGTGTTTGTAGCTGTATCGGTCCCAGGATATCAGAAAGACAAGGTGGGTGATGCAATATCTTTTATTGGACCCACTTCTGTTGGGTTAAGAAACAAGATTTTGAGCTCACACAGAGCTCGTCTTCGTTGGCGATCACAATGGATCACCTTGTCCAGCTTCACACACTGCCCAAAAAGGGTACGAGTAACAGCAGCAAACAAATCCACAAAAGCATATATGTTTTAAGTGAGGATTTAAATGTAGCTAAGTTAACTCTGTCAGCTGATTCCACATGAGATGTGAGGGAATTGTACAAGTGAGGGGCAGCAAAATGAAACAAGCTGAACTTACAAGGCTGTGTCAACACCCATGGGGCAAAATGGGTACAAGGTTGAGATCATCAATATTTTCAGTGCCTTCTCAGCAGTTAATGTCAGGCTGTCCTCACACTTTGGCACTAAGTGGGGATGAGAAGGCACAGTTAACAACACATTACAATACTGAGAAAATCAGCATAGTTCACATGGATTTCGCAGCTGCTTCCATCAGATTAGATTTAACGGAGCATTTTTTATAGTTCCTCTGAATAGGAGAAGTATATTGCAATGGCCAGGGTTATTGAGATGTTTATACTGAAAGTAAGGGTATTGGGCCAGGTTCTGATATCTTTCCACTGGTGTAAATCTGAAATAACTACTAAACTCACTGTATTGACTCCATATTTGCACTTGTATAATAGATCAGAGGCTGCCCTTCCCCCCCAAACACCCCCGCCCGCCCGTGATGTTATAGTGAGACAAGGCATGCAACAGGGCTAAAAACTGTAATTTGTTTTTCTTGCTTAGTTTTGTATATCCAGGCTTTGGCCCTTAGCTCAGGAAAGCTACTGTGAATCAAAGATTAGTATCCCAGGCAGTACTGGTATGTTTACTCTGATTAGTGCTACTTGCAAAGGAAATGCAACAAAATGTAGTGCATGCATTAAGGAGGAATTATTCAGTTTGAGCAGGAAGTAAGGAAGCAAGTTCGTGTAATACTATTGCTTTTATTTCATTATTAAAGGACCATGATAGGATATTATGGAACAGTGTGGGGGGAAGGCCGTGTCTGTCTTAATATTCTGTATGCTACTGAGCACACTTGTGGTGATTATTAATAATGAGTCAAAATCAGATGTAGGATGAGATTTCATCCCTGCATTTCATAACTGATTTTTTTCTCAACATGATGGTCCTGATTTTCAGTGATGTAAATTGAAATAGCCTCATTTAATTCAGTGGAGCTACACTAGTTCAAGCCAGCTTCAGACTTGGCCCAAGAAAGATTGTATTTAACAGTTATGTATTTCACATATCATATCCAATAGGGAAATGCACATCCAGATAAACAATAACAGAGACATATTAACAAAAAAGAACATACAAAAAAGGAGGAAAGGACACTCATGAGTGCTCAGTAGGAATTCCCATACTACCACACTAACCTGGAGGCATTTGACCCTGCACTCCTGCGGGCCTCAAATCCTGTAAGCCCTTGTGTAATGCACAACAGGGGATGCCAAACTGTTGTGCTCCAGCTCAAGTGTGATCCGGGAGCACTATCTCCCCCCTCCACTGCGAAGTATTAAATGTCAATCCCCGTTAATGCCCATGCAAAGAAGATGTTTGTTCAAAAGGAACCTGAAGGTTGAGTGTATTTTGTCTTCTATGCTAACTGCCACACCAACCTAGTTTAATCTGTGAAGAGGTCATGTGTGTGTGTGTGCGCGCACAAAATGTTCCAGCTTGTGTAACTTTCCTTAACTTCTTACAATCATCAGTCTAATATTGGTAATGTATAGTGCACCCTACTCTCTATATAGGAGTTTTTCCCCCTTGTTTACTTTATCTCACGTTGTAGAGTGCCATGCTATCATTCTTGGAGAGCTCTCAATTCTTAGACTGCTTCTCACATACTTTGAATTTGCTTTCCACATTTTCCTACTTGTGTTGCTTAATGTTCTTTCTTTACCCAACAAAAAAAAAAAAACATGTGGCAGCATTAACCGTTGTTGCATAAGGATATTGTGATAGAATTCAACGTCTCTGCTGCATCCATTTTTTGTGATAAATTCTGATCAAAATATTTCCTGCCATATCCAGTTCCAGCAGGCAATCCACTAAGACTAAATCTACATTTCTTCTGAATGAAACATTGAGAGTTTTGTTTGTTCATTATTTCTCAATGCTGTTTTTTCAGAGACTTTAAGAAATAGTTTTAAAATCTGAGAAGGAATACATAATTACTTTTTATTTTGTTGCAGTATGTTACATTGGTTATCATAATGTGTGTGATTTGCAGATGTTTTCAGAAACTGCAGGTTCCATTTTAAGATAAGCATCATCAATATCTTGCGACAGGTTTTTCCCCTCTCCTTTATCCTGTTGCTGGCCTTCCTCTGTATGTGTGTGTGCATGTGCAGTATCAGATTGAGAGAGAGATGTCTGGCTTTATGGTTGACCTGGAAAATGGTGTGTAAAATATTGTAATGCATCAATTTATCAAGCCATCTCCCCTGAGAATACTGAGGGAGTTGATTGAGATCACTATATTAGACAGCTTGAGCATGACACCAAAGTTAATATACCTTCATATATAAGATGTGCAGTAACGCTTTCAGCTCACCTTTGTTATCTGAATTCCTTGGAAACCCATCCTCTGCTTTTAATACCCCCAAAGAGGCACAGTTTGTAGAGGTGTGACCTGAGCTCCATAGAAACAAACAAATGTGAATTTCCTTGCTTACCAGTACCATAATTGTGATAACTGGTCTGACTGCTAGGCCTTGGAGCTCCAGCTTTCACACATGATACAAAACTCTATAAAAGAAACAGCTCTTCTTTTAGATATGTTGTATTTTTTTACTTTATAGAGTTTTCATCATCTTGCTGATGATGAAGTAACATATTACAAGTGTACTTTATATTCATGTATGGTTGATGGGGTCTAGAAGGGGGCAGAGAATGGCTAGATCATGATAAAACTAATGGAACCAGGCAAAAATCAATAGATTTGAATCTCAGGGCTTCTTGCAAACTCTTTTTTTCCTGATTTTTTTTATTCTCATAAATATATATCCCAGAAATTTTGCTTGGCTTTTCAGGTTTAAATAACTCTCCAAAACAAGAGGTTTTCCCTCTGCTTTTGAATCAAAAGTACTTTTAGCATGGTCACCACTAGGACGGAATACATCCCTGTGTTCACTCCCTACACATTATTGCAGTCATCTTTGTACAAGTTATGCCGCGTGCAGTATCATTTGAAAACTCATAACTTGCTGATCAGTAATATCATGGTAAAAAATGTGTAGCAGGTTTATGTGTAAAGTTATAAATTTCCCTGTATTATGTTAAAAATACATGTTCAGACTCGATGTAGCACCAAACTGGACTAACAGATTTGTCTTGAACAAAGGAATAAAGGCTTGTTTCAGTTTGCATTTAAGCAGTAAACAGAGTCATTAAGCGGGAAGGGGGAAAACAAAGAAAGTTCACACAGGTGAAAAAGCCCAGCATGGAACATTCTTCTTCCAAAAGACTGCCTGTCTCCTGGTTCTCAGCTGGAAATGCTTTTCGAAGAGGGGCTAAAAAACTATAAAAATCTCTCCCTGCCCACCTCATTCTCCGCACCTGAGCAGACAAAGGAAACAGCTGTTGGACTCTGAGGGAGGGGTCCTGACCTGAAGAGTTTGGTTAGTAAGACTGCTGGAAGTATGTGGTAAGAAACTTTGCTTGAATCTGATATAGTTTGTTAGGCACTAGAAAGCATTTTATCTTTATTTTTCTTGTAACCATTTCTAATTTATGCCTCATTACATATACTCACAAAAAATCTCTCTTTGTAGTTAATAAACTTCTTGTATTGTTTGATCTAATCTGGTGTGTTTCAGTTAAAGTGTCTGGGTAATTCTATTGAAGGTAATAAGCTGTTGTGTATTTATTCCCTTAAAGGAATAATAGACTTAATATATTTGGACTGTGCATGATAGGGCTGGGTAGAATAAGACATATGTTTCTGGGAAAATCCAGGACTGGGGGTGTGTTGGGGTCAAGGCTGGTGAGAGCCAGGGTGTGACTGGCAGGCTGCAGTTACACAAACACATTTAGGAGTGACTTACATGCTGGTGGCTGTTTGTCCAGATTGAGACCACAACCGAAAAGCATTGTAAGGCACCCCAGGTTACAGGGCAGGAGTGACAAGGCCCTCACTGGTCTGGATTGTACTCCAGGGAGTCATAAGCACCCAATACAGGGTTATTAGACTGACCTCACACTTGGTAAGGCAACTCCCATCCTTTCATGTATTTATACCTGCCTGGGCCGGCTCCAGGCACCAGCTGGTGCTTGGGGTGGCAGATTGTTCGAGGCGGCATTCTGTCCAATTCTAGGGCGGCACGGCCGCTTTTTTGTTGTTGTTGTTCCGCTCCGGCTGCCCTGTAGGGGGCAGCGGCGCGGAGAACCAGAGCACCCTACAGGGCAGTCCTCTTCCTTCCCTCCCCGCCGACCGGAGGCAGGAGGCGGCGCAGCAGGAGGGGCCACGTGGAAGCGCCCCTGCTGTAGCCCTGGCCGCCCCCTTCTCTCTCTCTCCCGCCCGCTCCCTCCTCTTCCCCCCCAGCCAGTCCCCCTGCACCCGTGCTCCAGCTGCACCGCAGGGTTTTTTTTTTTTTTTTTGCTTTGCCGTTCTGGCCACCCCAGTTTTTTTGTTTTTTTTTTTGTTTGGGGCGGCCAAAAAGCCAGAGCCGGCTCTAATACCTGCTCCTGTATTTTCCACACCATGCATCTGATGAAGTGGGTTCTAGCCCACGAAAACTTATGCCCAAAAACATTTGTTAGTCTCTAAGGGTATGTCTACACTACGGGATTAATCCGAATTTAGATAATTCGGATTTGAGAAACAGGTTGTATAAAGTCGAAATGAGTGTGGCCACACTAGCACAGTAATTCGGTGGTGTGCGTCCAAGTACTGGGGCTAGCGTCGATTTCTGCACCGTTGCACTGTGGGTAGCAATTCCATAGCTATCCCATAGTTCCCGCAGTCTCCCGCGCCCATTGGGATTGTGGGTTAAGATCCCAGTGCCTGATGGGACAAAAAACATCGTCGCAGGTGGTTCTGGGTACAGCCTCACTTCCTCCCTCCCTCCCTGCATGAAAGCAACGGACGGCAGACAACCATTTTGGCGCCTTTTTTCCTGGGTGGGTGAACACTGCAGACTCCATACCACGGCAAGCATGGAGCCCGCTGAGGTCAAGACAGCACTCATGAATATTGCAAACACCTCGCGCGTTCTCGTGGAGTTTATGCTCAGCCAGGACCAGAAAAACGAGGAGAGGAGGCAGCGGCGGCGGCAGCGCAGCGACAAGCATGATGAGGACATGGACACGGACACGGACACAGAATTCAGTGAAACCACAGGCCCCGGTGCTTTGGAGATCATGTTGTTAATGGGGCAGATTCTATCCATGGAACGCCGATTCTGGGCAAGGGAAACAAGCACAGACTGGTGGGACCGCATAGTGTTGCAGGTCTGGGACGATTCCCAGTGGCTGCGGAACTTTCGCATGCGTAAGGGCACTTTCATGGAAATTTGTGACTTGCTGTCCCCTGCCCTGAAACGCCAGAATACCAAGATGAGAGCAGCCCTCACAGTTGAGAAGCGCGTGGCGATAGCCCTGTGGAAGCTTGCAACGCCAGACAGCTACCGGTCAGTCGGGAATCAATTTGGAGTGGGCAAATCTACTGTGGGGGCTGCTGTGATGCAAGTAGCCAAAGCAATCACTCAGGTGCTGCTACGAAAGTTTGTGACTCTGGGAAATGTGCAGGCTATAGTGGATGGTTTTGCTGCAATGGGATTCCCTAACTGTGGTGGGGCAATAGACGGAACCCATATCCCTATCTTGGCACCGGAGCACCAAGCCACCGAGTACATAAACCGCAAGGGGTACTTTTCAATGGTGCTGCAAGCACTTGTGGATCACAAGGGACGTTTCACCAACATCAACGCGGGCTGGGCGGGAAGGGTTCATGACGCTCGCGTCTTCAGGAACACTACTCTGTTTAAAGGGCTGCAGCAAGGGACTTACTTTCCAGACCAGAAAATAACCGTTGGGGATGTTGAAATGCCCATAGTTATTCTTGGGGACCCAGCCTACCCCTTAATGCCATGGCTCATGAAGCCATACACAGGCAGCCTGGACAGGAGTCAGGAGCTGTTTAACTACAGGCTAAGCAAGTGCAGAATGGTGGTAGAATGTGCATTTGGCCGTTTAAAAGGCCGCTGGAGATCATTATTGACTCGCTCTGACCTCAGCCAAAGAAATCTCCCCATTGTTATTTCTGCTTGCTGTGTGCTCCACAATCTCTGTGAAAGTAAAGGGGAGACCTTTATGGCGGGGTGGGAGGCTGAGGCAAATCGCCTGGCTGCTGATTACGCGCAGCCAGACACCAGGGCGATTAGAAGATCACACCATGAAGCGCTGTGCATCAGAGAAGCTTTGAAAACCAGTTTCATGGCTGGCCAGGCTACCGTGTGAAATATCTGTTTGTTTCTCCTTCATGAAAACCCTCCCCCTTTACTGACTGATTTTCTGTAAGGAACCCACCCTGCCCCTTCCCCCAGCTTTCTTTCAAACCAAATAAAGTCACTATCATTTAAAAATCATTTATTCTTTATTAATAGATTAGAAAAAGAGGGAGGGAACCCGGGTGGTATTTGGGAGGAGGATTGCTGGGAAGGAAAAAGCCACAAAGAAAAGGTTAAAAAAATGACAGCCTTTTGCTTGGGCTGTCTACTGGGGTGGAATGGGAAGGTGTACGGAGCCTCCCCCTCCCCCCGCGTTCTTACACGTCTGGGTGAGGAGGATACGGAACATGGGGAGGGGGGAGGGTGGAACAGGGGCTGAAGCGGCAGTCTGTTTTCCAGCAGTCGTTCCTGAACCTCCACCAGACGCCGGAGCAGCCCCAGCGTTGCATCCTTCATCCTCTGGTCTTCCTGCCGCCATCTCTCATCTCGATCGTCTCTCCTCTCCTCACGTTGGTCCCTCCTGTCCTCACGTTCACTGACTTCTTTCCTATACTTTGAAACTGTTTCCTTCCACTCATTCAGATGAGCTCTGTCACTCCTGCTGGATTGCATAATTTCAGAAAACATGTCCTCCCGCGTCTTCTTCTTACGACGCCTTATCTGTGATAACCTTCGGGATGGAGGAGGGAGGCTTGAGGAATTTGCAGCTGCTGTAGGGAGGGGAAAAAAGAGAGAATTGTTTTAAAAGCTACATTTTGCAGAACAATGCTTATACTCTTTCACGGTGACCAACACTGTTCACATTACATAGCACATGTGATTTCTGTGCAAGGTCGCATTTTGCCTCTTAATGCTGAGTGCCTGTGGCTTTGCTGCTAGAGATCACAGGTCTGGGCAACAGAATTCGGCTTGCATGCGGCCATGGTAAGCCATTGTTTTACAGCTTCTGCACCCTCCTTTCCCACATACCAAGCATAGCCTGTAGAGTGCTGCAGAAGCCTGGCCAATCTCAGCCAGTTGGGGGGGGGGGCAGTGTGGTGGGGCTTGTCTGGGCCCCTTCAGGCAAGTAGAGTGCTGCGGTTTTTCTGTTAACATTCAGCAGCACCAGAAAACAAACTAACCCTGCAGGAAGATCCCTGCAGGCACCAAACTACCCACCCCTCGTCCACGCCCCCCCCCCCTCGCCATGAATTCTCTGGGATGATCACGGTACCCTCCCCCCACCGCGTGGCTGGTAACAGGGAAGATCCCTGCTAGCCAAACGCGAAAAACTCAGGGCCAATTTCCCATCTGCGCTTGGCTAACTGCAGGGAAGGATTTATTTTCCGCCACAGGCAAACAGCCCAGTAGGAACGGCCACCTCTGTCCCCTTAATTAAGTTCCCGTATTTCAACCAGGTTACCAGGAGTGATATCACTCTCCTGAGGATTACACAACAAGATAAAGAACGGATGTTGCTTGAATGCCAGCAAACACCGGGACCATACGCTGCCAGGCTTTGTCAGGCAATGATACCAGATTACTTGCTGCAAGCATGGCGTGGTCAAGTGTCCTACCATGGAGGAGGGAATAAAGATGCACTGCCCAGAAACCTTCTGGCAAGGCTTTCGGAGTACCTCCAGGAGAGCTTCATTGAGATGTCCCTGGAGGATTTCCGCTCCATCCCCATACACGTTAACAGACTTTTCCAGTAGCTACAGACTTTTCCAGTAGCTGAACTGACCGCGAATGCAAAGTCAGGCAAAGTAATCATTAAAAACCGTTTGCTTTTAAAACAAGTTTTATATTTTAAAAGGTAAACTCACCTGAGGTCCCTTCCATGGGGTCAGAGTCTTGGGTACTGGCTTGGGAGGCTTGGGAGGGTACTTCAGTCGGGGTGATAAAAAGATCCTGGCTGTTGGGGAGAAGGGAGTGCTGTGTGCTCTCTGCAAGCTCATCCTCCTCCTCCTCCTCCTCCTCTACCCCATCGGCAGAATCCTCAGGCGTCGAGACTATCCCCGACCCAGAATCCACGAACATAGGTGGGGTAGTGGTGGCAGCCCCCCCTAGAATTGCATGCAGCTCGGCGTAGTAGCGGCATGTCCGCGGCTCTGACCCGGAGCGACCGTTTGCCTCCTTTGTTTTTTGATAGGCTTGTCTGAGCTCCTTGACCTTCACGCGGCACTGCTCAGAGTCCCTATTGTGGCCTCTCTCCATCATGCCCTTGGAAATTTTTTCAAAAGTTTTTGCATTTCGTCTTTTAGAACGAAGTTCTGCAAGCACTGAATCCTCTCCCCATACAGCGATCAGATCCAGTACCTCCCTCACGGTCCATGCTGGTGCTCTTTTTCGATTATCAGCCTGCATGGTTACCTGTGCTGATGAGGTATCTGTGGTCACCTGTGCTCTCCACGCTGGGCAAACAGGAAATGAAGTTCAAATGTTCGCGGGGCTTTTCCTGTCTACCTGGCCAGTGCATCCGAGTTCGGATTGCTGTCCAGAGCGGTCACAATGATGCACTGTGGGATAGCTCCCGGAGGCCAATACCATCGAATTGCGGCCACACTAACCCTAATTCGAATTGCTAAAATCGATTTTGGCGCTACTCCGCTCGTTGGGGTGGAGTACAGAAATCGATTTAAAGGGCCCTTTACATCGAATTAAATGGCGTCGTTGTGTGAACGGTTACAGGGTTAATTCGAATTAAAGCTGATAAATCCGAATTAAAGTCGTAGTGTAGACCAGGCCTAAGGTGCCACAAGGACGCCTCATTGTTTTTGCCAATACAGGAAATCAGCCCATATCTTGCTGTTTGAAATTCATCTGCATTTAGTGAACCTAACAGTGATAATATTTTCTACAAAGTTGGCCTGAATTACAGCATTAGAATTAAGACTGCAATCCTGCAGACTGCTGAAGGAAGTGTGGAGAGGAGAAGTGGTAGCACTGAGCACTCAGTTGCAGCTCAGCAAGAGTGCTGAGCATTGAGAAATGTGTGGAGTCCTTATTGACATGGCAAACCTCTGGGCCCACGCTGAACTGAGCACTGGTGGGAAAAGCAGTGGGCATCATAGGATGGCAGTAATAGAAAATGGCAAGAGCAAAGATACTTAAGTAGGCTCAGTGAATATAAATGATGGGCACATTGGTCACTTCTAGGTTACTCCTACAGGCAGGTTGGAGTAGCAGCTCACTCAGAGTTCAGCTACTAACACAGAAATGCCCTCAAAGTTTCTAAGAAAACAATATCACTCAAAGGCAGCTTCCTGGTGCTGGCGTATTCTGGGCACAGTATTCTTACCAGCCCGCAGTGCCTGCTATCGTCAGGTTATTTTATGTTCCTGAACAATGGGTAATGAAGCACTCTACCCAGCAGTCCCTCCAATGGCTCAGTGTTGCTCTCATGCCTGTCATCTGCAGAGACCAGGGAACTTTGCCTGGTTTGGGGCTCTATTATAAAAGTTTCACCCAGGACTAGAAATGATGTATTTCTCTGTGATCATTTTCTGGTGTCGGTGTGACCTGCAGAACATGTCTTGAGACTGTCAAGAAGACTTGGATTTTTTGTTTTGTTTTGTTGGTACTGTTAGAGGCATAGATAGGGTGTCTCTTTCATTGTTGTCAAATAAATGGTATGAAAATGTTGAAGCAGTCAAATGTAATTTTGCTAGTCTGCAGCAATTTCCATAGCTCCATTACCATATCCCCCACAAACCACTTGCTGACTGCTGCTTCCATTTTACATTAGATACCCGGGATCCAAGCTGACAGCAGCTGTGCAGCCCACTTCTCCTCCAAAAAGGAAATTTCTTAATTTTCACATCATTTTAACTCATCGTAGATTTTATTGACATATAACATCACAAGGGGCACTGGACATGCAACAAAATAAAAGTGATGCAAGACAGCTGGTCAGAAAACTGTGACAGCTGACGTGCATGTTCTGGATTGTATATCGAAAGATTGGAATCATGAGTATTTGGCCTCTTTAAGCCCTAGAATATTATCAAGTACTTGTTCTCACAAAAAAGTAAAATTCAATTTTATGTATCTTGACCGGAAAAAAAAAAGTAATTTACTTTGGTAAGTCACTATATGTAAAAATCTGCAGAATCAAACTGTCACCCAATTCAGTTAATTATTTTACCCCATATTTGCAAGCCTCCTCACTCCAGAGGCAGATTAAGACTAAAGCAGGCTCAAATCCACCTATGCTTTTCTGCTCCTACCCATATATAATAATGTAGCCGTATATCAGTTGTGGGTGGCATATTGAACTCCACATGGCTCTCAGCAGCTGTTTGTTCCCTTTCCTTTCTTCAGTCTCATTGGACGATGGCTTGCAAGATGGAAGGAAGGCAGGCATCTGGGATTTAAGCACCCATAGAGGCCACCCAACCACTATGCCCCCTCTCTGGAAAAGCACTTAGGTACATGTTGCATTATAAGCATTGAGTAAGCCCATTATTTCAATGGGATTATTCCCATGATTAAAGTTAAGTATCTGCTGAAGTGCTTTCCTTGGATTGGTGCCCATTAGCTGGATGAATTTTTGACTGCTGCTTGCTGACTCGCTGCGCTGTCAAGGCCTGCCTCTCACCATGGGGCCTTGCTTTCAGATATACTGCTTGGATTTGCCTGTATTGCAATTCCTGATCTTTGCTGGAAATTGAAATAATGTCCCCAAATGAAAGGCCATTGTGCTGGCATTTCATACCCAGCGGAATTGAGGTACAAGACATCTCACAAGAACGCATGTTCTCTTCAATTTTCAGATCAACAAGGCTCAGATAAGCCTTGTAGAAATAACCATCCAAATTTAACTCTACCTTCCGCCTTTGGATGTTTGTCAATCCCTACCAAAGCTACCAGCAAAATTGGCACCCTTCTGGGCATTAACAGGCTTGGAGTCTGAACTACCCTTAGATTGAACCTACCGGGGCTGTGGCATATAGGTGAGACAATGTGGTTTCAATGTACTCCTTTTGTGGACAAAGAGATATCTTCAATCTCCAGAGCAGTCAGTAGGTATCGTTCATTAGCAGTACATTCCGTTTTAAAGAACGTAATGCCCTCTCACACTAATTCAGTTATTTTACCTTGCATAGCAACAAGCAATGTGAGAATGGAACTTCAAGCTATGAAGTCCAAATGAAACATTTCTGCACCCTGTCTGTACACTGTGCTTAGCCTGGTAGCTCTTTAGGGTGAGGACCTTTGTTTTGTTCTGTGTTTGTACAGTACCTAGCACAATGGACCCTGGCCCATGGCTCAGCCTTCTATGTTCTACCACAGTATAAATAATAACAAAAAATGCATTTATATTGCAAATGGGCACATGATTTTATTTAATACTAATCTGTTAACATCATAAGTGTATAGATGACTGTTGTATAAAAGACAAGAAGACCCTGACCTCTACTTTCCATTTTAACAGGCCATGTAATGACTGTAAATGTGTTGGTCCATTAGAGAGTGCTGATTGAGATGTTACTGCTCAAGGTATGTTATTTTCCCCCTCAAAATGCTATTTCCAGAGGTTTATTGCTAGGGTGTGCAAATTCACTCAGGGCTGAGACCTGCTTTTCACTTAAGTCTCTGGAAGCATTTTTGTTCTCTCGCTATTTAATTGTAATGTGTTTTTAAATAAGCGTAGCTATATATGAAGAAATGCATTTCTTTTTATGGTTTCACCTTCTTCTGTTCTAATTCAAAAATCAATTTGATTTATTTTTTTAAATTAAACGTTGTGACTCTCTAGTCTATAAATTGAACTGCTGCCTTTGGATTTATATATTTCAATTTTGTTTTTATTTAAATACATGAAATTTTTAGCAATATCACTTAAACATATGAATGGTAACTTTTTGTTGTTGCAAAAACATAAGGCCCAGATACAATAAAACATTTAGGTGCCTGTTGAATCTTAAGTGAGTAGTTCCATAAAAGTCATGGGACTACTCATTCCCTTAAAATTAAACACCATGTGTAAGTGCATTGCTGGAGTGGGGTCTAAACACACAGACTATACTAATGGACTGTATCTAAATTGCAGGAAATAGATTCTGATGCTTACCCTGTTGAAATCAGTGGTTACTTTGTCTACATTGGTATAAATGAAACCTGAATGTCACAATAGCCATTATGTAAAATACATACAGAATTACACCAGATAAATACCTGCATCTGAATTTGTTGATCTGTAGGGTATGATACAAGGCTTATCTATTTGCGGAAGGATGAAGTTTGTTTAAGGTTGTAAAATTTTATTTGGGGGTGTTGGAAGGAGCTATGATTTTGGGGGAGCTGAGGTGGGGAAGTTTCAGTTCTTCTTTGAGTAGTAGCCTCCACGTCAGGATGGGTGTGCAACCGTGCATTCTTCATTGGAGACTGCACAGGGGCAGTATCCACAGATCCACACCTGCACCTTAGACCCTTCCTGCTCCAGTACCAGGGCATACAGGGAGGGGCAGATCTGCTGCCACTCCAGTTCCTTCTCAACTGACTGTGGCTTGAAGATAGAGCATTGAAAGATACATTACCTGGCCTCGTGGTTTGCTACACCTCTTGCTAAAATTTTTAATTTTATTTTCATAGTATATTTTTGGTTTTAGCACACTTTGTGCTTTTAAAAGTGTGGGGGGGTATTCCTCTCCCCTTTTGTTTCTTTCCCTGATTTGGGCCTTTGTATTTCTTGATCCATGAAGCCAAATGTGGGTTATGCTTCAAACCATGTCTGCAGGGATGTGGGGATTAGAATGTGGGTCTGCAGTCTCTGGGATGGTTGATGTTCCCACAGTGTTTCCAGGAGGCCATGCAGAGCCACAGCCAGGGAGAAGTGCGGAGAATAGACACCGCAGGAAGTACTGTCCGAGGGACCCAGAGTGACCGTACCAGGCAGACCTCTGATTGTTATTTAACCCTGGAGGGTGCCCCAGGAAGTTGTCTGGGCAACAACTCAGACTTTGGGCCTGTTGGAACTCTAGACTTCCTTTTGTCTCCTGATCTCTGGTCTTCAATTCCAGCCTGATCCTGACTCTTGCCTCCTGACTCTAGTGTGGCACTCTCTCTGATCGCTGGTCTCTGACTGCGGCATGACTCTGATCTGATTCCCGCCTCTTGATTCCAGCTTTGTACTCTCTTCGGTTTCCGGCCTGACTTTGACCCCGACTCTTGCTTATTGAACCCAGCTCTAGTGGTTCTTCTGACCCCTGCTCACCTACTACTATCCCTGACATGTGGACGTTAGCCCAGCTGTAACCATTAGGCCAAACCACTAACGTCCTGGTCCCTTATAAAGTCTATCTCAAGGGAGGAGCCCTGCACAGATACAAAATGTATATCCATGAATGCAGGCATCCATGGATATAAATCGTTATCTGCAGAGCTACAGGGCTCTACCAGGAACCACAGTGGCGAAAGCAGCAGGATGTTGGGCTGCCATTCGCAGAAGCCAGTGCCCATCACCAGCAACTCCTCTGGCATGGCTGAACCACCCCCAGCCCGGCCTACTGGGGCGGGTGCCAGGCTCATTGGCAGCTGTCCCTGCTCATGCTAGTGTGTGCAAGTGACTCACATGCTCCTGGACAGGAGAGACAGACCACTGTGTGAAGGGACTCCTGTCCGGGAGGGTGCGAGCCGCTTGCACACACTAGCATGACAAGGGACAGCTGTTGGTGAGCCTGGTGCCCACCCCAGTGTGCAGGGCTGGGGCGATACAGCCATGCCAGAAGTGCTGCCGGCACAGGGTGCTGGCTCCTGGGAGTGGTGGCCCGACATACTGATGCTTTGGCAGCTGTGGTTCCTGGTAGAACTCCGCAGCTCCCTGGATATCCACTTTCTAACCAGGGATATCCACATCTGTGGATATCAATTTTCTGTCCACGCAGGGATCTACTAAACGGACATGCAAGTTGCTTCTGCGGCATAATAGGATGTGACTTATCCACATTAACTGGTGCATGGGTTTGCTGTCCAGCTTGATTTTCCGACTCACTTTTGAGAACAGTTATGCCAGTCACAACCTCAGTGCTGCTATGGAAGAGAAGTGTCTTCGCTTCTCTCATACCAGTGCCTTATTCCTCTCAGAAAATCTTGGCTTCTGTTGCAGATTTCGAGTGGGTTGTTTAACCACTGATGTTCTAATAGTCTATGACTACGTGCTGCAATGGAGATTGTATGTTTTAAGCTTTTACCAATGGTAAATCTAATTTGCCAGTGTGATTTTGGATATGTCACTTAGCTTACCCTCAATATTCTTATCTATGATTTGGGGAAAATCATATTTTTCCTGCTTTATAGGGATGGAGAAGCATAATTAAATAAATTCATAAATGCTATACTTTCTGCCATCACCACCTCCAACAAAAAGTAGCCTCTTGAATTCATGCAAAAATACATGTAATGATAAATGTGTTGTGCCAATGTTTCTGAAAAATTCCAGAATATCATGTAATTGCACCAATTCCTTGGAAAGCCCAAGAACTATAAATCCAGACACATTTCATCCACAAAACATTCACAACAAATTTCACCAAGTCCTAATTCCAATTATCAGAACTATTTCAACTTAATCACAATTAAAATGTTGTTCGGGATGGGGGAGGAATGGCTCTAGGAGTCAGCTCTCGGAGTCTAAATTAATTCAGAGATGGGCTGGAAAGGGGATTATTTCACATGGTCCCAGTTCAATGCTTTTCCTGCCTAGGTTTGATTTAGGAGAGAATGTTTCACATCTGGATTTTTCAGATTTTCCATAAAAAGTGAGAGTTGAAACAAAGCAAGAAGATGGTTTAGTTTTGGTATTTGTTCTGTTCTTCTTACCTGCACACACAGATGGCTAATTGGCCATTATGTATCCCGCTGGGGATTTTCAAGGTATAAGAGAGAGATGTCCATGGGCACTTTAAATCCAGCATGTCTATACATGCATAATTTTTCTTGCTAGAAAAAGAACATGGATTTTTTTTTTAAATGGGAATTTGTTGGTTGGTGTGGCTTTTGATAAATGTGGGGGCTAAATTCCATTGCATTCAGGGTGTTTTAAGCAGAACAGAGCTGAGGAAGAAGATGAAGACTCATTCTCTGGTGTTCTCTACACTGACCGAGCAAAATTCAGTTCAGCAAGCAAAATTCAGTTCAGCATCAAAGGAGGATAAATAGGGATAAATGTAATGGCAGCCTTTTGTTCTGTGAATGCTGTCACAGAGGGCTTGAAAGCCTGAACAAATAATGAGAGAGGCAGAAAGAGCAGCAGCAAGTTCACGAGGGAGACAGCGCAGCAGAGAGCAGGAACTGCTGGAGGGAATATCTGTCGCTATAATCATAGCAGAGACAAAGGGAAAACCCAGAAGCCGAGGGAACTTGCTGTGAGCAATAATCTGAATATAAAAGTGCAAAGTCTAGAGTGGAGGATGAGATTCAGCAATATCACTTCCCTAAAACCTCCTCATTACTTTTCCTCCTCACTTTTGTGGTTTGATTACCTCGCAGCTCATTCCTTGATCCTTTGAATCTTTCACTCTCGCGTACTCTTTTTAGAGTAATTTGTATTTTTATCACAGCAGAGGAGCAGTCTGGCCTCGCCATTAGTTTCTATCAGCTCAAATCTTGCTAGTTACTGTAGTTACTTTTCCCACTGATTCCAACAATTGCACTTTGGGGTGGGGAAACTTAAGCAAGTCAATTGTTATCTCCTACACAGGAAGCCCAGACAACCAAACATAAGCTCCTTTTCAATCCAGTGTACTGTAATTTTCAGGATTACTTACAGTTAATGGTAACCCTTGATCAGGATGTCTGTAAGTAATGGGGCAAAAATGATAAATGTCGTCCGTTCACAAGATTTTCTGTTCAGACAATTTAAAGTAATGAATCTCTCTTCTGCTGCAAATATTGTTCATCCTTCAGCAAGAAGATGGATCTAGGAAAATCAAGAGACAGCAAGTTTTGCTGATTTCAGCTGACTTAAACTCTGTCTTCTGGCATTTCAGACCAGTTAAAGCCTATGTCAATGCAATGGGAAAAGATCATGCAACACCGTTCTCCTGGGAAACTGCCATGTAATTAGTACAGATAGTGGAAAAGTTTCCTAGGGTGTGCTGGGAGCAGGAGATGCAAATAAGATGTGAGAAAGGAGGAAGAAAAATGGCAGAACAGAATACAAAGGAAGTGGGTTTATGTTTATTTAACCAGTACTTATATAACAGACAAAGCTGAGCTTTCAGAGGGGCCTGAGACCTAGTTGTCTAACTCACATTGATTTTTTTTTTCTCTAGCCCAGATTATTTTCTCCTTTACAGTCCAGCTACCCCATAGAAATAAAAGGCTCACATGAGGGTTATATGAAGTAAGCCTTGTTTATTTCATTAAGACAGAGCAGAATCTGGATCGTTTTTGAAAAAAGGGCACGTAGGATACTTCTGTAAAATATGAACTCATGATTGTAGTTGCGCACACAAATTATGTATGCATATTTGCGTCTGTAACTACCCGTTTGTGGATGCAACTTACGGGCATTTTTGGTTAAATTTCCAGTACTGTACAGTTAGACCTCCTATTAACATGAGGTGAAACTGTACTCAAGCATCAGAGAACATTATTGAGCCCTTGTTGTATTTCACGTTCTTTGTTTTCAATTTTAGAAATATTGGTGAGTGGCAAAAATGGTTATTTATGGACCCAGCTCCATTTACAGACTTATTGAATGAAATCAAAACAACTGCAGCAGTTGTTCAGACATATTACATATGTTTATTATTGGTAGGTATTACTTACAACGGACTATTTCAGTTTCATGGTCAAAGTTCATGTAAAGTTACTGTATTCAAAGGGCTATTTCTGACTAATTATTTAAAGGTACCTGTGCTAAACTATAAATTAATCATGCTCTCAAAACCCTCCAGGGCAGTCATAGCTGTGTACAGCTCTTTGAGTCATTTTTTTCCCTGTCTCCATTAAACATGATATAGAGATGGCTGGAATATTTTTGACCCAAAATGGCTTTTCAACCAGAATAAATATTTACATAGGGCACTTTTACAGTAAAAGCTGTGTTATCTGGCACTTTACCAACTGGAAAGCTCTAGAAACTGGCATTTCTGATAACCTAGTAACCAGGACTGATGCGGAAGCTATTCGAGAACCGAGTATTTCTGAGAACAGTCAGACTACGTTCGAGTTAGCCGAGAAGAGCCAAATGCTGTTCTTTCCTTTTGTAGCCGCCATTGTGATCGGTCCATTTATTACTCGGTGTTTTATCCGGTGTTTATCATAAAATATCAATGCTACCCTACCAATATGGCATCCAAAATACCAGCAAAAAGCAAAGAAGAGAAGCGTAAGAGAATTGTTGACATAAAAACAGAAAATAGATATTTGTACACGTCTTGAAAAGGGCAAGAATAGGAATGTTTATTCATTTTATTGTATTCTAATTCTTTGAAAATTGGTAATCCATTGGTAAGTATAATTCTTAGTTAACCAGAATTTTTCACTAACCAGCACCCACTATTGCCCTTACATGCTGGATAACAAAGCTTTTACTGTATATTAGTTGATTTTTTTTTTAAGAACAAAAAAATGAAACCTGAAAAAAAAATCAGTTAAAAATAACACATGCAGATAGGTTTTTTAAACCTAAATTTTAAAACAAAAACCCATTTTGTTGTAACTGAAAATGGTTTTTAAAAAACAAGAGGGTGAGGATGATCCAGGGCACCAGCCTTGGACTTGGGAGATCTGGGTCCATTTCACTGCTCTGCCACACACTTCTTCTGTGACCTGGGGCATGTCACTTAGCTTCTTTGTGCTTCAGTTCCCACTCTGTATAATAAGGATAAGAGCACTTCCCTACATTGCAGATACCATAGTAATGAAGACCATATAAGTGCCTAGGATAAATACACAGGACATTTTAAAAATTTCCTGAGGAAAATAATTATGGCGATTTATGAGCACAATATGCTTGCTATCTCAGGTTTTTGGTCTCATCCCTGTTCTGAAACTGACAGTTCCATTTATGGACAACTTGTCTCTGGCCCAGATCTGAATCTTGCCCAACTTGGAGCAGGGGCAGTTTTGTGGGGGCAATTCCACAGCTTGTGGAGACTGTAAATATGTTTATAGTATGTTGAAAGAAAGAAAACTGGTAGTTGTCCGAAGCTGTTCAAGGATTTGGAACATTAGAATAAATCCTAGGGCATGGGTTAGTGGACTGAGGCCAATTGAATTACTCCAAATTCATTGCACATGGTTCTCACCTCCAGATATTGTGTGTGTGTGTGTGTGTGTGTGTCTTATTTAATACATACATTTATAGTATACTGTATAAGCCAGTGCTGGGCAACCTGTGGCCCGTGGGCTGCACGCTGCCCCTCAGAATAATCTGCTGTCGGGCCACAAGCAGCAGTGGCTCTAGGCACCAGTGCTCCAAGCGCGTACCTGGGGCGGCAAGCTGCAGGGGGAGGCCTGCCAGTCCCTGCAAGGGTGGCAGTCAGGCTGCCTTCGGCGGTGTGCCTGGGAGAGGTCCGCCAGTCCCGCAGATTCAGTGGCAATTTGGCAGCAGGTACGCTGAAGCCGCGGGATTGGCGGACCTCCCGCAGGGGCGCCGCCGAAAGCTGCCTGCCTGCCATGCTTGGGGCGGCAAAAAAGCTAGAGCTTCCCCTGGCCGCAAGACAGTTTGTTTACATTGACCATCTGCAGGCACAGCTGCCCACAGCTCCAAGTGGCTACGGTTCATCATTCCTGGTCAATGGGAGATGCGGGAAGTGGCGTGGGTTGCAGGGACATGCTGGCTGCCGCTTGCCGCAGCTCCCATTGGCCGGGAATGGCAAACTGTGGCTACTGGGAGCTGCAGGCAGCCGTGCCTCCAGATGGTCAATGTAAACAAACTGTCTCGCGGCCCACCAGCAGATTACCCTGATGGGCTGCAGGTTGCCCACCATTGGTATAAGCCTTTTAAAAATGTAAGTGTAAATTTATATGCAATACATAAAATGTATAATATATGTAATAGTACACAGTGTAATACGCATATTTTATATCATCCTCTCTCTCTCACACAGAGAATATATGCAAACCCAATCTGCAAAGTGGATTAATCTGTTATATAAATCGAAAGTTGTCAGTGTGATCTATTATCACTAGTTCTGCTGTCAGCTGTTCTATAAAGCACAAATTCAGGAGCCTATTCTCCCTGATGGTAGTGGGTACTTAGATATTATACCAATTTATTATTATTTTGCTGATTTCTGTAGTGCCCATCACTATGGCAACTTTTATTACAGGGATTAAAACACAAAACAAGAATAGATAAGCAAATAAACACAACAAATGTGCCTTGTATTGTGACCTAAATAAAAATTTAAGGAGGTTAAAAGCAGATTGAAACCCCTGAGCAGGAATGGCATGGCTCAGGGAATTGCTACCAGAGCCCAAAAGCTTTCATTGGTCATTGGTTAAAAAACATTTGACCAGGTGTGTAGGAACCAAAAGTCATCAGTGATAGCTGTTTGCAGTCTATGTGAAAGGATTTTTATTCTCAGTCTAGTTCCTTGAGTATACATCACAAAACAAAGCATCTTAATTGGCATTAATTTGCACGTTGCTGTTATTTTCAGCGAAGAGGCCAAAGACCAATTTCTGCACTTAAAACACAGTTGTAGAATCTGTGTACCTTTTGACCCCAGACATTATTTCCCCTAAAAATTCTGGCTGAAGCACAGTGGTGGGCAGTGTTTTGTCAATGCTGCTTCTGCCCTAATTATGATAGACAGCAAATTCTACTGCTTTCAGTCTAGCAAATCACTAAAAATTTGTTTTCAGACCTTGTAAGAAAAACAATCTCTGAATAAGTCACTTTAATTGTCTCTTAACGATGACTGTTCCCTTTTTGAAAGATAAATTAAAAATACTGCCCCACCCTGACATTTTAGATTCCTCACTTGCCATATCAAAATTTACACCATTCAGTCAGATCCTACAAGCTACTTTATGTTGCTTTATATCACATAGAGGCATAGTAGGTGACAGGCCAAGAATACCATGATGTATGACAGATGAACACTGTTCAACATGATACTACTATTAAAAGGTGACAGGTGTATTGGAAACCTTAAAAAATCCTTTTCTCAAGTTATGTTTTCATCAGGATTTTAAATAACAAATTAGAGTTGTTTTCTGCAGAAAGTGTCACCTCAAGCTCTAGCTTCCCAAATCCTAGCAAATGACTAGTAGGGCCAGTCAAACATTTTATGTCAAAACAGTTTTTCAATGGAAAAATTGGATTTTTGACTAAATAATACTTTCTGTGAAAAGTGTCTGTCTGCTTTCTGCAGAACAAAATTGAGTTTTGGAATTTTGGTCAAAAATATTTTGGCCAAAATCTTAGTTTTCAGCTGAAAATTTTTGTTTTTTTGACAAAAGGTCAACATTTTCCACCTCTTTTTCCTGACTTAATGATTAATAACTTTTATTATTTGCTGCAAGAATTTGAAAATGTCTGATATGCACAGGAACTGAGGACCATAGGAATTCTTACACTGGATCAGACCACCACTCCATCTTGTCTGGTACTTTGTCTCCAATGGTGGCCTGCACCAGGTGCTTCAGAGGAAAATGTAAGAAATCCTGAAGTGGGCTATTATGGAGTAAACGTGCTCTGTTGTTAAAGAGAGGGGGGATCTCACCTGCCACCTGAGGAGGAGGAGAAGCTGTGAGGGAGCGCTCCTCCCCAAGCCAGAGAGAAGAAGGAGAGCATTACCTCTGCACTGGCCCATGGGCAATTTCTTCCTAACACCTTCAGATAGTGGATGGGTGCCTGAAGCGTGAGGGTTTATAGCTCTTCAAATTCTTATTTTTGTACTCCTTACTAATCTAAGTCTGGTTGTCCATGTTATCCATATAAATGTTAAGTATTCTGGGTTGTAATTGAAATCAGTATATTTGAAAACATAGAAAAAATCCAAAAATATTTATAATAAATTTAAATTGGGATTCTATTATCGTTTAACAGTAGGATTAAAACTGTGATTGTGACTATTGTTTAAATATTGTGATTGATTGCGATTATTTTTGTAATCATTTGACAGCCCTAATAATAGATATAGCTAAAATATCTCCCTCCCTCTCTCCTACTGCCCTGGAAAGGAATTCTGAGCCAGGGATCAATCAACTACTCAAACCTGCTAAAAGTAACAGTGTGGCAGTTGAAAGGGGAGAACAGAGGTCTTTGGGGTACTCTGAGGGTATTGGGATATTCTTCTGAAATCACAAGAATCCTCTACCAACAAGATACATGGAATCACCTGGAGTGAATTCCAGTCCTTATGCTACAATAGGTGTATTTATACCCAGACAGACCAGGTAAAGGATTTCTTAGAATTCCTACGTGATGGGCTTCCTACGAGATTTAAGTCCAATACATTCAGGAGACAGGTTGCTGCCATGGCAAGTGTCTTGAATTGCAAGGAACCAAAGATGATTCCTAGTCATCACCACATCAAAAGATTCCTTAGAGTAGCAGCACTTATTAGTTCTCCTGAGGAAATTGAATCTGATGTTAGGAGCTTTAATGGAAAAAAACATACATTTGAACCATTGCACTCTGTTTTGGCCTATTTTCTATCTCTCCAAGTGAGTCTTAGTAGTAATCACGTTGGCTAGGAGGGTATTGGAAGTTGGAGCATTGTCTATGGAGCCTTATCTGTGTATTTTCCATAAAACCAAACTAATTCTGGTGGATGGATGCATCTTTAATTAAAGACATGATTTTCCACAGGTCACTAGACATGGTTTTGCCTTCTTTTTGCCTGACTCCTAAACATCCCAAGGAAATCAAAGAGCATAACTTGGATGTCAGGAGACCACTTAAAAATCTATCTCAAGTGCACAAAGCCTTATCGGAGATCCACAGCTCTTTTCATCAATATTTCTCTTAAGTTAAAGGAGAGAAGGTGCCTAAACCTAATGGTGTCTGCTCTGAGCAGGGGGTTGGACTAGATGATCTCCTGAGGTCCCTTCCAATCCTGATATTCTATGATATTCTATGAAACCCTCTATCAAGGCATGTATTACTGAAACCTATAGAGCTTTTGGAGAGAACATTACAGCCTGCCCTCTGAGAGGTTTCCATGTTAATGTTAGGTGACTTTATATTAATATGTTCAGTTAGTAGTTTTCAGTTTTATAGACTCATAGGCTTGGTCTACACTACGGGGTTAGGTTGAATTTAGCCGTGTTTGGTCAATTTAAAAATGACTACGTCCACACAACCAACCCCGTTCCGTCGACCTAAAGGACTCTTAAAATCGACTTTTGTACTCCTCCCCGGTGAGGGGAGTAGCGCTAAAATTGACTTTGCTGGGTCGAATTTGGGGTAGTGCGGACGCAAATCAACGGTATTGGCCTCCGAGAGCTATCCCAGAGTGCTCCATTGTGATCGCTCTGGACAGCACTTTGAACTCTGATGCACTAGCCAGGTACAAAGGAAAAGCCCTGGGAACTTTTGAATTACATTTCCTGTTTGGTCAGTGTGGTGAACTCAGCAACACTCAGCAGCACAGGTGACCATGCAGTCCCCCAAGAATCATAGAGTGTAGAATGTTTCTACGCTCCCCCTATCATCTCCATCCCTGAGTTTATCGCAGATTAGAAGGCGAAAAAAACGCACTTGTAATGATGTGTTTTCCAAGCTCATGCAGTCCTCCCACACTGATAGGGCACAGCTTAATGCATGGAAGCATTCAGTGGCAGAAGCCAGGAAAGAATTAAGTGAGCACGAAGAGCGGAGGCAGGACGCGATGCTGAGGCTAATGGGGGAGCAAACGGACATGATGAAGCATCTGTTGGAGCTGCCAACAAGAGCAAGACTCCCTCTGCATCCACTGTATAACCACCTACCCTCCTCCCCATGTTCCATAGCTCCCTCACCCAGACGCCCAAGAACGCGGGTGGGAGGAGGCTCTAGACACCCAGCCACTCCACTGCAGAGGATGGCCCAAACAACAGAATGAAGGCTGTCATTCAAACAGTTTAATTTTTAGTGTGGCTACAATAAGCAATGTGGCCTTGTCCTTCCCTCCTCCCCCACCCCACCCAGGCTACCTTGTCCATTATGACATTTTTTTTTAATTAATAAAGAAAGAATGCATGGTTTCAAAACAATAGTTACTTTATTTTGAAGGGGGGAGGGTGGTTGGCTTACGGGGAATTAAAATCAACAAAGGGAGTGGGTTTGCATCAAGGAGAAACACACACAACTGTCACACCGAAGCCTGGCCAGTCATGAAACTGGTTTTCAAAGCCTCTCTGATGCTCAGCGTACCTTTCTGTGCTCTTTTAATCGCCCTGGTGCAAAACAATTGTCTGCCGTTGCTTTCACAGAGGGAGGGAGGGGAGAGTGATGACGTACCCAAAACCACCCGCGACAATGTTTTTTCCCCATCAGGCATTAGGAGCTTAACCCAGAATTTCAATGGGCGGCGGAGTCTGTGGGAACTGTGGGATAGCTACCCACAGTGCACCGCTCTGTAAGCCGATGATAGCCACAGTAGTGAGGACACACTCCACCGACGTAATGTGCTTAGTGTGGACATACGCAATCGACTGTATAAAATCGATTTCTAAAAATCGACTTCTATAACATCGACCTAATTTCATAGTGTAGACATACCCATAGACTTTAAGGTCAGAAGGGATCATCATGATCATCTAGTCTGATCTCCTTCTCATTGCAGGCCACAGAACCTCACCCAGCCATGCCTTTAATAGACACCCCCCATCTCTGGCTGAGTTACTGAAGTCCTCAAATCATGGTTTAAAGATTTCAAGTTACAGCGAATTCACCATTTACACTAATTTAAACCTGCAAGTGACCCATGTCCCATGCTGCAGAGGAAGGTGAAAACCTTCCAGGCTCTCTGCCAATCTGACCCGGGGGGAAATTCCTTCCTGACCCCAGATATGGCAGTCAGTTAAACCCTGATCATGTGGGCAAAACCCACCAGCCAGACCCCTGGGAAAATTCTCTGTAGTAACTCAAAGCCCTCCCCATCTAGTGGCCCATCTCTGGCCATTGGGGATTTTTGCTATTGGCAGTTGCCGATGGGCCCCATGCCTTTGTAGGCAGTCCCATCATATGATTCCCGCCATAAATTTATCAAGCTCAGTCTTGAAGCCAGTATGGGTTGGGTTTTTTTGCCCCCACTGCTCCCCTTGGAAGGCTGTTCCAGAAGTTCACTCCTCCAATGGTTAGAAACCTTCTTCTAATTTCAAGCCTAAACTTGTTGATGACCAGGTGATATCCATTTATTCTTGTGTCCACATTGGTGCTTAACTTACATAACTCCTCTCTCCTCAACCTTCTTTTGGTTAGGCTAAACAAGGCAAGCTCCTTGAGTCTCCATTCATAAGGTAGGTTTTCTATTCCTCAAATCATCCTAGTAGCCCTTCTCTGCACCTTTTTCCAGTTTGAATTAATCTTTCCTAAACATGGGGACCAGAATTGCACACACTGTTCCAGATGAGGTCTCACCAGTGCTTTGTATAATGGTACTAACACTTCTCTGTCTCTCCTGGGAATACCTCACCTGATGAATCCAAGGCCTGCATTAGCCTTTTTCACAGCCACATCACATTGGCAGCTCATAGTCATCCTGTGATCAACCAATATAACTAGGTCTTTCCCCTCCATTGTCACTTCCAGTTTTGGACATCATCATTCTGGGGGCTGCTCAGTTCAGCAGAAGCCATGTTCACTTGGTTTCTCTAAGACCGTGTCTGCATTACCATTGTGCTCTCTGATCCAGCTGGAATAGTAAGAAGCTAACACTTACTTCTAGCCTTTGTATATTTCTGACTCTGGCAAACAGTTGCCCACTTCTGCGATTCCAGCAGGTATTGGGAACTCATCTTATATTTTGGGTCCCATATTTATATCTTAGTTTTTAAGGGAGGATTTTGTCTCTCAGAGATCAGAACTATATTGTGGCATCAAAGATGAAGACTAATCTCACTCAGACTTACCTGCAATGGAAAATTGAAAAGCCTAAGACTTTGGTTTTTATTTACCTGCCTCCTGAGATCCCTTGTCTGAAAAAAAGACAAATACATTTCTATTTTTTTTAAATCTGGAAATAAAGTAATTATATCTCTTTAATAGGTCAATAAGTGCAATGGATGGGATCAAGAAATACTGTCTTGGCACTTTGACTGGATACTTTATTCTCCTTGTAGTCTATGCAAAAGCCTGAGGGAGAGCTTAGGATGCTTGTCCATTACACTGTTCTCTAAACCTATAGAAGACTAAAGGTTTGGGACCACCTTTGAGGTATTTGGGCTTTTGGAACCAGTTCATCTATCTGTAGTTGCTGAAAAATACATCCATGACTTTTCACATTATGCAATTATAGTTCCCCTATATTACCATAAACAGGAGGATAATGTATGTATTAAATAACTATTTGAATTGTAATTATAATTATATATATAAATAAATAGAATAGCATACTATGTATCTGATCCTTGGGGGGGGGAAAAAACATTGTTTTCCATCATGAATTATGAAAAATGTTTGAAAGTCAATGTGCTATAATGGTAATTTTGATTTTTTAACATGTCATGATGATTCAACTGACTGCAATTCATAATGGTCAAGCTAGAGTCCAGGCGCCCTGTTCTCAAATACAGAGAAGAAGCACCGTGCACTGTGTTCAGTGTGACTTGCTTGTATCTAGTGGTGAAACTATAAGGCAGCCACCAGAATTATGATCAGGTAAAATATCACCATTCCACCTCTGAAGCTCATCATTACAATAGCTCAGTACCGCAAGAGGTAATAGTAAGGCATGCTATATTGTCATGATTTTACTGAAAAGAGTCAAGTTCTCCCCCTAGACCAGATTACAGAGTGGCAAACGCCTGCAATCACAATATTTTAGGGTAAGACACTTCATTTCTGAGAGCAGGGACACTCCATTAAGAACTCTAACCATATTTTGAAAAATATTTTTTGAAACTTTGATACAGATATTGCTTCCAAATTGTGTTTACTTTTGTTATATATTCTCTCCTGCATAGCTAGCAGTTTTCATATTAGAGTTCAACAAGTGTCCTTGAAACCTCCCTAATGTTGAAGAATACTGACTTTTGAAACACCATTATATCTCCAATAGTGAGATTTAGCTAATTACTCAATACCAAAGAGTAGACAGGACATATGGCTCTTCATATACTACATGATATTGGTAATTCCATTACAACAGTAGGTGAGAATGGATTGTGAAAACTTCCACCATCTGTGGTAGCACTGTCTTACAATTGACTTCTTCCTGGGGACACTTTCCTATGTTGTTTTCTGTTCTTGGCAGAAGATTCAATATCCACAGGTCTTGCTCTCTTAAAGGAAGATTGGCTCAGAAGGAGGCAAAGTTTTGTTACCTTTCTGGTGCTCCAATTGTGGGGTGAGTGTGGTCCTAATTTGTGTCTACTCTCCCGGGCCTAAAGGGACCATTTCGGCAGCTAGGGATCACCGGCACATATAGATGCCTGAGGCCCTTCCCGTGGGAATGTCCCCATACTGGTTGCCTATAGAGCTGTGCAAAATAACTGGTTTTTTTGTTTTGTTTGCTGGCCGTTCCATAAAATTGGGTGGTGGTGGGGGGGAAATAATTCAGGTTGACCTGAAATGAAAATTTCAAAATTTTCCAGAAAACAAAACAAAAAAAATTGAAATAAATAAATGATTCAACCCAAACTGAAACATTTTGGTTTGAGCTGTTTTAAACATTTATTTTTAAAATAAAACTGAAATAAATGTTGAAATGAGAAGTCAGTTTGAATTTAAAAAAATCAAGAGTTTCATTTTGAAAATGTCAAAGTGAATCAGTTGGATTTTTTCTGGACGGTTTTAGGTTTTATTTAATCAAAGCAATTCAGCAAATTTGACACAAATTTGCAAAATGTTTCAGTCCACCTGAATCTCCATTATTCAACTGAAAAATTTCACCCAGCACTAATATGAGAGGAGAGATGCCCACCACCACCTGAGGATTTTCTCATACAGGAGAATTCCAAGGCAACTGAATCTCCCACTGTAGACTGTAAACTACACATTTTGATTCTGTCATTTGCTATTCATGGGCTGCAGTTGGCTCTCCAAATTACATGATCTTGTTTCTGCTCCCTGATGGAGATGAATGAAATTATTTATACAGAAAAAACAAATAGCAAAAAATGAATAATGCGCATCTGGTATGAAAGTTCAGACAAATTATTGTTCTTTATTAAAATTCCTAAAACTCTTGAGATCTGGAAACATTTTCATGAATACCCAGAAGTTATCAGAGGACTTTCAAATATTGACTAATATGACCCCCCGTATAACAGAGTGAAGCCTATACATTTATTTGCAAATGTGATTTTGCATTATTCAATAACTTCAATAGTTTCCGGTATTAGTTTTTTAAAAAAAAAAAGCCTTTTAAAAATAAGTGTCAATATCTGAGAGACTAAGTTATATTTTTCTAAGGGTTCCTTCCAGCAGCGAGCCAGTACTCTTTTCAGCAATTTTGATTGAAATAGGAACTGCTGTTTATGGCTGTCCTCAATGCCCCTTCAAGGCGTTGACTAAATGCATTTTTTTTATCATGTCTGCCTCGTGCCTTGTTTATAGATAAAGGGGATTATTGTGTCCTGCCAAGTGAACTTCAAAAGGGCAATTTATGACAATGTTTTCAATTTAGAATGTCTATAGAATTTCTCTCTAACATTCCTTTAGACTTCCAGTTAAACTAGTTTCATTTAATTTCTAAAGGATGTTCCACAGAATCTCTACCAAAAATTGGCCCGTTTTTCTTTTGAGTCACTACAGTTCCTAAACTACTTTTCACAGAATGCTTTTATTTCAGAATTCTATAGTATTTTTTCCCCCCACAAGGAATGTTGTTCCAAAAATGTTACCAACCAAAGCATGACATTAAGGCACAAAGTAGGTTGTTCCCCCCATTCCCTTTTATCACAGAGATAGTGGCCTCTTGTAAAAATAAAATTTCATCCTATACATTTCAGAAAATAGTGTGGACTGAATTCACCCCCAGTCTAAATCTGCTTAGTATAAGGAATTACACCAGAGATGAATTTTATGTTTTGACATTTATATTCCACAGAATGTTCTGAAATTTTTTGCTGCTGCTATCACCTCTGTAATGCCCCAATCCTTAGATAATCCCATATTATCCTGGCTTTAATGACCCTCTGTATTTTTTTTTTAATTAATGATTCTATTGCTATGCCAGCCCCTTTGCATACTGCCCCATGGTCTCTTCTGATGCTCTTTTAGTACTTGTTCATGATACTCTGTTCTCCACTGATAATCTGCTGGGACTGAGGAAGTGATCTACCAGTCAGTACCACATAGGAATCAGTAAAAAAAAAAATGCTCATAGTGTCGCCGCCATCACTACCACCATTTTTCATATAGCTTAAACAGGGTGACATTGCCACAGTCTCCATTTATGGAGGAGCAGGGCCGGCTCCAGGCACCAGCCTAGCAAGCAGCTGCTTGGGGTGGCCAACGGTGAGGGGCAGCACGTCCGGATCTTCGGTGGCGGGTCCCTCACTCCCTCTCTGAGTGAAGGACCAGCTGCCGAAGACTGAAGCGACGGCGGTAGAGCTGATAGTGATCGCGGCTTTTTTTTTCTTTTTGCTGTTTGGGGCGGCAAAAACCCTGGAGCCTGCCTTGTGGAGGAGATCAGCACATCTGCCATGTCATGTGCAGATGCAGTTCAAAGTGGACCATATTTTCTGTGGAAGTGAAAAGCTGCTGGGTACTTTGGTTGGGTCCTTTATGAGGTTTTTGTTCAGGATGTTGGCATTCTTCCTCCTTGCTTGCCATTGATTTTCAGGGGAAAACCCCAAGTCTTCAAACTCTTGCACTGCAAGCCAGAAAAGGTTTTCTGGGTTTGAGTCAGACTCTTGATATGTTGTTTAAGTCTTCATGTATTGGAGGATCCTTGTTCACTTGAATGCGAGGGACTCCCAAAGTATTCTCATGTTGTGATGAATTTGGGGTGGGTGGATATGTGTCAGTATGGGAAGCCACTGTTTTGGAATTGATTTTACTGTGCCCATAATGATCTGCATGGCGGTGTTAAATTGAGAATCAATAAGTGATGTGTGGGAGTTATCCATCTGGATGGGTGAGAAATATTATATGGTACAGGAGACGTGGCCCAGTGAAGAGGTCCATGGAGTTTTTCCATTGGTTCCCTACATAGTTCTGCCAATTTCTGGATGAGATTTATACAAGGTCTCGGTCTAATGTCACACCAAGATATTTTGGGGGTGGGACTGTATCTTATCTGTGGGTCCCAGAAGTCCATGTGCAGTTCTGCTCTAGCCTTTTGATTGTTTAGATGAAATGCTAACACAACAGTCTTACTGGTGTTTGGTTTTAGCCTCCGATGTAACAAATATTCTTCCATGATTTTAAGGTCATTAGTTAGATTTTGTTCAATGGTAGGTGTCATGTTGTCTGGAATGGCTCATGAGTGCCAGACTGTTAAAAGGCAGGCCAGAAATCCCAAACTGGTTGCATGTTATAAAATTAGATTTCACCAACCCAGTAACAAGTATGAACTCCTAAAGCACTGTAACGCTTGGAGTCACAGACAGATTGGAATGTCCAAGAGGACTATGTCCTAGATGGTCACTTTGCACCAAAAATCACATCAATATTCAGGTTACTCCCAGTCCCAAAGGACCAGTCACTTACCCCAAATCAGTTGTATTCAGATCTCAAACCAAGGACACTTGGAGTCAACCCTGTAATTAATTAAAGATGTATTAACTAAGAAAATAAATGAGTTATTTACAAGATTAAATCAAGGAAGCGTACACATACATATGAGGTGCAATCTTATGTTCAAAAGGTTATAGAAGCTTCTATAATAATCAAGCTTTTATGTCCCTTGGGGCTAACTCAAGTCAAGAAGCTTGGGGATCTCTTGCTTATGTCCAGGAATCTTTGCCACACAGCATAGAGACTTCACTTTCTTCTGGTTAGGGATTTTTACCACGCCGCTGCCCACAGCTAGAGTCCAAGGTGATGGACAAGCACTCCTGCAGGTAACCTCTTTATGGGTGGGTGGAGGGAGCAACTGGCAAAGTCATTGTTCCACAATGGCCCATTTGGATTCAGTAGTCCTTCCTGATTGGCAGAAGATAACAGTTCTTGGGGTAAACTAAGGCCTGGTCTACACTGGGGGGGGGGGGGGGGGGAGAGAAATCGATCTAAGATATGCAACTTCAGCTACGAGAATAGCGTAGCTGACGTTGACGTATCTTAGATTGACTTAGATTGACTTACTTCGCATCCTCGCGGCGCAGGATCGACAGCCGCTGCTCCCCCATTGACTCCGCTTCCGCCTCTCACAGGTAGTGCAGATGTACCCTAACATTTAACATTGGTACTGCTTCTCCCTGACTGTGGGGAATTGACAATCTTAACAAACATTTTGATAGTTACAGAGCAAACATTTAAACGTTACCTTATAACAGGGGTCGGCAACCTACGGCACGCGAGCTGATTTTGAGTGGCACGCAGCTCCCTGCCACAGTCCCAGCCCCCAGCCCCACCGCCCACTGCTCTCCCCTGCAGGGGCAGGAGGCAGAAGCTTGGTTCTGCAGCAGCCAAGCTTCCCCCCTCCCCCGCGTCTTCCCCCAGCATGCTGCTTTCCTGCCCCTCCTCCTTTCTGTCCCTGCGCCAATCAGCTGATGGCCCTAGCGAGCGGGAGGGGGAAGAGCAGCAGCATGCACACAGCTCTGTAGAGGAGGCAGAGAGGTAGGGACGGAGCCTGGGGGAAGGGGGTGGAACAGGGCATATCCCTTCCAGCACCCTGCCATGAGCCGCTCAGGGCAGGGGGCTGGGAGCACCCCCATGAGCCGAGCACCCCAGCCTTCTGCTCTGCACCCCCCCACACCCCAACTCTCTGCCCTGAACCCCCCACCCCAACACACACCCAGCCTTCTGCCCTGCACCCCCACAGCCCCATCCCTCTTCCCTGAACCCCCCCCACACACTCAGACTTCTGCCCTGCACCCCCATACCCCCAGACCTCTGCCCTGACCCTTGAACCCCCCCACACCCAGCCTTCTGCCCTGCCCCCCCACACCTCCCAGCCTTCTGCCCTGAACCCCCTCCCCCAACCCTCTGCCCTGACCCCTGAAACACCCCCCCGCCCCCAGGTCTGGGGTCCCGGCCATAGGCTCTGATCAGCCCGCTGCCGGTGTAGGTGAACAGAACCCCAGGCTGGCAGCAAGCTGAGCAGGCTGGTGGCGTAAGATCAGCATTTTAATTTAATTTTAAATTATGCTTCTTAAACATTTTGAAAACCTTGTTTACTTTATATACAATAGTTTAGTTATATAATATAGACTTATAGAAAAAGACCTTCTAAAAACGTTAAAATGTATTACCGGCAGGCGAAACCTTAAATTAGAGTAAATAAATGAAGACTTGGCACACCACTTCTGAAAGGTTGCCTACCCCTGCCTTATAACAGGGGATACTGATATTACAAGTAGGATTAATACATGCAGCATCCTGCAAGCATTCCTTAAAGTCTAAACACATTGCTATAACTCTAATATCTATTTTGATTAATGTTAACACACACATAAACAAGACTGGTTTCCAGCTATGCATTTGTAGGTGTTCAGTGAGGCCTAGGGATCCTGATGTGACCTGGTGCCTGGTCTGCCAGTGTTACAGTAGGTAAATCCCATGCCATCAGAGCAATGTCATCAGCTTAAACAAAATGTCCATGATGTCTAGGAAAGATCACTGGTATAGATATTAAATAGGATCAGCTCTAGGTAGGATCCCTGTGGTAAGCCATTATTGAGAGTGTGTGGCCTGCTGAGCTTTTCACCAAGGAAAACATGAAACCTATGACTGATCAGAACTACTTGGAAGAATTTTATCATTGCATTGCATGGGATAATTTTTCTGGTTTTCAGGAGAAGGCCTTCCTCCCTAAGGGTGGTACAGGTGATGACAACATTCTGATGGTCTGCCCTATTACATGGCAAGGCACGATGTCATCAAAATTGGCATCTGAACATCACTCAGTGAAGTCCCAGTCTGAATAGCAACAGGAGGAATTCATAGTGCCTATACTTGTGCAAAAATAAGCACAAAAGTTTGAGTATCGGCAGGCAGTGGTATGGCGCTCGCAAGACTATCATTACAATAGTTATTTAGAAGACCTGTTTAAGGTCATACATTAACTCCCTGGGTTGGGTCAAACCACTAGCAGATATTCTACAGCACAAATGACCCTGTTAGCATCATTCCCAACTTCTTCTCTAGCTTATCACCTCTGTGAGCTTGTAAAGCCTCCTTAGGATCAAAATTCAAAGTATGCTTTCTTTGCTGATTGGGGTTTGGGCAGGAATAGAGCAAATTAACAAACAATACCATTTGGAGGCCTTAAAATGCTTTGAATAAACCCCATCACAATGTCAGGTCAGATTAAGGGTAGCAAGGAGGTTGATACCAGCTACTTAATATGAGTCAGATTTGGTAAAAGAGCATATACAAAAGTATGGTCTCTATGGGAGCCTGCAGATTAGCACTCCCATTTCTCATGCTGAGATGTAATCCCCTACAATGTTGCATACTTTCCCCAGCATTGCAAGGTAAATCTTGGAGGTTGTTTGCCTATACTCAATCCCTATATTTAGGCTGTAAATCTAGCAGGCCTCATTTTACCCTTCTGCAGCATTTTAATAAGACTTTGCTGGCTCTACCTGCTGCCTCTTGAGAAGCGAGTCCCATAATCCTACAGACTCACAAAATTCACACAGTAAGGGCAAATTTCAACAGAAAAAATGAAAATAAAAATAAACGTCTCCATTTCCTAAATATACTTGCCACTATTGAAATGCTTCTACTTAAATTATGAGACTATTAGAGCATCAAAGGCCAGTAACTACTAAACCCACCGACCTTGTCAACTAATTTAAAAGCCTGAATGTTGATATTTGCACTTTCTTTGAAGTACACTGGCTAGGACTGGTTAAAGGAAAGTTAAGGACCATAGGTTTTTGTTATCAGGCCTCCTTGACAGCTTGCTGCAGCTAGAGGTGACCTTTGTACTTTCACCCAAATGCCAGACAAGCAATATAGGTTTGGTAGGTAATTAATGAATGACTCATCAGCATCTGATTCTGTAACAGCTGTGAGCATTACAGCATGTCATCACACCAAAATCAAGGCAAACAAAGTGGCTGCAGGTAATTGTCACCAGCAATTGCGCTTAATGAAACTCCAAGAAGAGATGTTGTCATGATCCTGCGTGACTTTAATGTGCAAGTAGGAAAGAATAATGAGACCTGGGCAGGTATACTTGGGAAGTGTGATATCAAGCAGAAGCATAGGAACAGGCAGCGACTGCTGGACTTTGTGGCTACCAATGACATGGTGATTGCTCTTGACTCTTCCATCACCCAAAGATTCACAAGCAAATCTGTTGCAGCCCAGATGGTTCACTAGGACTGCTATTGATCATGTCTTTGTCAGCAGTCATTGGCGGTCATGGTCCTAGATGCAAAGGTTCACAAATACTGAACTTGACACTGACCATCGGCTTCTGCTGACAAAAGTGCACCTCTGACTTTGAAGATAGCCAGTTAATGGGCCAAAATTGTCTGAGTCAACTAAAAGCTCGTAGTACAACCAAGTTATTGGACAGCTTTCTGTTTTGAACTATCAAAGCATTAGAGACTGAAGTCTCACTCTCTTTGTCATCTGATGAGGGAGTCATGAGAGCTGATCATTGTGAGTTCAATGCTGGGTTGCAGCCCTTCAGAAATCACCCATGGATCAGTGAGGAGATGCTCACTGCAGTCAGAACTAAGAAAAAGGTGAGGATACAATTTGAGTCTTCAGACGTGTTCATCAAGGAGCAAAAACAAAGACTGCATGGGTGTGACTTTGGAACAAGAAAGGAAAAAAATCCTGGAAGTTGACTCAGTCAGCCAGTTTAGAGCAGGCTGCTGCCAAGCATTATCTCCGTTCCTTCTATTTAACTTTGCAGTGTTTGAGGGGGAAGGTGGCACCAGCTTGTCCAGCAAAGAACTGGGATAGCAGCATCAACCAGATCAACTGCAGAATCAGTTGCATCAAGGGGAAGATAATTTCAAACTGCTCCTCAACTGTCCACCCCTACAGTCCCTCTGCCATTTGAAGAGGGGCAGGAAGTTCCAGTAGAGCCATCTTCCTTCAGTCAAGAAGAGATCTGGATCACAGTCTATAAGCTGAAGTTTGGGAAGGCACCAGGGGTTTGTAAACATCAGCCTTGAGTTGCTGAAGACTGGTGAGAGTTTTGTTTTACAATGGCTGCATAGGCTTTTTCTTGACCCTCTGGCACATTGATATCATCCCTGATGGCTGGAAGAATGGTGTTATTCTGCCTTTGTTCGAAAAGGGCGATAAGGCCAAACATTATGCTTTTGTTGGTCCCAGGGAGAGTCTTCGCTTCTGCGTTAACATATCAAATCAATGATGGAGTTTGTAGCAAAGGCTGGGATACTCAGTGTGGTGTTCAATCTGGTTGTTCCACTGTCAACCAGATCTCTACCTAGAGACAGCTTTTTGTGAAGGTGGCTGAATTTAATAAGCCACATGCATCATTTTTTTATAAATTTCCTTCGGGCGTTTGATTCAGTGCATCCAAGCAGGTTTTTGAGAGCTGATGAGGTGGCTCAGCATCCCTGAGAAGATAGTGTCATAGAAAGAAGAGCTCTCTAGAGCAGTGATTTTCAACCTGTGGTCTGTGGACCTCTGGGGGTCAGCAGACTAAGATTTCCAAAGGGATCCACATCTCCATTTGAAAATTTTTAGGAGTCTGTAAATGAAAAAAGATTGAAAATCAGTGTTTATAGAAGAATGGAAAGATGTGCATAGTCAATGGAAGATATACAGCATGGTTTCCTAGCTCCATGGGAGTTCAGAAATGCTCCATTCAATCATCATTGTTCAATATCAGCATTAATTGGTTGATGGATAACTTGAAAAGAAAGATGTCAGTGGCACTAAGCAGAATGCCATTCTGTTTTGAGATCTTCAAAATGCTGATATTGTCTTGTTGTCTCCGACGGGTGAATCAATGCAGCTAATGGAGTATTTGCTTGGGCAAGAAGCAGCATGCATTGGTCTGGTTGTTAATCCAGATAAAACTAAGTCTGTAGCCATTGCCAGGAAGCAACCTCTAGCTTGGTATTTAACCTGCCCAGATTTGATGTCAAGCAGGTGGTAATGGTCATATGTGGGCAGCGTACAAACAGTGCTGGTGGATGTTTAAAAGATTAGGTTGTGATGGAGGGGTGGCCAGGCCAAACGTGTGGTGCAACCCTGTGCACCAGGTCACAGTGCTACTCGCTCAATTTTCAACCAGCTGCACTTCCGTTGTGATGGAGGGGCAGCTGGACTTAACTTGAGTGGTTCTGCGCTCCAGTGCACCAGGTTGCAACCTGGCCAGCCCCATGGGACAGGAGATGCCACTGCTGGGTGACTGAGAAGCAGGTTCACTCTCTAAATTCCTTTTCCTTTCTTCCAACCCCTCCACTCCCATCCCCTGTCTTTCCTCAGTGGTAATTTTTTAGCAGCATGGGGGGGCCTCAGTTTCAGATTTTGTCTTGGGACCACCAAAAAACTGGTGAACCTCTGATAACTACTCTTTAATTACTATTAAAGTAATTACTATTAAATTAAATACAATTAATTAATTATTTCAACTAGTTATGCACCCACCTTATAGCAATTTCACCTAAACCGCATTTCTCTAGTTTGCTTATAAGAATGTCATGTTGAACTGTGTCAAATGCCTTACTAAAATCAAGATATAGCATGACTACTGCTAGCCCCCTCCACTAACCCTGTCAAAGAAGGAAATTAGGTTGGTTTGGCCTGAAGAATTAGCAATTTAAATGGAATGGATAACGGCACTTGCCCCCAAAGTCACACAGCAGTTTGGTGGCAGAGTTGGGAAGAGGACTTGGGTCTTCTCACACCTAGACTAGGGCTTTGTCTACCAAAAGTGCACTTTTATAGAATTCACAATCACTTTTATTCGCTTTAGGGGAACATTCTTGCAAGTTACACTTTGAGCACAGTAATATTCATGAAAAATGAGATAGTCTGATATTTTTTCTGTGAGCTCGTATTGGAGGGCATTAGTGGAGGAAGTGTTTGCACAGCTGTCTTGAAAGCTCTTGGTAGGGAGGGAGAGTTTTGCAGAAGTGTTAAGAATAAATAAATACATTTCAGTGGCAGAAGCAGTTGTGAGGTGGAGATGGAAAGGTTGCTGTTCCACTACTACCAGGACACAAATCTTCTAATCTGGCAGGACTACAGGACCAAGAAGGCACCTGGTATCTGTCTGTGTACCTGGAATATGGCCAGGAGGATGGTCAAGGCCCATAATGATAGAACTGAAGTCAGTGGAAAATGGAGATAGGTACATTCAATAAATGCCCTTGGCAGATATATATAGGATAAGAGTGTTTGCCAGCACAGCATGGCAGGGGCTGTGGTGTTCTCAAAACCCCAAGTCAGGGGCATGGCACTAACATGGTTAATCAGAAGTGTATGTAAATACACTTGTTGCAGCTAGGACCGTGCAAAAATCTTGACCATAGGTCTGACACAAACACAGTCAAATAAGTCATATAAAGATCTGTCTGCCTCACCCTTCATCAGAATTATGCACATACAAACAATTACTTTGTGAATGTGACAAGAAATTAAATTTAAATGATTATAAACAGAAATAAATCTTGCTTTCAGTGGTTTGTGTGTCTGCCTCAGTCAGGGAGAAACCCAGGTATTTTAAAAGCTGGCATTTGCATATAGAGTGAGAATAACAGTACTCTTATTAAAAAGAGGAATTCTAAAATTCCATAGACCTGCTTGAATAGGTGCTGGAACTAGGGGTGCTGCTGCACCCTCTGGCTTGAAGTGGTTTCCATTATATACAGGGTTTACAGTTTGGTTCAATGGCTCTCAGCACCTCCACTATACAAATTGTTCCAGCAGCCCTGCCTGTTGTCTCCTGGTAACTCACCCATTTCGTAAGAATAATCAAAGCCCCAGTGATTTTTCTCAAGCCCTTCTCCTGTTTGTTAAATTTCAGTTAGTCAGCCAGAGAGCAAAAATACCATGTCTTAGGTAACCAATCACATTTTTTGAACACCTCATACTCAAGGTGAACAATAAGATAACAACCCATAAGCTGAAGTACATTCACATGCAATAATTCTGAGTAATGACCAGATTTGTACAACTTCAAATCTATCCATGGATAAGTCACAGATGGAAACAAGGGATAAATCTATCATATAAATCAGTTGTTACCTCTACTCAGTGTCCTTGTCATTGGCTACATTCCATATAAATGAATAAAGAGGACCTCTCTTCTATTCTGTATTTTTCCATTGTTCTACTATACCCTGTTTCCCCGAAAATAAGACAGTGTCTTATATTAATTTTTGCTCCCAAAGATGCGCTAGGTCTTATTTTCAGGGGATGTCTTATTTTTCAGAAATGAAAAATGCCTTATTATCGGTGGATGCCTTATTATCGGGGAGGTCTTATTATCGGGGGGATGCCTTATATTACAACGAGAGGCAAAACTGTAAGTAGGCCTTATTTTCGGAGGATGTCTTATTTTCAGGGAAACAGGGTACTAATGTAAAAGCTTGTGTATTTTAATCTCATCTACTTCGGGATCTCATAAAGCTATGGATTCTTAGCCAAAATCTGACATTCTCTTGACTGGTTACTCTCTCTTTCTAACTGTTGAACTCACCCATGTTCTCACTTATATTAAAGTAAGCAGCCAATTACATTTATCTAAAATATATTAAAATAAGTAGAAGTTGGTGTTAGGTGAATGAGTAGATGCTGTCATTTTTCCTACAGATGAAGAAGCTTAGCCATTACTGAGGTATATAAATAATTGGTAACATTTTATAAATTCCCTCCTTTATGTATAAAAAGCAGACAAGCTCTGGTTTAAACTGGGCCAGAATGAAAAGAATCTGAACTCATCCAAAGGTCATGTTCCTAAATCTGAATTCAAATGTGTCAAGATTTGTATATAGTCTCACTAAGTCTGTGCTGGCTGACTGGGATGAATAGCTGTGTACATTATTTATGGCAAACTTTTACCTGATTAAACTGCCTTGGTTTTGAGTTTTATTTCACTTCTGACACTCAGACTAATTTCACTGATGTACACTAACCTCCTGGCAACCTGTAGGCCAAGTTTTCAGAGAAGTTGGGTTATTGAAAGATAGTGTGGTCTGAAGCAGCATTTGAGAAGGCAGGAAAATGTGGCTTTGCTAAATTACATTTTTTCCTTGGTAAAATGTTGGGGTTTTTTCCCCCACTGGGGAATTCAAAACTTTCACTTAAATGTGGTTTTGAAATCTCAAAATGTTGTTTTGACTGAAAGTGTAATAAAAACCAAAAAAATCATTTCAATATTTCTATGTAAAAATTGTTGAAAGCCTCTCATTGTGTGAAAATTTTAGACATTTTAAACTTTAATCCTGGTTTAGGATGGAAACAAACATCAAAATATCAGAATTTCCCATGGGACAGAAATTCCATTTCTTGACCAGCTGTAGTCCTAAATTCTAAACTCTGCTCTAACTCTGATTCACTCTGTGACCTTGGGCAAATCACTTCACCTTAGTTTCCTCATCTGTAGAAGGAGAATGATGTTTATCCTCACCGGGTGTAATTATGATTAATTAGTGTTTGAATATATAGACGCGCTAACTATTTTAAAACTCTATGGTTTTGTTTGGTAACTGTGCATAAATAAGTGTTTTGGGCTGACTTCCGGGTTGAGAGATTAGATTCCATAGCCATTCAATCATTTGCCACTCTCCTGCCAAACAATTGCATTGATTTGAATTAGGGTAACTGTCCATTAGCAACCTGACTGAGGCCACCAATTTATTTCATGTGGGCCACCAAATAGCCATCAGATACTACTGTTATCTTTGAATCCTTCTGTTCCAGGCATCTTTGGCCATATAAATTACCTTAGAGAGAGAAGCATTATATCCCAATTTCCAGGGATGGCTGACTGCACTGGGGCTAGTACAGTTGGAATCTTGAATATCCCCAAACTTTCATGCCCTCTCAACCTTTCTTCTGAATTTCATAAGAATGATTTATCATAGTTCAGATAACTCGGCTTCGTGCTTCTATTTTCCCAATGTCTTCTACGGTATCCACACCTCCTACCTACTGCCATTCCTGCTTGTGGCTACTAGACAATTTAGTTCCTTTCCCTTTCCTCTTGTTCCAAGCAGTAGTTTGTTCAAAGTATTACCTTTTTCAAATTGAGTGGTAAGAAAATGGACCATTGACTCCTGAGTGCCTGGCCCTTTTGGTCTGACTTCTGTCAGCCTTCTGAAATTAGGAGTGATAATGCACCTTGGATACAACCCTGACCCCACTGGAGTCCATGACAAAACTCTTGTTGATTTTAGTGGGCCAAGATTTTACTCATTATGTTTTGCATACTGTCTTCACAGGCAGCTGCTTAGGGATCAGTTCTATAATAAATTCCTTCCTCCTTTGTTTTTAATATCTTGTTTTGAATTTGAATTTACTCATCCGGGGTTTGTTACTGCTTAATTAGCCCATACATTTCAACTGAATCTACATTAACAGTATGTTAAACCAGTCGATAGTGGCTCCATTACCATCACTACAGTTCAAGGTCTCAATATTTCCATATTTTTTTTAGTGTTTTATAATTTGAGCCACAAAAACTTGCTTCGGGTTAAGTCTTGGCAAAACATGATATCAATTCCAGAAGTGATTTTTTTCAAATAACATTTGAAAAACAAAAAGTTCTGTTTGAGCTAATTTAAAATCACAAGAGAGCGTCAATAATATTTGTCATCTTATATTTTTCTCTATTTTAATTTAATAAAAGAGCTACAAGAATTACCAAATGTGCACATCCTAATTGAACAAGAACATGCTTATGTTTGCTATAGCCTTTGTCCTCCCCCCCGCAGCCTGTCTCTTTCCATTTGCCATTCTGCTCATTGTGAACTGTGTTCAGCTGCTCATTAAAATTTAGGTTGTGATCCTGCATACGTGTGAATGTGGTACAATGTTACCCACATGAGTAGTCCCACTTAAATCAATGGCGCTGATTACGTGAATGATAATATGCATATGGATAAGAATTTTCAGTCCTGAAACCAAGAGCTAAAACTTATGCACTATTAAGTAATCTGAGGTGAATGGGAGACTATTCATAAATGTGCAGTAGATCAGCTGTGCAAGTCTTTGTGGGATCCGGGCCTTAGACTGTAAGTTCTTTGGGGCAGGGACCATTTCATCCTATACCATCTGTGAATTATCTAGCACAGTAGTTCTCCCCCTTGGGCTAGGCGGAGGTCTTCCGGGGGGAGGTAGTGGGGAGTCAACTCATCTACATAAGGCTACATAAAAAGCACTAGCGAAGTCAGTACAAACTAAAATTTCATGCAATGACTTGTTTATACTGCCATATATATACTATACGCTGAAATGTAACTACAATATTTATATTCCAATTGATTTATTTTATAATTATATGATAAATAGAGAAAGTAAGCAATTTGTCAGTAATAGCGTGCTGTGACACTTTTGTATTTTTATGTCTGATTTTGTAAGCAAGTAGTTTTTAAGTGAGGTGAAACTTGGGGTACTCAAACAAATCAGATTCCTGAAAGGGGTACAGTAGTCTGGAAAGTTTGAGAGCCACTGACTTATCCCACTTTAGTAGTACACAAATAAAATACTTTCTGCATTATATAATTCATAAAATGACTTTTAAAACCACACAGGCTTGCAAGAAAATGGTCTGCTCTTGCTTTTTAAAAATAAATTTACAATATTTGACTTTGTATTTGGGTCTTGAGTGATAAATATTTTGAGCACAAATGTTGCTAGGAAAGTTAGGGCATTAATTTACTATCTATGCATGGTGTCCATAATGACCCAGTAGACCAGAACATCTTCAGAAGAGCTGTCACAATATATCAAGTCAATGATCTGTGAAATATAAATTCTCTCTGGAAATTGTTATGGGCTATTAAGTAAATAATACCTGTTTTATAAACTCAATATAGAGTTTATATTTATTAAAGAAGATCAAACCGATATGGATAAAATGAGTCTCAAACTCTGACTGAAACTTAAACTTATTTGAGCATTGACAACAATGCTCCCCCACTCTCTTTTACATGCCTGTGGCAATGCCTAGTTTCAAATATGACTTGAAGCTGAATGCCAAAACCCCTTAAAACAACCTGTTTTCATATAATTTGTTGGCAATTTTTAGACTAAAGGAATCTGGATAAGTTAAAATAGACTCCAGCTGAGCATCCAACAAATTTGACTAAACCAGCACAAATCTCCAAAACGTTTTAGGTTCACTTCTCGCTAATAGCACCAACTTGTTTCCAGATGCAACTGAAGATGTTGGGTTTTGATGCATTCTATGACCCCTTTTACAGTAGCATAGGAGAGCCTCACAATCTTTAATGTAGTTATCCTCACAACACCTGGGAAGTAGGCCAATGCTGTTTTCCCCATTTTACAGATGGGGAAACTGAGAGAGAGACTAAGTGACTTGCCTAAGGTCACACAGGCCGCCTTCCCTGTTTAAAAGAGGCGGAAACATGGTCTGGCATTAGAAAAACAGGAATGAGAGTGGAGATATCAATTCCTAGTGCTCCTACAGGTTTGCTACATTATCAGTAAGATGGGGATAGTATCTTCCTCATAGAGGTGTTGACATTCTCAACTTATTAGTGAATATAAAAGTTTTTAGAGCTCTTCCAATGGAGGTACCATAGAGATGCCAAATGTTAATATTCTTGAGTTCATAATCATGCCCAAAAATATGCCATAGATTATGGACCAGCTCCTTAGCTGGTGTAAATTAATTTAGCTCCAATAAAATTGAGGAATCTATACCAGCTGATGACCTGGCTTTATGTGTATTACAAAATGTCGGTAATATAAGGCCAGAGCTATAGCTGGCCCTTGTGCAGGTTTGCAAAGGGGTAGCAGATTGAGACACCAATCCCAATGGCAGTGCCTGTACATTCTCATGCCAGATCACTCCAAGAAACATTATGACTCCCAATTGCTAGTAATAGCAGCCACAGCCTGCACTTCAATATTGGTACACAAATGTGCTGCACCTTGTGCTTTTTTAGAAGCCAAATGTTTAGCGGGGCAGAAAGAGAGGAGGAGGTGAGTGTGTATTTGTAGTGTGTTCAACGGGAACTTTATAATACATTGGCATGGAGCTGGGGATAAAACTGCATAGTTTACTATTATTAGGCTAGCCTTCTAGATAAGTAGTTCCTTTTCACACCGTATAAACATTTTGTCCTGCAGCCAACTCTTTTTGCAGCCTTTTTGTGAATATATCAGGTGGCACCACCACTTTGAAAAATAAATCACCATGTCCTCCCATCCACAATGGATAATTACCATCATGTAGCTTGGATTCCATTTAGAACATGACTGATTACAGCCAAAATTGTATAGTATGACTCATCAGTTGATAATTAGATCTTCCCAATACAGTACCTAAGTCATGTCCTGTCATAATCTATAATGATAAAGGAAAGAATTACTGATTTCATACTTTCAGAAAAAAACACTAGCTACAGTTTTCTAATATATTCATAATGAGATTGATAGGGGTTTTTTTTGTATTGATGTGCATTCTTACAAATTTTACTCACATGTGGATTCCTGCCATCTTTCATTGATTTCCTCATTTCAGCTTCAATTTATTATCTCTTTTAACACACACACACACACACACACACACACACACACACACCTCCCACCAATAAACAAAGATTTAAAAAGGTAAATATATATTTTAGGTTCCCGAGGTTGAGATTGCTTTAAACGATGTATTAAGACAAAATGCCTTGCAACAGGAGATATGCCAAGTGGCAGAAGTGATGCCAAGTACTGTACCAAGAAGTTTAGAGGAAAAACTACTGTAGATACTGAGTCAGAGGTACTTGGTAAACATTAGTGATGAGCTTACCTCTGGATTTTGCCTTAAATCATTATTAACATCAGTGGGAGATTTTTGCATTTTTCAGTGGAAGTAGAATAGGACACTATGGCCAATATTTAGGTACATGGTTAAGTTTACTACCAGGAGTAGTTCCATTGATTTCACTGAACACCCTAAATTTTAAAGGATGTTTAAAATCTGGACTTAGGCTTGGATCCAAATTTTTCAAATGACCTCACCTCTGCTTAAAAAAAAAGCGACTGGGGGCTGAGGGGAGGGCAGGTTACTAAATGATATTTCTGTACTTGTGTTGCATCATTTACAAAACTTGCAAACACGTGAATATTTAAGGACCTCATCAATTTTACACTGTCTGTATAATGAATGTAAATTATTCATCTATTCACATCAAGTACAAAGAGATGCATATTTCATCATGACACAATCATTTCAACTTTACCCTGGCTTGATTTCTATAGGGCTGTTCAGAGTAGAAATGTTACACTTATGCATGAGTCTCTGCAAGATCGTGGCCTTTGTGTATGACCACATATGTTGCCTTCTGTTTCTCTATGTAGGTTAGAAAGAACAAAAGTGTCCTTCTGTAGCTGACAACTAGCAAAATCTCCGTATAGTTTAAGCAGAAAAGACGTGGTTTTGGAGGCATGGGGCCAGTAGGAAACTTCAAATATAAGCCCAACACAAAATCCACACAAAACACATTTAAATGATGTATGTACACATTAGTAATACTTTAATCAGTCTCAATTGCCAATCTAGGTTCATAATTTCACCATAAATCAATAACATGATATATTTTTTTATTTAAATAACATATTCAATATTATTCTCTAGAAAAACTCATAATTCTGTCAATTTATACATTTAATAACTGATATTTCCCACCTAAATATAATTCTTAACAGAAAATATTTAGATACTGAATTCAGGATAACAATATTTATTAACAGAATCAACTGGTCAGTTAAGCTGATTGTGTAATGAAGGGATATTAATTTCTTTGTACTCAATGTGAATAAAAATGAATAATTTATATTTCCTATAAGGGCAAAGTAAAATTTCTGATATCCTTTAAGTAGTTACTTATTTGCTTTTAAGTGCTTTGGTTTTATAAATGATATAACAACCTAACTGATGTGTGCTGGAATGTAGATGAGGTTATTTGCAAAATTTGGATCTACATTCAAATCCAGATTTCAAACATCCTAAAAGTTTTAGGATAATCAAACTTGGAAACTTGGTTTGGATCTAGTGAACTAGTTATTGGTCACACACTTAAGTAATTGAAAAGTTTATTCCACATCTGTGGGCTAGCTACTTTTCATATCTAGTGCCTACTCTGGTGTTTTAAGATTTATTTTTTGTAGGGTTCACCCTCGTTGCTTAGTGCTTCACAATTGCTACTAAAACAACAATTGCTACTAGTAGCTTTTTTATTCTACCAGTTATCCAAGGGCAAAGATTTTGGATATCACTTTAAGCTTTGTGTTTACTGTGCTTTTAAAAGAAATGAAACCTTAAGAAGGAGTGGTGATGTGGAGGTTTGTTGACTTGTGAGGTAGCAGTCGATCTCTGGTAAGCATGCAGCTAACTAGCACTATGGCTTGAGAGAAAGCCAAGTAGAAAGCATATACTCTGTCTGTTCTTTCCTCCAGTTGGCTCTAGTGATTTCATTTTTTTAACCACCTCTCAACCCAAAAGAGATGAATGAAGGATCCCAGGAGTTAAACCGGATAGTCACAGAACTCCCTATGCCTGCACATTGGTCCACAGGTATGAAAAAGTGTGAGTATATGTCCTTACACTATCAGTGAAAAAACTATCCTCAAAATGGCTTGGTCCTTTTAACTCCCCTTTATTCCCTTTGTTGTTGTTGTTGTTGTTTTCATTTGGTGTGTGGGATACAAACCACATGGGAGCCACTCTGGGGAAAGTTATGATATCCTTCCCTAGATAAGTCTGTGTGAGCCAGGCTAGGAAAATGAGGGTTATGGTTGACGAAGCTGTGAGAGGAGTCGGGGGCCCCTTAAATCTGGTGCTTTCCCTCACTTTAGGCAGACTAGTAAGGAAATCTGTGAAGAAGTTAACATGCTGACATTAGGGTTGATGGAACCATGTGTCAGGAGAGGCTGTCAATCTTCTTGACTTAAGAGGCTTGTTTTTCTTTTTAAAGTAATATGGTCTGGAATTCAGCTCTGAAAATTCTTTATGGGACTTCCTGTTTAATTTCAGAGGGTGTTTTTCTTGGCACATGTGTTTTGGGTCAGTGAACAACTGAGATCACTGTAATCCATTGGAAATAAATGGATGCAGCTTGTACAACCCTGGAAATTATGTGGCCTGATTCACAAGTCCTTTTTCACTCACTAGGTTTCTCTTAAAGTTACTCACCAGGGAGCCATGTAGAATGCCTGACAGGGAGAAATCTGGAGACTCCTAGGAGTTAAAACAGTCATTAAGTCAGTGCAAGATGTAACCTTACAACCACTCTGTCATTGGAAACATTCCTTGTTAACCAGCCTTTGTCAGGCTAAATTATTTAATGCAGCACAACTACAGTTTTTGATTCTGGTTCTCCACTTATGTTGCCAGATGATACTAAAAAGGACTAAGGGGAGTGAATCACTCTTAGTATTTTTCATAGGCCCTGTTGGTGTACATCTGTTTAAACCAGAGGAGCACTTTAACTGGGAAATGATAGTCTCTGAGACATTTCATCCTGGGTTTTCTCTCTTCCTGTGTTGCCAGTCCTGGACTTTACATACCAGCCCCAAATGGCAGTGCTGTTAAATAAACTCAAAGGATTTTAAAGTGTTTTCCTGTACTTTTCTCCTGTGCAAGTCAAAACAAGTCATCTGACTGACTTAAGCAGGTGCCATTGGACTGGGAGAACCAAACTTCCTTTGGTTTAAGTTCTGTAGATTCTATGGAGATAAGCTGTATTTCAAACTCAGGCATGGATGACCATAGGCCAGCATCTGAACATCATCATTTAATACCGAACAGTGTCTGCCTTGTTAGAAAGAATGAATGATCACTGTGTAATCTGAACCATGCTTGATGGATTCCTTATGTTATTCCTGGGATTTACAGTCTTGGCTAACCAGTAACAGCAACAATAAAACTTGCATGTATAATATGAGTCAATTATACCTATGCAACATGTTTTTTACATCATGATAATGTTTTTGCTGCACGTGGTGTATGTGGAAATAATAAAGTTGACATCAGGTGGGCAATTAAAAAAAATCTAATGGTAACTTCATTCACTGAAGCAGCAAATCTAACATGTTGATGGGAATCAGATGGAGCAGATGGTACTTATTCTCCACCAGGAAGTCCATTCTGCAACCATTTTGTAATAACCACCCCTGAAGGTAGAACGCAGAATTAACAAAAACATGTGTCTACTAAAGGGCCTGATCCAGCTCCCACTGAACTCAACGGGAGACTTCCCATTGATCTCAGTGAGAGTTGGGCTGAGCCCTAATTAAGAGGAGACTTACAAAATGGTCTGAAAAATCCATGCTCCCCAATACACTACAATTCCTTCACTGTCGCCACTATAGTGTACAGTACTTCTTGCTTATCTAGTCTTTCCTGAGTCCTAAATCCTCATCATCACAGTCCCAGAGGAGGCCTAAAATACCATACTGCTGGCTTTGAGTTTTGAAAGAGTGCAATCTGCTGGCAAAGGAAAGGCAAAAATCAAAATGATCTTCATTAAGTAACATTTCAGACTGGTGATTACGTATTAGCTATTTACATTTCAATAGCAACTAGAAGCCCCAGCAAAGAGCAGGGCTCCATTGTGCTCAGTGTTATACAAACATGTAGTAAAACAATCCCTGCACTGAAGAGTGTATATATTCTGAGGAGATAAGATTGACAAAGGAGAGTGGGGGAGGGGAGGGGAAGGAAATGGTGGGCTTGTTCTTGTTTGACACCTGGGAAGCTGAGCCACAGAGAAATTACTTGTACACAGGGTGACCAGACAGCAAGTGTGAAAAATCGGGACGGGGTGGGGGAGCCTATATAAGAAAAAGACCCCAAAATCGGGACTTCCTATAAAATCGGGACATCTGGTCACCTTAACTGTACATGCTCACACAGGATATCTGTGGCACAGCTGGGAGCCCAGGCCAGTGCCTTAGCCACAAGACCACCCTTCCATTGTGGCACTCAATCTTATCTTTCAACAGCCTGCAAAGCTGTTTTCCCTATATAAATGATGTGAGCTTCCCTTGCAAGATGCCCATAACTATTAGATGGGTGGGACCCACTTTCCTACTCCACCTGAGTTAATATATAATGTGCCATTTGTATCCATACCATAAGTTAGATATGTCTAGAGGAAGAAGGGAGTGCACATTTTTTTAGCCTCTTCCCAAACTTGTCTTCTTAAATGGGGAGGAGTGGGAAGAAGCTGCCACTTTCTATTAAAACATAGTCTACACATGGGTGCACCTCCTTTTCAACCTCCTTTGCCATCTAATGTAGAAATTAATTTTGGTGTACTGTATCCTTATCTGCTGCTAGTAGTGGTAAATCTTTTAACAGCAGATCTGTCAGATTAGCTAGTGGGCACGGTATTTGATCAGACTGGAGCTCACCAGTGCCCACTTAAAGAAAAGCCCGAAGTTACCATTCTATACCTCAGCTTTCCTCCATTAGCTATTGCTACCAAGGTGTAATGTACCACGAAGGCCATTGTTCCAGATATGAGCTGCTTAGTTTCTTTTCTCTGCTGGGAAGAACTTGAAAATGACTTTGAGCAACATTGTCAGCTATCATACAGCTGATTTCCCTTATAATGGATGGGGTGAGACTAACATTGTTGTCTTATTCCAATTGCCTCATGTTGTGTCAATGATATTAATAAAGGACCAGTTGTGCCTCCAGAGATACTGCTAAGCTCAGTGGCGTAAAGCAGCTTCTGTAATAACTTCTTCCTAGAGAGTGATGGCTAACGGAGCCCCAGTTCAATTAGCTCACAGGCTAAGAAAAAGGAAAAAGCCATCCCCTGTGTATTCACTCTGTGCCGTTTCACAAGTTCCCCTGATTTTTGGAAACTCTCTGATTTGCTTTATTTCTAATGTTTTAATTCATTGGAACCTTGACAGCAATAAGCCAGCTAACTTTTATATTCAGACAAACATGGTAATACGTAGAAGGGGTAAATTTGTACAATGTAATTAATGTAAGAAATTAGAGGGGCATTCTTCTTTTAAAGATTAATTCCAGATGGGTTTGTATAACCTATAAGATGAAAAACAACACTGCAAAATAGAAAGCACCGGCATAATACAAAAAAGAGAAAAAGTTTAATACAAAGAGCAACCCTGACATAAAAGATGATGAAAATGGATGGGAGAATTGACTTAATTTTAAAATTAAACTCTCTGAACCGACTGAAAAGTGAACATGCTTATCTGTTTGTTTTCCTCCACCCCGTGGATTTCTCTCTTCACTATCACAGCTGGGTGAAAAGCTGCTGCTGCAAAAGCTACACGCAGGCAGCAGAGAGCAGTACTGATCTGTCAGTCTGTGAAGGAAATGGTTGTCAAAAGGGCAACACTTGGCCCAGAGAAGAAACCAAGATATAAAAAAGACAGCTAATCTTCATCTCTTCTCCTAGTTAGTAATTGGTCTCTTTCTTTTTTCCTTCTGTTCCCAATGAGTACATGCATAAGAGAGAGCTAAAACAATGGTACAACTTGCCAGTAGTCCCTCTGCACTCTCAAATTGCTCCTTTCAGTATAGAATAATATTATGCTTTCATAGGATTATTCTCTGGCAAAAACTTTCAGAGCATTCCAAATAGGAGGATAATCAAGCATGTAAAAAGGAAAAAAAGTGTATTTTAATTAAAAGTTAGAAAGAATGACTTGTAAGTGTTATTTATCTGATTTATTGGAGTACACACTACGCATGTCATTAACCAGTGAGGTTGCTGTCTTTTAGATGAAGGTTTTTTTGAAGAGGAAATGCTATATGTTAGCTGTTTTTAATAAGAGGTTTGTTTTCCTTAATGAAACAAACTTTCAGGGGGGTGGCACACAGGATGGATTATGTACTGCACATTTCATTGAGATGTTTAGTGCTAACTCACTCAGTGCATTTGAGATGGATGGATGGATCATGTGATATAACAAAAATAGAGTTCTTTTTTTGGTCAGGAAGGGAAGTTGGGCTCTTTTTCCTAAGAAATACCAATTTTAGTTTAGGTTTCTCTCCTACCTCCCCAAACCAGCCCACTTTTGTTGCTCTCTGTTTACTGTAGTGGACCCATAGCTTGGTACAGTTCTGCACACTTGGCAGTGAGGCACTGATACTGAACTAATGAAATAAGGAGATTGCTGAGACACTGTGAAGATGCTTATATTTCACCTCTCTGCACTGAATTTGCTCTGTGGATAAATTGTCCTTACAAGGAATTATTTTACATGTCCCCTTTGACACCTGCTCCCTTGTCACTGGTGATCTTCTTCCAATGTACCAAAAACACATCTCAATTTTAAGCACACAGATTTCTGGCAATTATGGTGGGCTTATCCTGATGATCACTGCAGACACTTCAGGTTGCACATGCTTTATTGAAAATCTTCCGGATGCCCAGGTCAACTTCAAGATTACACTGCTGTCTTTGCTGTTGTCAGGGGGATTGGAAGCCTTTGTAGAAGTGCTCCACTAGGCTCACTCCTCTTTATTTCTAATATCTGCTAACTGTTTTGGGATGTTCTACTTTGCAGAAAGGGAACCTTGGAGATTTGAATGCTTTTTTTATTACCCAACTGCTCAACCCAAGTTTGTCTGAAAAGCTAAGATGGGAGGCAGTTCCTCCTTCTCAATTCTCCCAGGCAGGATATAAGACTATCAGATCAGCATAAGTGGGACCATACTTTTTAAATTATTATTATTACTTGTATTGTATCGGGTTCAAATCCTGTGATGTACAAACACATAGGTGAACACAGTTTCCAATTTAGAGTTACTTTTCACATTGGGTAGTTATTTCCCTTTTTAATAGCTGTGTTCTCATACAGTGAAAGCCTATCTTTCTTACGATAAACCCAGGCTTGGAATCAAGGGTTAAAGGTATAGACTCTATAGTCCCTTAGCTAAAGCCCTAACTTCTGGAGTTGTGCAATAATCTCAGAATTTCTGCTTTTGTTAGATAAAGTAAGTTTCTACATAAGTGTCTTGATTGTGAAGGAACTGTGAAACAAGAGTAATCAATGCAGGATATTTGCCTGGGTCTGAATCCAGCCTAAAACAGTTGCTCTGTGAGGTTTAATCAGCCCCATTCATCTCCATAATGTGTTAACTCTAGGACCCACTGCTCTGGAGGCCTCGTCAGCACCCCTCCAGGCGTGGACTCTGTGTGTGACAGGAAAAGAAGAGTGAGTGGGTCCACCTAATCAAGCAGATACACCCCAGCAATATGTACTAGGGACCCTCTCCTGACCCACTGCTCTGGCTATCAGTTGCTGTCTTGGTGCTAAGGAGGGCAAAATGCCACAACTCAGGAGGACAGGTATCTAACATGCCTTCCCCTTGTTTTATGCTCCTATCCTCTTGTGCACGTCTGTGCTGCAGACTAGTATACCTAAATCTGACAATCATAATCTTCAGTACAATGAAATGAAACAAGACAGCTTGTCTGAGCCAGCCATGACTCAGTACCTTCAGAATGAGGTACATACAGTTAGCCACAGTTTATATTTAAACTAATATTGTATCCTGCTATACTCAGTTTGAGAAATTAACATATATATATCTTCTAGGATCCACAAACCAGAGCAAGAGCCTGCAGCCCATTAAAATGCACTATTGATCATTTGAGCTCTATATTAATTAATGATATTTTACACTGTACATATACGCGGAGGGATGAGATACAAAAGAAGCTTCTCGCAAAGCTTTCACCTATTTAGGTTTGCAAAAATCAATAAGGCTTTACTCAGACACAGCGCGTATAATCTCTCTTGCGCTTCTGCAAGCAATAAGCAATCCTGCTGTTGACGTTGTTTAAGCATTTTGAAAACTAACATTAAGTACTCCCAGAATTCGGTGGTAACAGGTTCTTTTTAAAACTTTCCAGGGAATTTTTCTGCAGGTCAAGGGTAATATGCATTGAATATCCCAGCTTGATTTCCAATGGGGTTTTATGTAATGGCGAAGAATTTTATTGAGCAAAATTAAACAGGAGTAAAATCTAAGCCTTCAAGGAAGATTAACCTCAGCTTCAAGAAAAGTGAGTGCATCTGAGAACATACCAATTATAGGTGTATAACTATAAAAAAGTGTGTGTGTGTGCTGCACTGTGGATGAGATGGGGAGTGGGAGAGAAGACACAGCACAGAAAGCTTCAGAAGCTGAATAGAACTTTATTGCACAAAGTACGAAAGAGTCACTTACAGGAATGTTTCCTAGTGCCTCTTTAGCTTCCCTGTGCAGGGCTCTCATTAGTACAGATTTCTTCTGAACTGTGACTGGTCCTGAACCCATTTATGGCTTGGTTTCTCGGACTGTCTAACAGCTTACCTAACAAAGGGGAAAGAGTCTCCCAGTCACAGTAAAGGGTCCAGTTGTCACTTCATACCCTACGTAATGCATGCTCTTACTCTTGTACCTCAGTGGTGTTTTAGGATCTGATTATATTATCTATATACTTTTGGATATATAGGTAATGGAGTTGTTAAAGTATGCATGTGAGAATAAGGGTGTATTTTTCCACACACACACAAAAAACAAGCAAAATAATTTTTGTCTTCATTCCTTCTTATGTGGCACCAGCTACAGGCAGCAACCAAACTAAGCTGCAGGACTGTACCAGGGCACTTGTAATAAAAATCAGATTATTATAGTGGATTATCCACTGCAAATGACCCAACAGCAAGTGTGGTGCCATCTTGGGAAGTGGAGGCATCAGCACAAGTAAGTTACAGTGTGGTAAGGACAACAAATCCCTTTCCTTAGTGTGAATAGCAGCAGAGATGAAGCGTCATTATTACCTCTGAATATAAAAGGCCAGATAAAATGAGCCCAGAATAGGTTTGACTTCAGCCTGATGCACTGATGGTGCATGAAGGATGATGATGAACGGGAACAGAGACCTTCACGTCTCATTCACATCTCGAGGTTTCCAACTCCACTGTACCTTCTTCCTGCCTCCAGAAAGCATGGAACTCTGCTCTACTGGACTGGCTCATCCTGGGGTATGAGCTAACCAATTGTCTTGTGGGTCTTCCTTTGTACCACAGCATGGAGGGGAAGGTGAGATGGTTACAGAGTATGGGGTGAGGGTAACTCAGTGCCCCACTGTCATCCATGGAAAGTTAATGCCATGCAGAACCTGATAGTTAACTGCATTTCCCTTCCTTCACTGACTGGGTTGCAGAGAGAAATGCTGGGAGAATGGAAAATGAAGTAAACCATGCTCTAGATGTGGTGCTCTGTGGAGAACAGGTATGTCAGTGAGGGCTCTACTGTATTTCAAGGAGTGATAGATTTAAAGAGACCATGGTGACATCTCATTCATTCAGTTGCCCCTGATGCTACTGTCTGTAGATATGTGTATCTTAATGAGATTTTATCTGAAGACTATATAGAATCCAAATAAAATCTCACTGTTATTTATGGTTTGTGCCCTCAATCCTAACCAAGAATCATTTGCTGACTCACTTCAAAATTTACCTATAGCATACTGAATCCAAATCAAATCCCCTGTAGTATTAATATATAATTGTAATGTACTGGCTATATTGCAGAAATAATGATACATCAGTGGAATTTCTGGTGCCTCCTAATACTGAAATATTTATCTGAAAACAGAGTGCATGTTTCTGTAGCTAATCCATCATAAGTATCTGTTGAAAGATTTTAGGAGTCACAAAACACCTGATCTAAACCTTACTGTGGGTGACTTCTCTCGGGTGCCTCACTTCCTCTAATTGTTTCTCACACACACTCACACACACACACACACACACACACACATTTTGGCAATGCTATGTTAAGTCACATCAGCTTGCATGCATCAGTCATGTTGCATTAACTTAATGTACATACTGTGCTTGATGTAGCCAGATATGACACATCAAGTTACACTGTGTTTGCTGGGTGAAGGGTGGGGATAGGAAAGTGTACTAATATTAACACAATCTTGTTGTTTTTTTCTGGACCATAGGGTCAATTCGAAACATTAAAATTCATAAATGCCAAAAAGTGCATGGGAATAAAAAGGCTCCTCATATTGTGAAGGGGAAAAATTATCTGGAATGGCCTGTAGATGGAAGCTTTGGACCTAGTGAGTGAATGGAAGATTCTGTGCTTTCATCACTGCTTCACTGCTCCCAAATAGATGCCTCTGGCCACTGTGTGTCCAATGATGTGTCCAAAATACCATGAGAAAGAACTTTCTGTCGTTATATTTTCTCTAGGTACAGAGAAACTACAAACAAAAACAAACACGCCACTTGGAGAATTTGTATCTCAGAGATGGCTTATATTTTCTGGGGGTCGTCTGGATCCTTGTCAAAGTTGTCAACACTCTTGTTATGTTCCCCTCCCCTATCCCAATTTTGCCTTTCTACCCTCCCCTCCCTAGTCCATTAAGTTACTGCACGGTGGCAACCATGCATCTTGCTGAGAGACTGAATGTGTTTCCCTTCAAAGATCATAAATGTCACTCATTAAACAGCTGGAGGGGGCACTAATGATCAAAAGGTAGTTCTCCCACCTCCTATAGCCAAACACATTTGTTGTCTCATACTTATTATGAAGGATGAGTAACCCAGAGAGTTGACCTTCCAACTAGAAATTGACCAGTTGAATATGGCCAAATGGTGTTTAATTAGATAAGGCGAGGGGGGGAGAACCACCACCAAAAGTGGTTTCCAGAAAATACATAGGAAAAAAAAGAACAAAAATGATCAGGAATAAATCCCTTAGAAACAATAGTAAATACTATGCTTGTACCACAAGGAACGTTCTTTGTAACAGAAATCATCAGTAATAGAAAAGATCAGAATTGGCTGCAATTTATGACAAAATCAGAGCAGAAAAATGTTTGCTCTCTTGGCCTTCAAATTTCCTTTGTCAAAATAGGAGCTGATTTATAAATCTGATATAGCAATATATAGAGAGATAAATATATTGTTAACACATTTTGAACGATCAGTTAACTTTGAGACAAATCATAACTTGTGTGACAAGGATTATTGTCCTTGTTTACAATAAGAGCCCAAGCAAATTCCACTGAAGTCAATGGAAAGACTCCCTTGAACTTCAAAGCACTATAGATCAATTGCTCTCTCTTCTAACTTTGTGTCAAGGATTCAGGATAAAATTTTCAGAAGTACCTGATTTAGGGGCCTAAATCCAATTTTGAAAAGGGATTTAGGCCTGGTCTACAAATAGTTTTTGTACTCATTTAACTGTTTCAGCTAAGGATGTTTGACTGGAAGAGCTAAATGGGTATAATCCCTAGTGTGGACACAGTTATATTAGTGTAATGGTGCCTTAGACATTATAGCTTCCCCCCTAAATTTACAGGAATAAACTATACCAGTATAAGCATCTTTATCCCAATATACCTTCATCCACACTGAGATTGTATAACTTTTTAACTATACCAGCTTCAAACAGATATAGTTAAAGCACTGCTCAATGTACCATGAAACCAACCATATATCTGAGATACATCAATGATACTTTCATCCGCTCTACAGATGATCCAAACTCCTCATAGATTTCAACGATCCATTAAGCTGGTTCTAGAACACTACCACGCCAGCAGCAACATCCTGGACTTCATGATCAGCTTCAGCAATGGAAGCCTGTAGACAACTATATATAAGAAACCCCTGGATCACCACACATACACAGATCCAGCAACCACCCCAGATATATCAGAAAATCTCTTATTCAAAACTAGGCACTCAGATACTGCAGAATATGCTCCAAGGAGAAATTCCAGGATACACACCTAAATGTGCTTAGAACTGCCTTCACTAAACAGGGACACTCCACCAGATAAGTAGATTTGCATCACGGAATAGGCCTGGGAGAACCTGCTTCAGTAAAGAAAAGAAACCCTCTGACGACTCATCCCTAGTTGTCACTTGCCACCCCTCGTTATAACCCATGATATGCAGTATCAATAAACAACCTTATTCAATGGGGACCACATCCTGAAATAAATCTTTCCAGAATCTTCTCTTCCTGCCTTCGAACAATCCTACCTTGCCACATTCATCATCAGAAGAAAGATTCCCACAGACCAGGACACGCCAACTCAAAGTGTCACCAGACCCTGTCAGAACAACAGATGCAAAACCTGCAGACATATCTCCACTGCTACAATGATCAATACCACCTTCCCCATGACATATCTTTCAAGATTCCTGGGTCCTAAATATGCCTGTCACTATACGTGGTGTTCCTCAGCTAGTGCATCAAATGCTCCAACAACAATGGTGGGTGAAACCAGACAATCACTACTTTCTTGATTAAACTCTCTCACACACACACAAGACAAAACCCCCATATCACCCATGGGTAAACCCTTTTTACACAGCAATCACTCCATATCTGACCTGTCAGTCCTCATCCTGAAAGGAAACCTGAACACCTCTAAAAGACAAGCCTGGGAACTTAAATTCATGAGTCCAGCAGAGGGCAACAAAAATTATTAGGGGGCTGGAGCACATGATTTGTAAGGAGAGGCTGAGGGAACTGGAATTATTTAGTCTGCAGAAGAGAAGAATGAGGGGGGATTTGATAGCTGCTTTCAACTACCTGAAAGGGGGTTCCAGAGAGGATCGATCTGGATTGTTCTCAGTGGTACCAGATGACAGAACAAGGAATAATGGTCTCAAGTTGCAGTTTAGGTTGGATATTAGGAAAAACTTTTTCACTAGGAGGGTAGTGAAGCACTGGAATGGTTTACCTAGAGAAGTGGAGGAATCTCCTTCCTTGGAGGTTTTTAAGGTCAGGCTTCCAACCCTAGTATTCTATGATTCTAACTCTGCTGGATGCTGGAAACCATGGACTTAACAGAGAGACTGGTTTTATGACTCATTACAACAATTTGTAACACCACCCGACTGCCTGCTAAATTTTTTCACTTCATGTTGAGTGATTTCCTACCGCATGTGAACCCCTTACACTTAAGAATCTGTCCCATCTTATATTTATGTTGGACTCTCTAGCTACCTTCTGCAGACCTGAGGAGGATCTCTGTGAAGCTCAGAAGCTTGTCACTTCTGCCAACAGAAGTTGGTCTAGTAAAAGATATTACCTCAGTTACCTTGTCTCTGTCAAAAAATTACTTCATTGCATTAACAATGCTTGAATTATGATTTTTTTTTTTGCAGTTTTGCCAAACTACAATTAGTGAAAAGCTATTTAAATATTTTATAGCTGTGCTGTGTTACACAGTAATTGTGTACTTAATAATATATGGTGTACAACATTACTTACGAGAGACGTTAATTTGCTTCTTAAAGAAGTTTTAAAAATTAGCTAAAATACTTCATATCCTGTATGTTTATTGTTTCATAATATTACTCACATCTTTAAATTACATGTTTTAATTAACTACATTATTAAAATATTGGGCACTTGAACCAAGCTAAAATGTCACTTTTTTGATGCAAACATGCTTACTGTCCTTTTAAGGTGATTCATTGCCCAATCCTTGAAAAAAAAAATCTCTTTCTTAGTGTCTCTTCATTAGTGACTACACCACCAGGGTGCCAAGGGCTACTCAGAAAAATGAGCTAATAAAATAAGAGTTAAATAAATTTACCTTCATCCCATTTCTGTGCACCATTCCAGCTGTTAAAGGGAATCATTCTTTCAGATGAAAGATTCTTGTGGGGGCAGCTACTGTGGTGTACAGTGCAATGCAACTATAAACAATTTTGGAGGGTGCTTTAAAGCCCTTAATCAGGAAAACACTTAAGCATGAGCTTAACTTTAAGTCAATTTGAAGTCAATTGGATTTAAGCAGTTGCTTGAAGTTAAGTACTTTCATAAGTGTATTCCTGGCTAGGGATGAACTTAAAACACGGGCTTTAGTCAGGAACACACTTAGGAATGTGATTAACTTCAAGCAATTGCTTAAATCCCATTAACTTCAAATTGACTTAAATTTAAGCTCATGCTTAAGCGTTTTACTGAACTGGAGCCTAAAAGAGCAACAGGACTTCATCGACCAGCTCCAGGAGCACAATACTTACTGCTGGAGCAAGTTATAATGTTGCATCTAAAGCCACCACTCTCCCCCTTGCTCTCAGTTTGTCCAACTCCCACTTCCTCCCACCACCCTTCTTACTTCTATACCTCTTTTCCTAGCTCTTAGGTCTTGGCTACACTTGCAAGTTACAATGCTGTAAAGCCTCCCCCAGCGCTGTAACTCACTCCCCATCCACACTGGCAGGGCACTTACAGCGCTGTATCTCCCTGGGTACACCGCTGCAGGTACTCCACATCTCCAAGAGGACTAACAGCTGCAGCGGAGTGGCTACGACTCACGGGTGTGAGTGTAAGCGCTTGCAGTGCTGTACTAATCACCTTGTCAAGTGGCCAATCCTCTCCATTGTTGTGACCGGCTGCAGGAATGCGGAAGTGTCGGTTTCAAAGCTCGTACCACAGAGAAAAGCAGTTTGCAGCTTGCTTTGAGTGAGTAAACGAATGAGCAAGGGGCTGGGAGTTCAGAACTTGCAAAATAGAGAGCTAACATGCTCCAAAAAGCACTCTCTCTCCCCCCACGCTCCCTGTCACAATCCACCCCCCCACTCCCCCGTTTTGAAAAGCACGTTGCAGCCACATGAATGCTGGGATAGCTGCCCATAATGCACCGCTCCCAACACAGCTGCAAATGTTGCAAGTGTGGCCACACCACTGCCCTGGCAGCTGTCAGTGTGGACAGACTGCAGCGCTTTTCCCTACTCAGCTGTATGAAGACAGGTTTACCTCACAGCACTGTACAGCTGCAAGTGTAGCCAAGGCCTAAGTAACCAGTAATTTGCATCCAACAAACTTCTGATAGCATTATTTGTATGAAAATACTTTATCTAAAATGTATAATTAAATTGAGACACATCAAGAATTTTAACTAGCTATCACACACTTCTCTATAAAAGAAAAGGGAAACATGTACTTTTTCTTAAAAGAATTTTATATTATATGAATAATAAAAAAAAGTCTAAATTGGGAAAATGGCTATTACATGTTCATAATTAAATCTAGTATTTCACAATTTGCATATTCAATCTAAAAAGCAACTCAAAACAAGCCAGATGACTGACTGAAAAGATTTATTTTTGACTTGAAAACAATTTTTTTCTGCTTAGGATAAAGCATACAAAAATACTGATTTTTCAAAAAAGACTCCACACTTTGTTCTATTAGAAAAGCCCAATAAATCAACAAGGAGCCCAATGAATTCTACTCAAACTGATGGAACATAACATCATTTACCCCCTTCACATATTCATTTTTTCAGAGGTCATTTTAGTGATTGAGCAGCAGTAAGGTTATTTTAGAGTTTTTATTGTGTTTCAGATTCAACATTAGAAGGAAATCCCAGAAGAATTTGCCTATCTTGCAATTATAGCATGAAACGCTACCAGAATGCCGAGTAATAATAGCTTCCGACAATAATGGATGGTTATTGAAAGAGAATTCTATCTCCTGTAGAAATAGTGGGAAATCAATAAATTATTATTCTATAAATTATTAAATCTATAGACAGAAGATAACCATGAGTTTAGTTCCTTCTCATTAATTAATTAAATGAGGACATAAACTCATTGTTATTGTCTGTCTATTAATTTAATAATTTATTGAATAATGGATACTGCTAATACAAAGTTGAACAGGATGGCATCCATCTTCAATGCTATTTCCACACTAATGAGCTTGACACTACATTATTTACTCCACTCTTTTCTCAAATATCTATATTTAGCTTTGACCAGCAGAAGATTTTGTCTGGACTTGTAAATCAAGCACATAAGTTATTTCCAAAAACGTTGTGTTCCATCATAATGGATGCATCTTTTAAATTCATTTTAACCGTGATTCAAAACAAGAAGCCAATTGGGTGAGTTAAATGGACCATCCTGACTAACCCAATTTAAAGCTCTAATCCTGTTATGGAGAGCTTGACAGATGTTTTCCTAAAGTACACTTAGGACATCACATTATCAGTCTAATAGTTGTTAGAAAGTGAGGTTAGGAGTAAATACAGAATTATAGTCTTGCCTCAGTAAGTGATGTTGGGTAAGTCAGTTTAAACTCTGTGTTAGTTACCCCCTTCTCAAAAGTGGAATCAGAAGTATTTCTCACTTTTTGAAGCTATTGGAGATCTATTTGAAAAGCAGTACATAAGTGCTAATCATTATTTCTAACAGGGAAAATGTGATGCCAGATGTATCTTTTTTTTTATACAACATTCTGATTAAACTGATTTTACTAGAAGTATAAACTACCATGTCTACGAGAAGTAATTCAATGTTAGTTACAGTACTTCTGGAATCAGAGGGGTAGCTGTGTTAGTCTGAATCTGTAAAAAGCAACAGAGGGTCCTGTGGCATCTCTAAGACCATCAGAAGTATTGGGAAGCATAAGCTTTCGTGGGTAAGAACCTCACTTCTTTAGATGCAAGAAGTGAGGTTCTTACCCATGAAACCTTATGCTCCCAATACTTCTGTTAGTCTTAAAGGTGCCACAGGACCCTCTAGTACTTCTGGAAACATCTCATTTTCTGGCCATGTCAATAACTCCACAACGCTGTGTTGCTTTTCAGTCTTAACAATGGTGTAAATCATTAAATACTAAACCAAAGGACACAAATGCTCACTTGTCACAGTGACCCATGGCTCATGTTGTGCACAGCACAGAATGACTCCTGCAAGCCACATTGATTCTATATTATCACATGCAACAAATTATCTTGAAGAATCACATTCTGTAGATAAATTACATAAGTGCATTTAATTTAATTCACATGCTTCTCTGCAATAAAGTAAGGAGATGTCAAAAAACAAATTACATTTGCTTTTATGTTTCTTTTAGCTAAAATGATTAATCACAATGCTCTTTTTACTGCTAGGTCATTGCCCACATGCAGTCACAACAATATCAAATGGAAGAGGAAGTTGGGAAAATTCACTAGAGAGAAAAATAACTGAGCTAAAACTGACTTGGATCTAAGTAAGTGAAAAGGATGGAGAACAACAAAGATCAAGCATCAGACTTAATGATTTAAATATAAGAGGACACATTTTTATTATTGTTTTTACGTAAGTAAATAGAAGCCTGTAAAAAACTGCAGGGCAACAGTGATTTTTCATACAGTGGGAGTCAATAAGAACTAACAATCATCACCTCAGGTACCTGCAGTAATTCTGATATCTTTCTATACTTACACAAATAGGGCCAAGGCTTCAGTTCAATAAAGCATTCAGCAAGTCAATTAAGCCTGTGCTTAACTTTATGTACGTGCTTTGGGACATAAGCTTGGGCTTAAATGTTTTGCTGACTAGGGATGAATTGCTCGACTGGAATTCAAATTCTGAAGTCCTCACCCACACAAAACTCCAGAGTGACTCCAAATCCACAGAGTGATTTATTAGAATAATGGAGAAGAAATATACTTACCCTGTCATAAACTCATGGGCAATCTGTTTTTCTCTTTTGCTAATCATAAATCACCATTATGCTTTTATGCTTGAAAAGAAACACCTCATAGTACCTGAGGCTGTAACAAGGGGGGGAAATGGTTTTCTTCCAAAGGTCAAGACTGAAACTCATAGAAATTTCCATTTTTATACCACCTGGATACAGATAATACAGTACAGTATTTAGATCCAGATCACTGTTAATGGCCCTGGTGACAGAAACTCCCCTAAGGGTGTGAGGTTTAAATAAGGAAATGTCAATGCCCCATTCAGACAGAACTAATTTGCCATGAGATCTGCTAGCAATTTAAGTGCCTACCATTGGTATTTCATGGTGTATGTGTGCGAGGGAGAGTATTGAGTAAGAGTAAGGGCAAATCTACACTGAAAACTTAAATCTGCATAGCCACCTCTCTCAGGGGCGTGAAATCCACATCCTTCAGCAATACAACTATTCTGACCTAATCCCCATGTAGACAGAAAAATTACCTGGACCTAGCTACTGCCTCTTGGGAAGGTGGCTTAACTTAAGCGATGGGTCACTACTAAGTGTCCACATTGAAGCATAACGGTGGCATGGTTGCAGCGGTACAGCCGTGACACTGAAGCTTTTTAAGTGTAGACATAGCCTAAATATTGAGAGCAAAGTTTGTTAAAGAAAACCAATAATCAGGTGGAGAACCATCCTGTTTATCTAACTGTGTGTGCAAAATTAAGAGAATATTAGTTAAAATTATGAAAAGTCTAAACTGTAGTTTGATTGCCATCAGCCAATCCACCATTAGTCCAACGGGTGTTTGCACAGGCCAAATTCTTTTCAGTCAGAGTTTTGTGTAAAGACTACAGGACTGGGCCACGTTATTAACAGAAGTAGCTCAATCAAAGTACTTTACCAGACCTGTCATTCTTGCCACTATCTGCAGCAGTGGAATTAATTTTGGTTTATTGTATTATAGTTATGTCCTACTCTCCTTTGCAGGCTGACATAGGAAAGATATTTCATATTCAGTGTGACATTCCCGTGCTATCTTATGTCCTGTTAATGCCATGTTAGCTGTCCTGAGCTTCCTTTCTGATTAAGAACGGAAAAGTAAATTGGTCATAATTATATTTTTGTCTTCCTCCCACCAAGCAATATGTAGGGTAGTTTGACACAAAAGCATAACAACTAAAAATTCTTTCATTAGCATATTTCTGTTTTTCTAAGAGACAACCATCAGGTAGACTCAGAAGAGGATTATGATACGTGGTTCTCCTGGCTACCTGGTGAAGAACAGAAGAGGATTAATAAAACACAGTCTTATGGTTCTCAGCTTTAATTGAACAGGAACCAAAATGGGGATGGTTGGGAGGGGGGCCGGGGAGAAGCGGGAATACACAAACCCATTGTTTTAATCTAGGAACAGGCTCATCTGATTAATGCTTTTCTGGTTTTGCAGGTCATTTTGTTTAGCTAGGAGGAAAAGTTTGGTTAAACATGTGCATGTACTGCACTGTCAAGGTGTGTCTTGACACACCTTGACTGGAATAAAAGACCCACAACCTCACGGACCTAAGCCCAAATGTCTACACAGCAATTTTACAGCCTCTCAGCCCAAGCCCCCCAAGTCCAAGTCAGTTGACCTGGGCCAGCCACAGGTGTTTAATTACTGTGTGGCTGTACCCTCAAAGAGCACAGGAAATGAGAGTGAGCGCCACTCACTTCAGTTCTCATCCTCCAATCGCCACATTCTCTTAGAACCTTTTCCCCAAGGCATCAAGACTCCTTCTACTGGATTCCAACCTTCTCTTGGTATAATCTGACTACCTATTAACCACAGCTACCTGATTTAGCTCTAGGGGAAATCGATCAGTGTCTCCAAGACACCAAATTTGCAATAAAATTTTGTACTTTTATATAGTGCCAAGGATCTCCAAGGGCCATGTTTTAAAATGCATTTAGATGCCTGAAGATGCAGATAGGTGCCTAGTGAAAACCCTCTAGGATCATATCTGTGTCTTTAGGCCTCTCTGCAAAGTGGGTAAGTATTTTTATTCCCATTTTACTGAAGGAGAAATTGAGGCAGAGAGAGGTTATGTGACTTCTCCAAGATCATACAGTAGGATAGTGACAGAGCTGGGGCTAGACCCCAGGTCTTCTGATTTCCAATCTTGTGTGCTAACCAGTAAGCATGCAGCCTCCTAGAAGGGGGCATTGTGTAGCATTGCATTATATTGAGTCCTGTACCATGATATCATCCCAAGAAGTAATGTGACAGAAGATCCAGGAATTGTCATTCCTGACAGCAATAGCCAGAAAGGTTTGGCAACAACTCATGAAGTCTGTAGGGGAAAGGTTGCGGAAGATTGGTGAGGAGCTAAGTGGCGGACCGAGTATTTGACTGAATGTGAGTGGAAGATGCAGGCCATGCAGTTGAAGGCCGTGCAATGAACCTTGTCTGGCAGATCCTGCCAAAATGTAGTTTAGTATAGTTCAGCATGTTTTTGTCTGTAAACAAGTCAGCTTATATAATATGTATGATTTTCGAAGGCAATGAATGTAGCCATCTGTTGACCCCATGTAACCTTGAGATAAGCGAGGGGGATATAGCATTGCAGCGGACTCCTGTCAGTGGAGTCCTGCCTGGCCAGCTGTCCCGGACAGTCAGAGTTCCCTGCAGCCCCTCCGCGCGCCCTGGGGCTCCCCGCGCAGCTTGGAGTGTAAGTTCTTCCTTCAGTAAAGCCTTGCTTTTTACTCTCAGGCCTGAGTGTCTTTCTTTCACCGGTATCATGGCCCCCCTTGCAGGCACAAAGTCCAAGTACCAAATCTATTCATGGGCCAATTTTTCAACTGAAGCTGCTGCTGCTTTTTGGGGGGCAAAATATGTAGATTTGACAACACCAAAACATTTCATGAACTTGTGTCAATTTTGCCAAATTTTTAGGTTAAAAATTTCCTAAAATAAAAATAAAAAAAAATCTAAATGTTTCATTTTAACTTTTTTTTTAAACTAAATGTTTTGATTTTTTTAATTCAGAATAACTGTTTGTTTAGAAATTTTCATTTTATTTTGAAATAATCCTCCAAATCAAAACAAAATGTTTTGTTCAATCCAAACTAGTTGTTTTCATTTTTCAATTTGCCAAAAACTTTGAATATTTTTTTTGTTTTGGCCCCAAACAAAATTCCTTTTCCATTTTTAAAAATTGCCAGCACATTCAAAAAATCTGTTATTTGCCAACCTCTGCTTTTTATCTGTTTCTAACAAAGATAAGTAACTAGAACAAGCCAGGCAAAATAATTAAGGTACTTAGAAGGTTTGCCATATCACGCTTTTCACTTTCTGTGTATTAACTGGTGGGGTACAATTTGGGGTGTCTTGTGTCCCGTGCAACATTATTCATGCAGCATCATGGGACATGCATCAAATTGGCCAAAGGCCTTGATTTGGAGAAGGCTTCACTCTTCTGCTCTAGAATATTGGCTATTTAAACTATAAAAGCTATTTTAGAGATGATATGCAAGCAGAATGAAGAAAATGAGATTACATTTAGAATAATACACCCTAAATGACATGCACAAGAGCTGTGTTTGGAACCAGAAACATACCTTGGTGTGTCTCAAGTTCCCTGAAGTTATTGTTGAAATGTATTATTTGTATCTAGAGGCCCCAGACAGAATCAGTTTCTTGTATGACACAGAGTCTAGGACACACAGTCTCTTCTCCAGTCCTTTTAAAAATAGCAGCAAGTCAAATGTTATTCTCTGGGAAGGTAAAGATCAATGAAAGAATGTGATGTATTAAAAACTGTATTTAAAATTGTAAGTAATTACTTTAAGTCCTCAGGAGGTTTCTTGGTCCTGCTTTCAGGCAAGGGAGTTTTGTAGAGGAAGTGTGAAATCTGGGTCTAATAGCAGTGAGTCTGCAAAGAACCAGCCTGGAGGAAGATGGAGTGAGTTGTGCCTCTGTGTTTTACAGAGCAGCCTGCTTTCTCTCTCTGTGTGTTTTTTGGTGCTTAGGTGTTAGAGGTCTGGGATCTTAGAAGTAAAGTAGTGTTAAAATGCTCTTTCTGAAAGCTTGCAATGTATGTTTTTATCCAGCTTCACTATTTGTATGCCATAAACATAACAAAGACATGTACGTTCTCATAATAATAATTCATTATGGCTAGATTTACCCTTGCCCAACATAGCCATGCAGAGAATGCTACAGAGTAAGGATGTCCCCTCCAACTCTGCAAAGTCACATTAGGGATATCCTGGGTCTAGGTCTCGTGCAGCCTGCTGGAGTTGTACAACGACTGCTCCCACCCACAAGCGAGTGAGTGGAAAGTATCTAGGAGCAGGAGGAGCCATGGCTCCTTTCCCCCTTGCTAGCCTGTGGTGCTGGTTGGATAGCTAGAGGCAAGTAAGCTTCACTCCTTTCTCCCTGGCGCAAGAATGATTTCCTGGGAGGAATCATGTCACAGTTCCTCCAAGGGCTACTCCTAGGGCGAGACAGCTTATGCATCACTCTTTACTAAGGGCGGTGCCTAATTTGTAATAGACAAGATATACTGTAATGTTACTACTAACTGTGCTGTAGTAATACTAATATTCTGTAATGTACTGTAATTAATACTAATATACTCAAAAATGCACATTTTAAGTGACAGAAAAGAATGCATTTTTGAAGTGCTGCAATATCAACTGTCCTCTTGTATTAGCAGTTTGACACTGAAAATGCTCACCAGAGAAAGCACTTTTCTCTTAGCCTTTAGCACAGTAAATGTCCTGAGGAATATTGAGAAGTAAGTAGGAAGATATTACTTCCTTGTAGCAGCTAGGAAAACCTCAGGGACATTTGAAGATGGTAGTTTGTAGGCTGTAGAAGGAAGCCCATGTGTATTTTTTTTTCATTTTTTTCCTATGAAATTGTTTTGGATAACATGCTAATCTTCAAGTTTCAACTGTCCATTATACAAGACCATCATGAAATTAAAAGAACCATTGACAAATAGTAACAATAAATAGGTCCTTGGAATGCTGAGACACCGTGAGCCCAGCAAACATTTACTTATGTATTCTGGAAGAGGAGTTCTATTTGGTGTTCTTTAATATAATGAATTTCTCCCTACCTGTCGATGCTGTGTGTCTGTTGGAGTCCTATTTAGAGAGCTCTGGCTCTTGAGTTCAAGATGTAGCTGCTCATGCTTTTAATTCTGGAGACCTCTGGTTCAAACCCTAGTGTGTCAACCAAGATGGCAGCTGTCACAATTGCATAGGCCACCTCTCTCTCCATTCATGGTGCTGTAATATCCGTATGGCAACTACTTCTGGAGAAAAGTATTATTAGGAAAATGTAGGCTCAGTGCACCAGCGGGAAAAAAGGAAGAGAAGCCTGCACCATGTGACCAGCCAGTGTCTATGGACCAACAGTGCTTCATGTATCCCATTCGGGAAATGAACACTAGAGAACAAGGCATGCTCTGTGTGTATATTTAAAGCTTACAACTTTTTATGTTTAAATACCTCCCATGATTATTAGAAATTTGAACTGGTTTTCTAATTAAGATAAGCTTTATCTCCTTTTATGCCCAATACAGCTATATTTTTTCCTATTTTGTATTTAAAGTTTGCTATCTGCAATGAATTGGGTGCTGTTTACGCAGGGAGAAAAAATCACCTGCTCAACTTCAAAGAGAACCAGCACAACTTTTCTGTAGCTTCACAAATCTTGGGTAAATTGTCTCCCAGTTGCACCTGCACACATTCAATTTGACTATGCCCAATCCTGGTTTTGCAAGTGGTAAGAATTATTCTGCAGAAGCCTCAAAAATAATGGTAAATTGGTGTTTAAACAAGACTTACGCAGAGTCGAAAGAGTGCACTGGGATGCCTAAGGGAGTAACTAACTGGAATGGATTTTTTTTATAGCCCAGAAGAAAAGAGCCTTTTGGGCAGATTTGAATGGAGAGAAGTAGCTTGGCAGATCAGAATATAACTTAATGCACAAAAAATACAAAGGAAAGATGGGAGACTTTATCCACATCACACGCTACTTTATTCATCTAGGGCCTAATCTTGCTCCCATTGATTCCTTGCATTTTTCATTACCCAAGCTAGCAACAGATTAATCCTGTATTGAACAGACCCGCCAATCCAGAGCACAAACTCTGTAAGGGTCACTACATTTCTGAGAATGGGAGCATCAGGTCAATCTGAGTTTGAACTCCAAAAGAGTCCAACTGCTGTGAGAGTTGTCTCTCACTTTCCTTTCGTAGCATCCAAAATTTCAAAAGCAGTCCTCGCACTCCACGGGGACTACCATGTGTGATTTGTCCATCGCCTGACCTGGGATTGGAAATTGCTGTTTTTGGTCAATCCAGGTTTCAAGTTTCCTGATCCAGTGGGTGTAACGGGTATGTTCATGTAACCCTCTATCATTGCCGTACTTCTGAGAACGAAAATAAAAAGCAAATATAATGCTTATTCATATGGGCTTATCTACAACTAAATCATTCCCAGGAGCACAAATAAACTCTGAAACCATTGGGCCAAATTCAGAGGTGATGTGTTAGTGGATCTGAGCTCCGCATCGGTAAATGGGTGTGAGTTCAATTTAATCTAATATAGCAGGAAGGAGGAGAGTTATTTTAGAGGTTGCCTATTCTAACTCACACCTTTTTGTGTCCTCCTGTTAGTTGCTTTTGCTGCCCTCACTTCTGACCCCTCTGTTGGTTAAGTTACATATGATCTTAGACTTCCTTGTGCTCACTTAGGGCTCATCTATGACCTAATCTACACTTAAATTTTAGGTTGACATAGGTACGTTGCTCAGAGGTCTGAAAAAATCCACCCACCTGAGTTATGTTGTTATGTCAACCTCACCCCCAGTGTAGGTGCAGCTAGGTTGAGGGAAGAAAGTTTAGCTCCCGTCACTCAGGGAGTTGTGCCGTTCCTCTGCCGACAGAAAAACCCCTTCCATTGACATAGACTGCATCTACGCTATCAGACTACGCCAGCATAGCTACAGCACTGTAGTTGTGCCAGTATAGTCTCTGTAATGTAGACATGGCCTACATGAGGACACTCAGGGAAGTTAACAAGAATTAACTAAAGGTATGAAGTTAATAAACATTAGTTAAAGTGCACGAAATTGCTATGTAGATGCTCTCATTCAGAAGTAAAGTGGCCTTATATCTTTTTAACTGGCCTGGTCTACACTTAAAATTTAGGTAAACATAGCTCTGGTGCTCAGAGGTGTAAAAAATCCACACCTCTGAGTACCGTAGCGATGCTGATGTGACCCCCGCTGTAGACGCAGCTGGGTTGACAGAAGAATGCTTCCACTGACCTAGCGGCCATTGCTCAGGTAGATGATGTTCCTTTAGTGACAGAAAATCCCTTTTGGTCACTGTAGGCTGCATTTACACTATAGGGTTTTGCTGGCATAGCTATAGTGCTGTAGCTGTGCTGCTACAGTCTCTGTAGTGTAGACCTGGGCTTAATACTAGGAGACTCAGAAGTAAAGTGTCCTTAGTTCACTAACTTAGGGCAAGTCTACGATACAAAATTAAGTTGACCTAAGTTACGTCAACATACAGCTACCACAGTAATTATATTGCTTTTGCGTGTCCACACTACGCTCCTTGTGTCAGCAGTGCATGTCCTCACCAGGAGTGCTTGCACCAGTTTAAGTGTTGGTGTGGGTTAAGGTTTCTGAAAGGCAGCAACAGTAGAATTAAGCAACGCAGTGTCTACACTCACACTGCATTGATCTAACTACAGTGACCTAAGCGCTACGCCTCTCCTGGAGGTGGAGTTAAGTTGGTGTAGTGGGCGAGTTACATTAGTGGGGAGCTACATTTTGGTGTAGATTCTTACAGAGTTAGGTCATCGTAAGCTGCCTTAAGTCGATCTAACTCTGTAATGTAGACCAGGCCTTAAATTTAGGGGATTAAGCTAAAGCTAATTAAACCAACTTTACTTCTGAATGAGGGAGTCCACCCAGGGTGTTAATATGCTTTAACTAATACACTTTAACTTCTCACCTTTAGTTTACTCCTCTTAAATTTCCCTGAATGTCCCTGTGTAGACAAGTCCTTAGAGTCTGAGGAACAAATTCAAAGGTGATGCATAAAGATCACTCCAATGCCAGGGCCAGCCACACTGTGAGAGCATAGTTAATACACATGGCTAACTCTGGCAGCAGCGCTAGCATGGCGGAGAGGCTCATGGCTAGCTGGGTGTGTGTGTGAGAGGGAAAGCACAATATTAGCCTGTAGCCCGGGGTGGAATGAGTATAATACTTAGGAGGCAAGAATAAAAATAGGGGATTTGTTTTTGTTTATGGAAAGTTGCGCCTAAGAAAAGGGTTCCAAGTGTTTTAAACTTTACATTTAACCACATTGGGGAAACTGGCCAAGTGGGTCCATATCTTTTTACTTTGTTTGTGTACATATACACTCTATATTCATCTGAACCAGCTTTGAATTTTTCTCTGGGTATCTGCATGGTTCAGGCTGAGTCTGCTGAGGCTCTGTTTAACACAACTCAGATATAAAACAGCTGTTATGCTTCTGGATTTTTGTAACATATTTAATATAATTATGTTGCATACCATTCACTGTTCCAATCTAATTTTTGCAGGGATGTTTCTCTTGTCATGGTTTAGTGAACATTCTCTTTCCTCGGCATAGTTGAAGTTAAAAGCTCCCTTTCTACACACAAGATATTCACTTGCATTTTCCTATTGGAGAAATGTTTCTTTCTTTTTTTTTTACAAGAAATGTTAGCCCCAAAACATCACCCATTGCACACATGTACACACACATGCTCACACAGAGTTCTGTGTTCAGAATCAGAAACCTAATTGTCAACGAGTCACTTCAAATATCTAATTCTGTTAAATGCCCTTCATATGAGATCTAGATCAAATTAAAGGATGACAGGAATTTTAATTCAGAGTTCAGAGAAACAGGTTTATAGCAGTTTATTGACCACCTAACAGAGGACACAATCTCTTGAGTGGTACATGAGGTAATTGTTTTAAAATCTTCTTTCAAAGAAGTAGATTTAATTGTTTAGTGCAAACTGCACTCCATTTGGTTCTGATTCATTATAAATGTTTTGGCTTCTTCCTGCAGGCTTAATGTGCTATTGACACATGTACAATGAATTCATCCTACTCTTGCCTTGTGTTTTTTAATCACCTGCTGATCCACTATTTCCTCCACTCTTTCTTCTTGTGTTAAGAGTCACTAACCTCACCTCATCTCTTCTTTAAACAACACAGGGCAACTGGAAGCTTTAAATTCAACCCACCTCTTTTCTTCTCCCTCACCCCTCCCACCCCAAGAAAAAAGTTGATTGCAGAAGTTTGAATGTTTATGTATGAAATTTACATATTCATGAAAATGAGGTCTTTTGAGTACTGGAAACTAGCATGCAGAGTTGCATTACATTACAGAGTCTACTGCTTATGCACATGCAATCCGATTGTTAGAGGAGTGTCCATGTTGAGGATTAGAGTCTCCTAGCAATTTAAATGTGATTTACATAAAGAACAACAATACTTTACATCTGTATATCACCTTCCAACTAATGATCTCAGAACATTTTATAAATATTAATCAAGTTTCACAACCACCTCCCTCCCACCCTGTGAGTTAGGTAAGCAGGATGATCCTTGTTTAAACTGATGAGAAAATTCAGACGCAGCGAGGTTAAGTGACTTGCCCAGGATCACACAACCAGGCTGTTACAGGGCCAAAAATAGAGCCTGCATCTTCTAACCCTTAAACTACTCCTTAACCACAAGACCAGAGATATCTGAGAAAGTACTGCACTGGCTATTACTTTTACTACAGACTCTTTTAAACTACTAAATACATTCCAGTGAAACCTTGCAGTGGTAGCCCATTGATTTCCAGAGTACAACAGACTGTCATACACTGCATCTTTTAAAATTCCTGGGAATTAACATTTTAAATGAATGATGAGGTTATAAACCCCAGGTCTCTCAGGTTTCCATTCTCCTTCTATCCCTTGACTCTATCAGATTTTCAAACTCATTCGGGGACGCTTCCATCTTTACTCTTTTCCACAAATTCACCCTTGATATTACACTCTCTCTGTTATTCTATCTGTGTTGCCAATGACAGCAGTAATTTCATAGTTGAGAGTGACACCTTTCTCTCCAAAGCACCATCCATGACATGTTTCTCTATTACCTGCTGGATTCTTAGAGATTTTGTCTCCATAATTTCAGTCTTACCTATTCAGCTGCTCTGACTTTGTTACTGACAATGAATAAACCTCAATTTTAGACCTTTCCACACTTGTAGCCACCATAGTCTTCTAATATTCTCTGTCTGTCTCATCCATCTTGGGCTTCACATTCGTAAATTTGATCTTTGGTATCCCTTTTGTGTTGACACCTAATCTATACTTGTGCACTAATGTCAACTTTCCCTAATTTACTGATCATCTCATCTTCACTAACTCCTTGCTTCAACACAGCTTTACCCCAGTGAATGTATCTGAAATTGGTATCCTAATAATTGGCCAGAAGAACATCCCCCGTGAAAACTCCACCATCTCACTGCTTCATTCTAATATCACTTTTGCCCCTATTGTGATGACCGTATACTGCTCATCCACAAAGAACTCTCTCTAGCCACATTTCTCAAGCCTTTAATTCTGCCTATTGTCATCCCTGAAGTATTGCCCATATCAGACACTACCCTGTCGCTACTCTTGCTAAGCCTCCTTCGTCATGAACTTCTACTTCATCATGAAACCGAAGCTTCTCTTCTTTTATATTTGTAAAGCACCAAATCACCAACATTTAATCTGTCCAAAATGTACCAAAACGGGGATTATATTTCACCTGAATCCTCAGAAATATTACCTGACTTTGTATTTTAAAATCCAATGCAAAATCATATTCTTCTTGTGCACTACAAAATCCTACATACATTTTCCCTCATCCCATTTCCAGCCTCTCTAATGTCCTCTCTTCCAGCACTTTCTTTGCTTTTCTCACCACACTGCCCCATTATCTAGAGATCTGTATGTCCAAGGTCTCTAATAACATAGACAAGTCCTGTTTCATGAGCCTCTTTTTCCCATGCTCCATTATTTGGCCATTGTATCCCTTTTGTTCTTCCCTACACCAGAAAATATTAAATATTCCAATGTCATCTACATAATTTAGCATGTTTTGCATTTACTCTCCAAATTTCTGACTGGCCCTTGTATCCAATGGTGGGTGAGACACTAGGAGCCTTCCATACCTGCATTTCTCATTTTGCATCATCATGTATGGGCCAGAGACTATCACAGTCTCGACAATCAGGGGACCACAAGGACTACTCTCTACATAAGGATGTAGAATGGAGACAGGATTATGGTCCCTCACCCTTTCACCCCAGGGACAGCAGGCTGTACAGAGGCAGCTCTATCTACAACTTCTTCATATCCTAAGTTGCTCTCCCATAGTAACTCCTATTACACAGGAACTATATTTCCCCTTAAAGTCTCTTCTGATTGTTACAGTCTGCACCGTCATTCCTGATGTTCATCAGAAGGCACAATCCAGCCTCTTCACTATCCCATTCAGGGTTCTGCCTACTGGGTACAACATTGCTCTTCTTTCTAAGCATTTGATTCTTATATTAGTTTCTCAGAGACTCTAAGATTTTGATAGAAATTGGAACTTTTTATATATTTTTATTTGGCAAATCTAGCCTTCAAATTGCAAAACAATATCCTGCTGTCCTATAAACTTGATCCTGTACAAAATGTCATTCATTCATACGTTCCAAGGTCAAAAAGAACCATCGTGATCATCTAGTCTGACCTCCCATATAACACAGGCCACAGAATTTCCCCCAAATAAGTTTTAGAGCATATCTTTTTAGAAAAACATCCAGTCTTGATTTAAAAATTGTCAGTGATGGAGAATCCATCACAACCCTTGGTAAATTGTTCCAAAGGTTAATTACTCTCACCATTAAAATGTATGCCTTATTTATAGTCCAAATTTATCTTGTTTCAACTTCCAGCCATTGGATCAGGTTATACCTTTCTCTGAAAGATTGAAGAGCCCCTTATCAAATATTTGTTTCCTATGTAGGTACTTATAGACTGTCAAGTTATCCCTTAACCTTCGCTTTGTTAAGTTAAATACATTGAGCTCCTTAAGTCTATCGCTATGAGGCAGGTTTTCTAATCCTTTAGCCATTCTTATGGCTCTTCTCTGAACCCTCTGCCATTTATCAACATCCTTTTTGAAGTGTGGGCACCGGAACTGCTCAGAGTAGTCCATCAGTGGTCACACTAGTACCAAATAGAGTACTCAAAATTCTTTTGTTTATGGATCTCAGGACCATGTTAACTCTTCTGGCCACAGCATCACATTGGGAACTTGTGTTCAGCTGATTATCTACCTCAACCCCCACATCTTTTTCAGAGTCACTGCTTCCCAGGATAGAGTCCCTCATCCTGTAATGATTGCCTAAATTCATTGTTCCTAGAGGTATAACTTTACATTAATTACATTTGCATTAATTACATTATCCTTGTTAATTCTTTATTAATCAAGTTCTGTATTAGCCACTCCACTATCTTGCTCTGGATTAATGTCAGGCTAACGGGCCTATAATTATCCAGGTCTTCCAATTTACACTTTTTTTAAAAATTGGCACAACATTAGCTTTCTTCCAGTCTTCTGGAACTTCCCCAGTGCTCCAACATTTATCGAAAATCAACATTAACCACCCAGAAAGGTCTTTTAAAACTCTTGGATCCAACTTATCTGGACTTGCTAATTTAAAAATGTCTGACTTCTGTTTAACATCCTCCAGAGATACTAGTGGAATGGAAAGAGTGTTATCTCCACCATATAATGAGACTATATCATCTGTTTTTTCCTCCAACTACAAAATAGAAATATATATTAAACATTCAGAGGGGTAGCCGTGTTAGTCTGAATCTGTAAAAAGCAACAGAGGGTCCTGTGGCACCTTTGAGACTAACAGAAGTACTGGGAGCATAAGCTTTCGTGGGTAAGAACCTCACTTCTTCAGATGCAAGTGCATCTGAAGTGACAAAGGAGGTGCTGTAGTCATAATGAACAGGTCAGATTATGAACAGGAGGCTGCCAGGCAACTCTCCAAGACCACATTCTACAGGCCACTATCCTCTGATCCCACTGAGGAATACCAAAAGAAACTACACCATCTGCTCAAGAAACTCCCAGCTACAGTACGGGAACAAATCTACATGGACACACCTGCAGAACCCCAACCAGGGGTATTCTATCTGCTACCCAAGATCCATAAACCCGGAAACCCTGGACGCCCCATCATCTCAGGCATTGGCACTCTGACAGCAGGATTATCTGGCTATTTGGACTCTCTCCTCAGACCCTATGCTACCAACACTCCCAGCTATCTTCGAGACACCACCGACTTCCTGAGGAAACTTCAATGCATCGGTGTTCTTCCTGAAAACACCATCCTGGCCACCATGGATGTAGAAGCACTTTACACCAATATTCCACATGAGGATGGACTACAAGCTGTCAGGAACAGTATCCCTGATGAGGCCACAGCAAGCCTGCTGGCTGAGCTTTGTGACTTTGTCCTCACCCACAACCACTTCAGATTTGGGGACAACTTATACCTTCAAGTCAGTGGCACTGCTATGGGTACTCGCATGGCCCCACAGTATGCCAACATTTTTATGGCTGACTTAGAACAACGCTTCCTCAGCTCTCGTCCCCTAATGCCCCTCCTCTACTTGCGCTATATTGATGACATCTTCATCATATGGACCCACGGAAAGGAGGCCCTTGAAGAATTCCACCTGGACTTCAACAATTTCCACCCCACCATCAACCTCAGCCTGGACCAGTCCACACAAGAGATCCACTTCCTGGACACTACAGTACAAATAATTGATGGTCACATAAACACCACCCTATACCGGAAACCTACTGACCGCTATACGTATCTACATGCCTCCAGCTTCCATCCAAGACACATCACACGATCCATTGTCTACAGCCAAGCCCTAAGATACAACCGAATTTGCTCCAACCCCTCAGACAGAGACAAACACCTACAAGATCTTTATCAAGCATTCGTAAAACTACAATACCCACCTGGGGAAGTGAGGAAACAGATTGACAGAGCAAGACGGGTACCCAGAAATCACCTACTGCAGGACAGGCCCAACAAGGACAATAACAGAACACCACTGGCCATCACATACAGCCCCCAGCTAAAACCTCTCCAGCGCATTATCCACGATCTACAACCTATCCTGGAAAATGATCCCTCACTCTCACAGACCTTGGGAGGCAGGCCAGTCCTCGCTTACAGACAACCCCCCAACCTGAAGCAAATACTCACCAGCAACTACACACCACACCACAGAAACACCAACCCAGGAACCTATCCCTGTAGCAAACCTCGTTGCCTACTCTGTCCCCATATCTACTCTGGCAACAGCATCAGAGGACCCAACCACATCAGCCACACCACCAGGGGCTCATTCACCTGCACATCCACTAATGTCATATATGCCATCATGTGCCAGCAATGCCCCTCTGCCATGTACATTGGCCAAACCGGACAGTCCCTCCGCAAAAGAATAAATGGACACAAATCGGACATCAGGAATGGTAACATACATAAGCCAGTAAGTGAACACTTCAATCTCCCTGGTCATTCTATTACAGATTTAAAAGTCACTATCATTGAACAAAAAAATTTCAGAAACAGACTTCAAAGAGAAACAGCAGAACTAAAATTCATTTGCAAATTCAACACCATTAATCTGGGCTTGAATAGGGACTGGGAGTGGCTGGCTCACTACAGAAGCAGCTTTTCCTCTCCTGGAATTGACACCTCCTCATCTATTATTGGGAGTGGACTACATCCACCCTGATTGAATTGGCCCTGTCAACACTGGTTCTCCACTTGTGAAGTAACTCCCTGCTCTCCATGTGTCAGTATATAATGCCTGCATCTGTAACTTTCACTCTATGCATCCGAAGAAGTGAGGTTTTTACTCACGAAAGCTTATGCCCAAATAAATCTGTTAGTCTTTAAGGTGCCACCAGACTCCTTGTTGTTTTTACAGGACCCTCTGTTGCTATATTAAACATTATTTGCCTTTTCTACATAAATATTGATAATTCTATCATTTCCATCTAGTAATGGACCAATACCATTGTCAAGATTTTTTTTGTTCCCAATATATTTAAAACATTATTTAAATAGCACTGAAGATTTGAACTACCTCCTTTCTACCCAACTCACTGAGTTGGGTGAACTTTACCACCATGCTACTGTTTCACTTTAACCTCATGGTCCCAGTTTAAATGTTGTTATGCAGTGTTGCCATCTTGGCCTGAGCAAGTCTTGCAGGGTTGTTTCCATTAGTATGAGAAATCAATTATATAAGTCAGGTATATTCTCAGAGTAATCTTGTTTATTTACACAAAGTCCTGTTTACTTCAATTCACTAGAGACAAACAACAACAGGCAATTTCCTTGCTCAGAACTTCTCAGCTGTGCCACACCAGTCAGCTCTGTGCCCAAGCAGTTCTGTCTTTCTGCTTCCTGCCAGGGTCATGCTCACAACTTCTTCTCCAGATTTCCTGCCTCTGTCTCTTTCCAGGGTGCAATACAGACCTGTGAGGGGCTGTGTCACCATCTGCCCTGCAACCTTAGGTTCCCCTCAATGCTTTGCTTTTATAGCTCCCAACCTGGGCTGCTCACAAACAACAAAAGTGTCTGTGCATAGTTGCAGTCCTGGTCCAACAACTCTGACCCCAGCCCTCTGTGAGCAACACATCAGGCACACTCTGGCTTCCAGCAGCCTTGGTTACTACTTGCAGGATGACCCAGCACACTCCCAGCCCCAGATTTTCCCCAAAATCTGTGTTCTGCCCTGTCCAACTTTCTCCTGGGCAGTTCAGATATTATAGGTCCGTTGCCCCCGTTTAAGGGGTCAGTACCGAACAGCCTGCTACTTTAATTGGAGTTACCAAACAGCTGTTTAAACACAACAGGGGAGTCCTTTTGATTTAACTACAAAGAGAGAGATTTTTAAGTGAGTACAAATATAAGGTATTAAAGTCAGAAATGATTACAAGAAAAATAAAGATAAAACACCTTTTAATGGCTAAAACTTAACAAACTAGACTTGGTTCAAGATAAAATCCTTTCCGGGCGTTGTGAGCAATATTGCTGACCAAATTTTCAGGTTGGATTCTCCCCCTCCCCCAAAGTCCAAAGGCTGATTCCTTTGTCATCATAGGTGTGTGTTTGCCCCTCACTTTTATAGTCCAGTCACACTTTGCAATGCATTTTCCTGGGGGTTATCCCTAGATAAAGTTCCTTCCCGCTTTGAGGACAGAGACATGGAGTCTAGTGGTGAAAGAGGTTCCATGTTGTTTGCTAAAATGCAGCTCAGTCTGTTCCTATTCCCACTTTGTTGCCAAATAACGACAACTTGACAGGTGATTGCCAATCAACTTTTACCCCTGGCTAGAGGCATTAGCATGTCCTTTGTCTGAGAGGAACTGGTTTACCCGCTCTTGCTGTCCTGAGGACCCCGTTTACTACTTGTATTTAAATGGAGGTAAACACATTTCTTTGTTTAGAATAGACATTTTTAATAAATTCTGCCTGGTCAATGCTACACAGGTTTGAATATGTGAGAGCAACATCAAACAGGGGAATTCATAACTTTACATATATTTTGCTACACATGTTTCACCATAATATCATTGACCAGCAAGTTATTAGTTCTCAAATGATACCTCACAAGGCATATTTTATACAAAGATTATTACAGTGGAGTGTAGCATGGTAATACAAGGGTGCATTCAGTCACAGCCTCTAACACTCACAGGTTGCAAATCAATATCATACATCCTTCCCCTGCACCTACATTTGCAACCAGTGACAGCATTCAGTCAACACAGGCTCTGTGTGCCATTTAGCCTAGTCCTTGAGTGGTAGCTGTCTTTGCAGTTGTCTTAACTATATGAAGGGGCTTTATTGCTCCTTTTGTTGAGCCTGAAAGAGGGGCTTGGCACAGCCATTGGCTTTAATTAGGTCTGTGATTGTTTTTGGATCTGACACCTACTCCTGGTGGTGGCCATTAGAACCTTTCAGCATAACAATATGAATAATTTAATACATCAACTTTCAGTATTTCAAAGAGGCTGGGCCAGATGTTTGGCTAGAATAAATTAGTGTAGCTTTGTTGAAATCAGTGGGGCTACTACAACACACAGCAGCTGAAGACCTGAGCCTTAGGGTAGGTCTACACTTACTTCCTGGTTCGGCGGCAGGCAATCGATCTTCTGGGATCGATGCCGGAAGTCCTCGCCGTCGACGCCGGTACTCCAGCTCGGCGAGAGGAGTACGCGGCATCGACGGGGAAGCCTGCCTGCCGTGTCTGAACCCGCGGTAAGTTCGGACTAAGGTACTTCGAATTTAGCTACGTTATTAACGTAGCTGAATTTGCGTACCTTAGTCCGAAGTGGGGGGTTAGTGTGGACCAGGCCTTAGTCTCTCACCTCTCAGAAGAGTGCTCTCACCACTGAGCTATGGGATATTCTGTTGTGGAGTGCTGCTCCCTCAATCTCTCCTGTTGAAACTGTTCCATTGTGGCTGAAAGGGTGAATGGAGCAAGGGAACTGGACCCTGGGTCTTCCATCTCCTAGGTGGGTGCCCTAACCACTGGTTTATAGAGTTTCTTGCTCTCTCTCTCAACCAATGACTGTTCTACTGTGGATAAATACTTAAATAGTCATTTTTCCCCAGGATGGGAAATTGTGGTAGGGAAGACGAGAAGGGTTGATT